>NW_027526335.1:32395930-32574176 GCF_048455015.1 Haemaphysalis longicornis
GGGGAGGTTGTGGTGGGTCATAGAAAGAGATGAAGATTTTTTTGAGCCAGAAAAAAATTGGTGAAAAAATGCCCGCCGGGTGGGATCCGAACGCACCCGGCGGGCATTCGGGCGGGCATATATATATATATATATATATATATATATATATATATATATATATATATATATATATATATATATATATATATATATATATATCTTGCCACGGCGGGTCACGATCGTCTTGTTTTCTATATCCTTAGAACCTTAGAAATAACATCAATCATGTCGTGTTATAATTACAATACGTTTAATTGCAATGTGGCATCGATCAGGAGGTTCATATCTTCGCATAAATTTATTTCGTGTGTGTGTAGTTTTTTGCGAGTTTTACGTGCACTGGCTCGGCGCAATTAATGCCCGCTCGGGAATGAGAGTGCGCTAAAAAGTGCGCGGAAATAGCAGCAGGGGAGGAAAAGGGCGGTGGCCTCATTGCACGGTCACCGAGGTGCAGCTGCTATTGTGACTACGTCTCGCTGTTTCGCAGTGTCGGCTTTCAGGGCCGCGTTCCCCGAGAATGAGCCGTCGTCCGAGGATCGCGAGAACACATCGGCATTGGCGTGTGCGTGTGCTCACCGGGGAATTTCCGAGGGTGAAGAAATTATTCATTTGTACCAGAAGTTACTCGCGTGAAAGAACGTATATACCGGTTACGAGTTAATGGCGTCGTGAACGCTATCGCGGACCACAACTGATTGTGAGATAGCGCTGCCGCCTTCTGGAGAGAGATGAACACCGGAATAATAAGCGATGTGCCCATGATCGCTACTGTCTACATTTCAACGCGCACAACATGAGTTTGTGATTCTGAAGTCTTGCGCAAAGGAATTCCGCTGGCGCGGAAGTTTTCGGCGCCCAGTTTTCATTCCCTTTTGTAGCGTGAGCTACACTGGCCGAGGTTGAGCAGTTTCGCGTGGCATCTGCAGAGTCGTGAGTGCATGCGCGAGGATCAGGGACTTCATACGGCGCGCAGAAAGTTGCTCGCTGCCCCGGCGTCTCTCACACACCCCAGGCGCCCAGCGTCTTCGCCGACCTCCGTTCTGCACGTGGCGGCCCGGCCCACTTGATGATCATGCGAGGGGTGGCCGGGTGTGCAACCGATGGCTCGTGCGTCGCAGCAACACCGGCGTGCGCCTGTGGAACCAGCTTAGCTCTGGGGCGATTGGTGACGCTGCGCCGGAACCGCTTGATAAATATACACGTGTCACATAATGCGTATACCCTGTGTGTGTCATTTAAGCAGCAGTAAGCATGATAATCAATATAATCCTAGACAAACAGGAAAACTAAATATAACCAGCTGTACCTTAGCTCATGCTACTTATAGATCCTGGCATAGCCAAGCAAAGCCACTGCTAATTTTTTTCTTTGTACTTTAATTTTGTGACTTTGAAGGCACATGCAGGACCTAAACTTTTGGGGGAACCTACAATTCGTGCTCCAGGTGGTTACTGATGAAACAGAAAATTCGAGACTTACACAACATATCGAGAAGAAGCTTAGGGTGGCCTAGCGAGCCATGAAAAGAATAATGATAGGGTCATCAGTTAGGGATATAAGACGAATGTTCTGGATTAGAGAACAACCGGGTGGATTATATTCTAACTTACGTTAAAAGAGAAGTCGAGTTGGGCTCGGCATGCAATGCGGAGGGCCAACAATCTGTGGAGCACCATTATAATGGAGTGGCTACAGAGATACGTAATCGAAAGTAGGAGAAAGCCGATAACTAAATGGAGGTATGAGATAAGAAAATTTGGCAACAAAGAATGGATTAGGACAGCCCAAGACAGGAGCAGGGAGCACAGACAGGATGATGATGATGATGATGATGATGATAAATCAGTAGAGTATGTTTCAAAGTAATTTTTCTGACCTCAGTCTTGTTCCGTGGGGAGGGGGGGGGGCGTCTAATTCGCAATATACGGCTTAACCCTTTCAGCCCTGCTTTTTATTTCAAGCAAAACAATGTTTTCTGTGTGTTTTCTTAAATTTTATGTACCGCTGCTTATGGCATAGTAGAACCCCCTTTACAGCGTTTTTGTAATTACCTGTTAAATAGAGTTTTAATAGTTTTTGTGGTGCGCTTTCAGATAAAAAAAATTAACATGGGCGTCCCGCAAGGGTCCATATTAGGGCCTTTAGTATTTTTAGACTACATAAACGACCTTCCTACCGGTCTTTCTGCCTCCACAGAATGTCTCATGTGTGCTGATGATACGACTATTTATGCTTCGCCGAAATCTGTAGAAACAGTTACGAACAGATTATCCCGAGATCTCTCTTATGTAAACAGCTGGTGTCATAAAAGCAAATTAGTAATCAATCCGTCGAAAACAAAGTACGTAGTCTTTTGTTCTCAGAACCAAACTGCTAACCTGCGACCGTTATACATTGATATAAACCCTATCTTTCCTTGCAATCAATACACATTCCTCGGAATTCAGCTTGACTGTCTCTTGAAATTCAATGTCCATACCACTCCACTGACAAAAAAGATGGCATATGGCATAAGCGTACTTACCAAAGCCCGCTGTTACTTTCGCCCACAGACACTGCTTACACTCTACACTGCTTTCATCCACAGCCATCTGAGATACTGCATCGAAGCCTGGCGGATGACTTACCAACAAGTTCATTAAAACCAGTACGACATATCCAAAACGAAGAACTTCGCATTATCACTCGTATATCCCACACAATGCCCACGTCGCACCTCTGTATCAAGAACTTGGAATTTTCCCTCTAGATAGGCTTATAACTTTTAGTGTAAGTATTACGGCATACCGCCTGTTCAAAAACCAAAATCTCGTGTATATAATAGGTAGACGGGATCTGGCTAACCATAAAAAATTTCCCCGCATTTCCCCGAGGGGAAGAATGTGAAAGTGCGAATGCACGAGTTGAATTTGCGCGGTTCGGTAATGTTCGCGAAAGAGAGATCACACACACACACACACACAACTACAAAGAAAGAAAGATGCATTTATTCACAGACACCTATTTGTGTTGTCGTTGTACTTGATTGCTAGAGCGGATCTCAGCTTTGAAATTTCGTGTCAGTACTCCTTTAAGCGGGTGCATTAGCCCTTCTCACGCCCGATTCCTGGCCAATCCCCCACGTGGGTATGTGCCATGCACAGACACCTATTTGTGTTGTCGTTGTACTTGATTGCTAGAGCGGATCTCAGCTTTGAAATTTCGTGTCAGTACTCCTTTAAGCGGGTGCATTAGCCCTTCTCACGCCCGATTCCTGGCCAATCCCCCACGTGGGTATGTGCCATGTCAGCGGCCAGGCAGCGCGCGCCCATCTCCCCCCGTTGCCAAGGAAGACGAGGAGATTCCTGGCCAATCCCCCACGTGGGTATGTGCCATCTCCCCCCCGTTGCCAAGGAAGACGAGGAGCGCGCGCACCCGCAGCTGTTGCTATGTGTACGGACGGCGGTCAACGGAATTCAGGGTCGCTTATAAAGTGCATTCGCACTTAATAACATTCGATTTTCGGAACAATATAATTTTATACTCCCCAAAATAAGGACGAACTATGGAAAGCACACTTTTGAATTTGCCGCAATTAGGCAGTGGAATAACTTGGCGTAAATTATCAAAACCCCCCGATCTCTCTTAAGGGGCGGTATTCTCGAGTTTTGTCCCTTTTGCGTCCCTTTCAAAAGTGTCCCTTTCGGCGAGCCCTGATTGGCTAAAAGCAAACAACCGGAAGTCACGTAACGAAACGCGGCAAACCTACTGGCAATGTTTATTGCTTAACCGGAAGTACGTCACGATAAAAGGGACGCAAAAGGGACGTTTTCAAAAGGGACAGTTACGAGAATACCGCCCAAGGACTTGCTTCGTTCTTTACTTAACCCATAAGAACACGTCATGTTTGGTGCACCTTACGATATTCTGGACCTTACGAATATGTGTATATGTGTATGTGGCCATGTATTTGAAAAAAAAAATCGGTATTAGCTGATGAAAATACATTAGACCATATAACTATAGATATGTGTATTTCTGTATATGTGCGTGTAACCACATGTGTACATGCATCTGTAAGTAGATTGTTTTTTTGTTCACTCTAAGCATTTTTTACGCCTGCTTTTATCCGACATGTCAACACTATTCTGAGAGTTCGTGGCGTAATAATATGTTTTTCAATTGTATAATCCTTATGAATTATTTGTTGTTCAGCGACTGCACCTATTCTTCATTATGTTATTAACCATCAGGGTCCCACTTGCAGTGTTCTTCACTTTGGGGCCCCTGCCTGTATACTAATGTTATGTTATTTCTTCTGTTTGTATAATAAAGTGAAAGTGAATGTGAAACTGAAAAACAAGAACTAGCACTGGCAGTGCAAGTATTAGCTGATTTATTATTTAGGCAATTGTTTAGAACATCTGGCAAACAAAAATTTTAGTTTAAGCAGAATCATCTTTTTGCATGCTTACCTAAACTTTATGACAACATTAGCTTACAAACAAAAAATGAGCTTCGTAGTGCACTTATTGAAAGATGTACAAGTATGCGAATAAAACTTCGGACTCCGCTTTTTCTTAGCGTCAACGTCGGAATTTTGTCTCCACCAGAGCTGCTTGTTCTTTGCAACGTCCAGCCCCACTAAAACGCCACAACGGAGACGTCTATGGCAATAGGCATCACTGAAGGACAATTCCCCAGAAAACTAGCAGTTTTGGTTTCATTCTCTTTGTGCTAGAAAAACTTTCATGTGATGGCATCAATTGACACCGCCAGGGTTGAAAGGGTTAACTGAAGAGATCAGCAGTTTCAAGGTGTGTGACCATTAGATCGTAAAATAGAAAGGCAAGAGCAATTTCAGTTTAAATTTAAGGGTTATCATTGTTGAGTTCAATGCGAGTACTAGCGGATTTGTGAAAGTTGAATAACACTATGTTTCAAAGCCTGACAGGGAATTTCCCGCGTATCTCTGTTGACTAAATATTTACGGTCAGCCACAGCTGCATAAATGCATATGTATCCTTTATTATAAATAAAGTCTCATCTTCTTATCACTCCTTGACGATTATGTTTTTTTTTTTTGTATCAGTGCGTCGCGCTATTAATTTCTATTTTCTACCGCCAAGCACATACTGTCAGATTCTGCTTCGAACGTAAGCGGCTGGAACAGACTCGGACCGCAGCACGGAATGCGAACATAAGCTATCTACCCGTTTTCTTGATTGCTTGTCTGCCCCTTTAACCCGCAAAAAGCTCGGCAGTGTAGCGTTACTTGTGAAGCAAAGTGATAGGAGCACGTATCTTCGCGATAGTGGTGGCCGCAGAACGCTTCCCTCATTTTGATTCGAGGGAAAGTCCCTCAGAAAAGCTACCAAGGCTGAATAAATTCTTTTCAAGGTATACGCCATACAAGGTATACGCCGACGGGCATTATACCCCTGTCACAGGGCAAACGTATACTGACACTTGGAGGAAATGACACTAGCTGTAAGTGTCGTTAGTTTGACGCTACACTAGAATACTAAGTGACATTAAAGGAACCCTGCAACACTTCCGATAAACACTTTCACTCTTTCCTTTACTTCTGGAAGCACCGCGAAAGCTACAGTTATCGCCAGCCCGGAGCGGCACTGCGTGATTTGCTCGCGGCAGCAGATCCGCTTTTTGTTTCTGCTTTGCTTTTGTGGCGGTTTTTTCAAAACGGCCACCAGATGCTTTTATTGCGGCAACTAGAATGAAGCCGGCCAATAGCCGCCACACCGCTATAACGACGTAATTTGAGCGCTGTCAGAACGCCAAGACCAGGAAAGAGAGAAAAATATCATGAGCAAGTTTAAAGTTATCTGATGGGCATAGGGCAGCAATTTTTGGCTGAGGTACCGTGCGACCCCCAATCTAAGTACTTGATGTGTTTGTTGGCTAGGTTTTGAAAGCATTTACGATTTAGAAAAAAATTTAAAGAAAGTGTTGCAGGGTCCCTTTAATGTAAATAACACGGATGCGACCGTATTGCATGACATTGCCTAGCGCATTTCGCTAATGCGATTCGCCGGCCTTCTCGTCCTACCCCCGCCTGAGAACGTATTTGTATATTTATATTCATTTATATTTATACCCTCTTTATATTCACAGCGCTTGAAGGAGATGAGACCGCGGGAGAGAGTCGCGCATGCGCGCACATGTGCACCGGAGCAGCTGTTAACGCAGCGTTAACGCAGCGAAGCGCGCGCCAACCAAGCGCGCCAGCTGTCGTTATGCTAATGCGTTTGAGTGAGAGTGTTGCGCACAGCTGTGGGAGAGACGAACGGAGAAGAGTCGCGCATGCGCAGGTGGCGTGCGGATGGACGCCGACGACGCAGGAGGGACATGCCTCAGAGCAAGAGATGCATCGCATCTAATAACAAAACGTAGAGCACTGCGTTTAAAACCTACCAGTAAATTAATGTTTCCCCCTGCCCGTTGTTCTATTTAGAAAAAAGAAGCAAACAAGACCTTTGCAAAGCCGGGCCACGTTTGCTGTTACCCAGACACGGATTTGTTACTTGTCTCGGCTTCAGATGTGAATGTCACCGAACACAATGCTACACTTTTTTTCATTTAAAAATTACGGTTGTGTTGCTTAAAAAATAAAGGTTCCAAAATATTACGGACGCAATTATGTTATTATCCTGCAATTCTCCGAGTTTCCTAATCGTAACCGCTATCATTATAAAATGATTTTTACCTCGCCGTGTAGACCCACTCAGGGCATCTCTGACATTGAAATACTTGAGAGCGTGCGGCAGAGAACACCAGCACGATCTGCGCGACGCATGGGAACGTCAGGGGTTATACAGAATATTTTCACCACTGACACGAGACCTGAATATATCATCCTGGGATACACTCGACACCAGGTGTACGACTACGAGGAAAAGCCGGTGCAGTGTACGCGATGTCACCGTTTCGGTCATATCGCTGGAGCGTGCAAGCGCAAGTTGCGCTGCCCCCGCTGTGGAGACGACCATGAGCTGAAGGCCTGTACTTCAACTGAGAAGCGCTGTCCAAACTGTGGCAGTACTCATGAGGCTGACTTCAACTTTTGTCCGACGTTTCGACAATCTGAGAAGCATCTACAAGTACAAAAGACAAAACAAAGTGGATTACAAGGCAGCGAAGGCGGCGGTCTCATCCAAGAAACGCTCTACGCGTCTCGACACCAAGAGAAGAGAAAAGAGGCAAAGTCAGGACACCGATTTCGCCTACTCTGAGTTCCCGCCGCTACCACCGCAGACGCCTGACCAAGTTCCTCAAGCTCCAACCCTTCCCCCCGAGAATAGGGGAACGCCCCATCGGCCGCCTTGATGGTGACCCCTCTATGGGCTCAAATAAAGTTCAACCAACCCCTCCCACCGCTCCTGCTGCCCCACGGCAACACGCATGGACACGCGCCAGCAAAGACCGCATGAGCCGACAGAGCGTGCGACCATCTACGAACTCTGGCTCATCAACACTCTTCTTCATTGACACCGTACGGTCAATTCTAGCACTTTTCACGTCTCCTGCGACTCGTGCTATTCTTACTCTACCTGACACCATTACCCCCTTCATTCGAAACTGGCTGTAACTTCTACTGAGAGTGCTGTGACGGTGCCTATGCAAACTCTTCGGAATCAGGCAACAGTGTTCCAGTGGAATGCATGTGGACTATCATCTTGGTTGTCTGACTCTAGGCAACTCATCAATAACCACAGGTTCCCAGTCGTCGCCATTTCAGAATCCAGACTGCGTCGGGATGTTGGTCTTTCGGGATACTCTCTGTATCGGTCTTTGACGAACTCAGAAAACAGCAGGGTGCTCCTTGCAATTCGTAATGACCTAACTTTCTAGTGCATGATGTGGGGCCAGATGACTCGAATGAGTATGTCGTGGCAACGGTGAAGCACAATCAGGTGGCTTTCACTATAATCACAGGATACATGGCACCTAAGGCAAAGTTCAAAGTTAAGCGCCTGCACGCCCTCTTGGACCCTACACCGCCGCCGCACTTGCTCACGGGGATTTCAACGCGCACCATCCAGCTTGGGGCAGTGTTAAGACGACACACAGGGTAAACCGTCTGCTAGATGTGGCCAGCGAAGCAGGACTAGCAGTGCTCAACAGTGGTTGTCCCACGTTCTTTCGGGGCAGGGCTTCAAGCGTATTGGATGTGACTACATATGGTGTCCACTTCTATGCTGCCTGTCGCATCCTGGTATCCAGACACTAAAAGCTTCGGCAGCGACCACATCCCAACGTACACCATGATTGATGGAATTCGCGGCGGTACCACCAAGCAGCCACTGTCGATTGTAAACTGGACGACCTTCCGAAACATGCTGGAAGATAATGCTGACGCATTGATTACGAACGAAGAGCTGGCGGAAGCTATTGCCAGGGTCCAGTCATAGTCAACACGGCGGAGCTTGGTGCCAAAGGCGTAGGCCCCAGTGGACGGAGAGTATGAACGCCTTCGCGTGATTCGCAGGAGAGCAAAGCGCCGTGCGAGAAAAACGCTGTCACCAGATGACATTCGAGCTTCAAGGCATACCAAAAAGCGCATTCAGAGGCCCTTGAATAAGGTGGCAAGACAGCGTTGGAGAGAATTTTGTCCCAGGCTTGATCCCCGCAAACCACTGACTCGCATTTGGCAAGTTTTCCGCAGCCTGAGAGCAGCACCAAGTCAAGCTCATCCGTTCTCAGCAATAGCTCTCAAGCTTGGCGTCAGTGAACTGGACTAGCTGACGAATTTTGCGCCAAGGTTACAGCTCCCCGGAGCTCTGCAGTGATTTCAGAGGTTCTGACTGATTGGCTGTCCATGCTACGCTCATGGATGAATTATTCACTGTGCACGAATCTCAGCGTTAGCGTCCGTTAACCTGCCTTCTTCGCCAGGCGCCGATGGTGTTACATACTCAGCTTTGCGACATCTTGGCGGTAACGCCCTCCGGCAACTGCTTACCTTCTACAACAAGTTGTGGGAGACAGGCCACGTGGAAGCAAGCTGGGAAGTTGGTCGCTTAGTAGCGGTCCTCAAACCCGGAAAACCGCCAACCGACATCAGCTCTTACCGCCGTATTGCTTTACTAAGCTGCATAGGGAAGGTAATGGAGAAAATGGTGCTGCAGCGACTCGTCTGGGATCTTGAGGGCAGAGAAGTGTATCCCCCAGGGATGTGAGGGTTCAGAGAAAAAAGAAGTAGCATCGACAACGTCATTGCTTTGGTGAGGGATATTCATCGGCAAAAGGCTGCAAAAAATATCACAGTAGCTGTCTTCCTAGACATCAAGGTGGCTTTTGACAGCGTTTCTCACGACTGATGAAGCTATTCGAAGGGAAATGACGTTTGTAGGGATACGAGGGTGGATGTATACTTGACTCTGTGACTACTTGCAGAATCGGTATGTCTATATGACCATCAATGAAGGCGACACAAGGAGGCATGAGAAAACACAGGGCGTCCCTCAAGGCAGAGTTCTAAGTCCTGTCCTGTTTACCATCTGCCTCATCCGCATCACGAAAGTACTACCTCAAGGTGTCCATATCTCTCTATGCTGCTGAAATTTGTGTCTGGGCTTCTGGCAAAAACCGGAGAAGCATACTATCCAAACTGCAGAAAGCTCTTCTTGCAATTCAAAAGTACCTTAGTACCTGCGGATCGCTAATTTCATCCGAAAAGTGTGCCGCAGTTGCCTTTACGAGGCGGGATGTATCCCGCTATCCTCTGGTCTTAAATGACACAGAAATACCGCACGTTCACGACCGTACATTTCTTGGAATTACATTAGATCGATCACTATCTTGCCCCCCCCCCCATATCCGTCACCTTAGGGAACGCCTGTAGTCATTTATGCCCATTTCTCGGATGCTGACAGGAAAAAACATGGGGCTGCTCAGTGCCTTCACTACTACGACTTTATAAGGCACTATTTCTTGGCGTTCAGCGGTACAGCCTCCCAGCGCTGATTGCTTTGTCTAAGACAAACTTCAGAGGGCTAGAGTGTGCACAGGCTCAAGTTCTACGCATCTGCTGGGCCTTCCAAGGTGCGCATCCACGAATGGAACTCTCCGCGAAGCAAGGTATATGTCAGTCCAGACACTCCAAGCTCAAGAGTTGCTTCGCACTAGCCTCCGTCACGTAACCCGGTGTGCTGACCATCCTCTAGCACAGGTGTCTTCACCTCATGTACGGAGCCTCCTACTCGCCAACTTTGAACGCCCAAGAAAGCCTGCCTTTCCGCTATAGAAAGTTGTACCATGGGATATATGCCTCACCATACCAGGCATAGGCAAGTGAGTGAAGTGAAAGATACTTTAATGATCGCCGGCAACAGGCGTAATGTCTCCACTACGCCCGGACGTAGCCACTCGTCGATCCTGGAGGTATTCTACTAAGCAACACTTTCGCTACTCATTGCGGGGGTGGACACCCTTGTCCCTGAAGGGAGGGCATCGGCCCGCAGCTTATTCTCCGGTGCTGCGGTTTGAGAGCCGTTAGGACCTGCTGGACGGCTGAGAGTTGAATGTCCTTGTCGTAACTGCGTATGGCGTCTTGTAACCACGGCGGAAGGTCGGTCCTGGTTGAAGCTTCGTCTGGTCGCACTTCACAATCCCACAATAAATGGGCGGCTGTTGCCCTGGAGTTATTGCACAACACACACTTGTCTGTGTAGAGTTCTGGTTGGATGTGTTTCATAATGACCGGGGCCGTTAATGAATTTGTCTGTAGCTGTCTGAACGTGGACGCTTGTTCTCTAGTCAACTCGGGGTGAGGCGGTGCCAGCACCCTCCTGTTATTCCTGTAATACTTAGTGATACCCTGAAAGGTATCGTACCTATCCTTTGTCTCCGTCCACCACTCTACAGACGAATCCATTACAGCCGCGCGGCCTGCTAATTCTCGCGCCACTGAATTTGCCGTCTCGTTGTGGTTGGCAGCCGATTCTGACACATAGTTCCCTGCGTGTGCGGGGAACCACTTGACTGCTACCTTACGTCCGTCGATGTTCACCGATTCGAGCAACCGCACTGCTCCACAGCACATCCGGCCTTTGGAAAAGTTACGCACTGCACTTTTGGAGTCACTTAGCACGGTCGTTGTTTCTGGGTCCGCGATGGCCAGGGCGATGGCCAACTCTTCTGCACACTGCGCTTCTCGTGTAACGATGCTCGCAGCGTTCACCGTGTCTCCCGTCCTTGCATCGATGACTACTGCTGCAAAGCATCGGCGGTCGCTGTACTCTGCAGCGTCTACGAATCTGGTGCCGGGAACGCTCAGGTGGTGCTCTAACATGGCCTTTGCCCTGGCCATTCTTCTATCCTTGTTGTGAGTCGGGTCCATGTTCTTGGGTAGAGGATCGATTCAGGTAGCATTCCGGACGACAGCCGGAATGTCTCGATCTTCTTGCTTGCCGGGGCTACGAGTGGTGGACGCCGTTTCCATTCCGAGTCGGGCAAGGATGGATCTTCCTGTCTTCGATCCTTTGAGCCGCTCGATCTGGGCTACTTGCTGGGCTTCCATGATTTCCTCCAAATTGTTATGGATTCCGAGCTCGAGGAGGCAAGAAATCATCTCTGCCTGAACCACCCTTGCGATACTTCACGCTAGTGCATATCAGCTCACGTTATCTTGGCCACTTTCACGTGTATACAGACGGGTACGTGAGGTCTGACTCGTCAGATATTGCAGTGTGGATTTTATCGGTGGTACTAACTGTGAAAGAGAAACTCAGTCACAAGACGTCGTCCACCTTCACTGAGTTGACTGCTATTAGGGCGGCACTCGTTCACATCACCAATAGTCCCGCTCGGGAATGGGTCATCTTTACCGACTCGCGGCCTGCCCTGCAAGCACTGATGAAGCCATCCCACCGCTGCAGCCAACTTGAGCGTGATCTACACGCATTGCACACACTTGGACTACGAGACGGGCACTGCATCTCGCTTCAATGGCTGCCTGGTCATTCCGGCATCCAGGGAACGTCGTCTCTGACGCAGCAGCAAAAGAGGCGCACAGTCTGCTTGTGTCTATTGGAATCCCGTATTCCAGACAAGACGGAAGTACGGCCGTTAACGCACTGGGACGGAAACTGCAGTTGCCAACTTGGCAGGATCCTCTTAAGATACCCTTGCCTCTGCACGCGATTGACGTGAATATGCACCGAGTCCGTGCCTACTGGGAGACTGGAAGCAGATACGAGCTAGTTTCTCAAGTGATGTCCAGCAACAGGTTTGAGAAAATCACCAGCCACTTGCACTTCACAGACAATGACCAAGCAACGGACGAGCTGAAGCAAGATAAATGTTGGAAGGTACGTCCGTGGCTTTCCTCACTGCGGCAAAACATGCTGTTGGTTGCCCAAGAAAAGAAATCTGCCGTAGACGAAATTTTAATTCCATTTCGTGGCCGCTGCAACATAAGGCAGTATATGCGAGCAAGCCAAAAAGAAAGTGGGGCATAAAGGTCTTGGCTCGGGCTGGTGAGTCGGGTATTTGTTACGACTTCGACGTTTACCAACGCTGCAACAAGGGTGTGTATGGTTACCAAGAAGGGTACCAGCTGGGCCTCGGTGCTGGTGTGGTACTGCAGCTGTGTACCAGCCTGCCAGGCCGTGCTGACAACTTGATTGTTGCAGACAATTTCTTCACCAGCCCCCAACTTGTTTCGGAACTGACTACGAAATGGATATCTTTTGTTGGTACGGTCCGCGAGAACAGACTTCAATCTCGTAAGCTGATGGATGAAAAGTCAATGAAGAAAAGGGGCCGAGGAACGCATGATTTTTCGGTGACATCATGTGGAGATAAGTCACTAATCGCAGTGAAGTGGTTTGATAACAGAAGTGTCACCACGTTGTCAAATTGCTGCGGCATTGAGCCAGTTGTAGCTGTTAGAAGATGGGACAAGAAGGCGAAGGATCACGTACTTGTAGACTGCCCCGCAATCATCCCAACATACAACAGCTCCATGGGTGGTGTGGATTTGCTGGACAAAATGTGCTTCAGCTATCGCTTTGCCTTGCGCTCCAAACGGTGGTACGTGTATCTGTTTTGGCACACCGTCAAGATAGCAGCCGTGAACGCTTGGTTTCTTCACAAGAGAATAGCGCAGCAGCAAAGGCACCCGTCGGTACCTCTGAGAGTATTTGTCGATGAATTGGCTTCTAGCTTGGTGCTGTTCCAGATGCGACCAGCAGGCAGACACTTAGGAGAGCACCTCCCGCCAGCTAAAAAGTTAGCGGCGTCGATTCCACGAGACGTAAGGGGGGATGAAACTGCCCACTGGCCAGTGTGGAACACGAAGCGCAGCCGCTGCAAGATGTGCACAAGTGGATACACCTTCATTGCGTGCTCCAAGTGTAACATGAGCCTGTGCCTCAACAAAGACCACAACTGTTTTGTTGCTTTTCATCGATAATCAGACTGTGTCACCAACTGAATTCTTGCATTTTATCTTTGTGACTTGTTTCTGTATTTCTTACATGTTATCTTTGCCAATCGTTTCTTATGAAAACTGTTTCCTGCACGCCTCAGTTCCATATAATAAAATTCTTGACTACCAAGGTTCACCTTGATTTTGTGCCTTCACTGCCCAGTGTTGCATATATGCAACAAGCCATATTTTTTTACAGCAAGTGCAAAGGGGTTTATTGGAAGGAAGACAGAGTCCGCTAGACAGGGATCAAGAGGCAAAACCGTCCAAGGTGAACCAGCCAGAGGACTCGACTCGAGCCGCGCGATCACGCACCGGCGATGACAGCCGTTGATCCGTGGTACATGCTCATTCGGGGATTGGCCGGTGGGTGAAGAGGGATGGGACGGCGAGAGCACTTCAAGCAATCTCCATTACAATTGCCCCCGGTGAAGCAGGAGCCATCCTGGCGACTTACGGCGATGAAACGACTGCGGGGTCGTAGTAGGGCTTCAAGCGACTGACGTGGACGGTTTCGCTGCCATGACAGCGAAGGTCTGTAGAGGGCGTCAGTGGTTCTACTGTGTAGTTCACGGGAGAAGTACACTTGAGGACACGGTAGGGGCCGTGATATTTCGAAAGCAGTTTGGAGGATAGACCCGGTGTTGTAGCGGGGACCCACAGCCACACAAGGTCGCCAGCACGAAAGGAAGATGAGGCGTGGTCGTTGTAGTGAAGATGCTTCTGGCGACCCCGGTCATTGTCAGTGAGCGGGCGAGCTGGCGGCACTCTTCGGCTTGTCGAGTTATGTCCGAAATAGGGTGGCACTCAGACGAATCGGGGCTGTACGGTAGTATTGTATCCATTGTGCAAGACGGCTCGCGCCCATAGAGGAGAAAAAATGGCGAAAAGCTAGTAGTGGTCTGGGCGGCGGTGTTGTAAGCAAACGTTACAAAAGGTAGTACCACATCCCAATTTGAATGATCACGAGCGACGTACATGGTGAGCATGTCTCCGAGTGTGCGGTTGAATCTCTCGGTCAGGCCGTTCGTCTGTGGGTGGTATGCGGACGTAGTGCGATGAACAATTCTGCACTGAGCGAGGAGGGATTCAACAACCTCAGAGAGGAATACGCGCCCTCTGTCGCTGAGTAATTCGCGGGGTGCACCATGCCGCAAGACAAGGGACCGCAAGACGAACCCAGCAACATCACGCGGCGTAGCGGGTTAGGTAGTCGACCGCAACAATAATCCATCAGTTGCCGGAAGGAGTGCATGGCAAGGGGCCGTACAGGTCGATGCCGACATGATCGTAAGGACGAAGGGGACATGACAAAGGCTGCAGAGGGCCGGCTGGTTGCGGTGCAGGCGTCTTGCGGCGCTGACAGTCAGTGCAAGCACGAATGTATTTGCGCACGAAGCTGTACATTCCACGCCAATAGTATCGTTGGCGGAGGCGAGTGTACGTTTTAAGAAGGCCAGCGTGAGCGGTTTGGGGATCAGCATGGTAAGCAGCGCATATATCCGCACGTAAACTGCGCGGAATCACAAGAAGCCACTTCCGACCATCGGGCATATAATTGCGGTGATAGAGAAGGTGGTCATCCCGTATGGCGAAGTGGGCGGCTTGGCGTCGAAGAGCCCTGGGCCGCGTAGGAGTCGTTGTAGTGGAGAGAAACTCGATGATCTTCGCAATCCATGGATCACTGCGCTGCCGGGAAGTTATGTCGGTGAAGGTCAATGACGCTACGAGCGTATCGGTTCCCGCAAGACGTTCCGGGTTACCAGGCAGCGGAGAGCGAGACAGTGCATCCGCATCAGAGTGCTTGAGGCCGGATCTATAAACAACTCGAATATCATACTCCTGCAGGCGGAGCGCCCAACGAGCAAGACGTCCCATAGGGTATTTCAGGGACGACAGCCAGCACAGCGAGTGATGGTCGGTTACCACGTCAAAAGGGTGGCCGTAGAGATAGGGTCGAAATTTGGAAAGAGCCCAGACGATGGCAAGACAATCTTTCTCGGTAACCGAATAGTTTTGTTCAGCTTTTGTAAGAGTCCGGCTAGCGTACGCGACGACGTACTCTTCGTAGTTAGGCTTGCGTTGAGCGAGCACCGCACCGAGTCCTGCGCCGCTGGCATCAGTATGGACTTCAGTAGGGGCGTTCGGATCGTAGTGGCGCAGTATGGGTGGCGAAATCAACAGACACCGCAAGGTTCTAAACGCTTTATCGCACTCCTTGGACCACGAGGACAGGCCATTGTCACCACCGAGGAGATTGGTCAGTGGCGCAATGATAGACGCAAAATTTCGTACAAAGCGCCGAAAGTACGAGCACAGCCCAATGAAGCTGCGGAGGGCTTTCATTGACGTCGGTTTGGGAAAGTCGGCGACAGCACGGAGCTTTTCGGGATCTGGTAGCATGCCATCCTTTGACACGACATGGCCGAGAATAGTCAATGTGCGAGCACCAAAGCGACACTTTTTAAGGTTCAGTTGGAGCCCTGCAGCAGTTAGGCATGTCAATATTTGGTGCAGACGGGTCAGGTGAGTCTGGAAATCCGAAGAAAACACGACGACATCGTCTAGGTAACAGAGACATGTCCGCCATTTGAGACCACGCAAGATATTATCCATCATTCTTTCGAACGTGGCAGGCGCGTTGCACAGGCCAAACGGCATTACATTAAACTCATATAGGCCGTCTGGCGTGACAAAAGCTGTTTTTGGTCGATCAGACTCAGCAACCGGGACCTGCCAATAACCGGAGCGCAAATCAAGGCTGGAGAAGTCGAAACAATCAAGGGCATCATCTATTCGAGGCAGGGGATAAACGTCTTTCCGGGTGATCTTGTTAAGGCAGCGATAGTCAACACAGAATCGGAGGGACCCATCTTTTTTCGTTACTAGGACCACAGGCGACGACCAGGGGCTTTGAGAAGGTCGGATGACGCCACGTCGGAGCATATCATCAACATGCTCACTAATCTCGCCACGTTTCGATGCCGACACCCTATATGGTCGCTGTCGCAACGGCATGTGGGTACCCGTGTCAATGTGATGGGCGACCGTGGATGTTCCGCCCAAAGGAGCTTGCTTGCAGTCAAAGGAAGACTGAAACTTCCTAAGAAGAGCCAGAAGATCTTTGCGTTGCGGGGGGTCTAAATCGGAAGCGATGGACTTCTGGAAGATGTCGTCAGAGGTGGGCGTATCGGTGGGACCAATCGCGTTCAGCGAATGTAGCTGCTGTGAAGGTGCGTTGTCGGAAACGTCGAGGCTGAAGACGGATTCGACAGGTTCAATATTGCCGACAGTTTCCCCACGAAGCAAGCTGAAAGGGCGGGTCGTCTGGTTGCAAACAAACATCGCTGTGCGGCCAGATAGGAGTGTCAGCGCAGCAAACGGAAGCGGCAAACCCTTGCGAGCAACGAAAATGTTTGATGGCGTAAATAAAACAGGTCCATCCGCCAGAGTACTGCCGGAAAGGGCGACGAGAACTGAGCTTTGCGGCGGGATATCCACGTCTTCGTCTACGGCCAGCTTTTCTCCGTTAGTAGAGGAATTGTTCGGGGTCGGAGCGTCATTTTGCGAACAGAATTCGACTTCGGCGCGGGCGCAGTCAATTACGGCGTTCTGGTTCGACAAAAAATCCCACCCAAGAATAACGTCGTGTGAGCACATGGGCAAGACGGTGAACTCAATCGTGTAGAGAATATTTTGAATGGCGACCCGAGCAGTACACGCAGCCAAAGGTGCAACATGTTCTGAGCTTGCAGTTTGGAGAGAAAGTCCCAGAAGTGGCGTCGTGACTTTCTTCAGCGACCGACATAGTTTAGCACTGATGACCGACACGGCTGCTCCGGTATCAACAAGCGCCAGCGCAGGTACTCCATCTATTAACACGTCAATTACATTTTGCGGAGGTAGGTGAGGGCTTCGGTATTTCGACGGGTACGCAGTTCGTGCGTCAGGAACTGCGCGAATCAGTTTCCCTCTGGAGTGGGGGCGGAGTGGCGGCGCATGCGGGATAGGGAGCGGCGACGGGGTGACGGCGATCGGCGGCCTTCGAAGATCTGACGGTCGGCGGAAAACGAGGTTGGCGGTGGTCCTGAGGACACGTTATGATGTGGTGGTCCGTCTGGGGCACACGAGGAGATGAAGCGACACGGCGGCAGTAACGGGCAACGTGACCGGGGCAGCAGCAAGAAAAACATATAGGCCGGTTGTCGGGAGTGCGCCAGGGATTACCGTACGGCACAGCTGGTGGTGTGGTCGGTGGAAACTGGGGAGCGGGCTGCAAAGTGGGAGGTGCCACTGCTGGTATCGCTGGCCGAAACAACCGGAAAGATGGGTGCACTGGCTGCGCGAGACAGTCAGCGTACGTCATTGGCATGACTGCTGGAGCTGCAGCGACTGTAGCTGTGAGCGGCGCCGCGACTGTAGCTGCCACCTGCGGAACGGCCAGGCGTGCGACCGCTGCGGTAGCGACGTTAGCAGGCGGGAGGGCCTCGGCAACCTGTTCGCGGATAGTCGCCTGCAGAGCAGAAGGCAGGCTGGACGAAGCCTGCTCAGTAAACGGCACCAGCGATAGCTGACGTGCTACCTCCTCGCGGACAAATTCTTTGATTTTCGCCTCGAGATGCAATTGGTTCGATGAGAACGTGAGGCTCGAGAGAGATTACGTGGTCGGCAATGAATGGCGAACCAAGGCCCTTTGCCGGCGCAGTTCCTCAAAACTCTGGCACAGGCCAATCACTTCAGTCACAGATAGAGGGTTCTTGGACACAAGCATGTGGAACGTGTCGTCGTCCACTCCTTTCATGATGTGTTTGATTTTGTCATCATCGGACATGGACGAGTTGACGCGCCGACAAAGATCCACAACGTATTCAATGTAACTCGTGAAGTTCTCACCCGGTAGTTGCGCCCGTGTACGCAGGCGTTGTTCAGCGTGCAGTTTCCGTACGGCGGGTCGATCAAAGTCACGAGTTAAGTCGTTCTTGAAGTCAGCCCAGGTCTTCATGGTCGCTGCGTTGTTGTTATACCACAAGATCGCGGGTTTTTCGAGGGAAAATGCGACGTTGTGCAGCTTGGTAGCGTCGTCCCATTTGTTGTAAGCGCTAACTCGCTCGTAAGAAGACAACCAATCTTCAACGTCATAGTCACCTTTACCGCTGAAAAACGGCGGGTCGCGCTGACGGAGCGCCCCAGCGCAGATGACCGATGGCACCTGTGGAGGCGGTTGGTCGGCAGCGGCCATGGGGGTGACGGGCATTGTTAGCTTCCGGCTGCGGAGTTCCAAGCTGTACGACGGTTTACCTCAAACACCGGCTCCTCCACCAATTGCAAAGGGGTTTATTGGAAGGAAGACAGAGTCCGCTAAGCAGGGATCAAGAGGCAAAACCGTCCAAGGTGAACCAGCCAGAGGATTCGACTCGAGCCGCGCGATCACGCACCGGCGATGACAGCCGTTGATCCGTGGTACATGCTCATTCGGGGATTGGCCGGTGAATGAAGAGGGATGGGACGGCGAGAGCACTTCAAGCAATCTCCATTACACAAGCAATATTTTTATCAAATCGTACTTCGGAGTACTTCCGGGTGGTCTTGTGAGAGCACCGTAAAACATTTCTGTTTTAATAAAGTTTTCTTGCACTGCATAATAATGGGTAATAGCTCTACCTACCCACCTATCTATCTATCTATCTATCTATCTATCTATCTATCTATCTATCTATCTATCTATCTACCCACCTACCCACCCACCCACCCACCCACCCACCCACCCACCCACCCACCCACCCACCCACCCACCCTCCCACCTACCCACCCACCCACCCACCCACCCACCCACCCACCCACCCACCTACCCACCCACCCACCCACCTACCCACCTACCTACCTACCTACCTACCTACCTACCTACCTACCCACCCACCCACCCACCCACCTACCTACCCACCCACCCACCCACCCACCCACCCACCCACCCACCCACCCACCCACCCACCCACCCACTTGCACTGCATAATAATGGGTAATAGCTTTGTTTTCTTGCACTGCATAATAATGGGTAATAGCTCTACCTACCCACCTATCTATCTATCTATCTATCTATCTATCTATCTATCTATCTATCTATCTATCTATCTATCTATCTATCTATCTATCTATCTATCTATCTATCTATCTATCTATCTATCTATCTATCTATCTATCTATCTATCTATCTATCTATCTATCTATCTATCTATCTATCTATCTACCCACCTACCCACCTACCCACCTACCCACCTACCCACCTACCCACCCACCTACCCACCCACCCACCCACCCACCCACCCACCCACCCACCCACCTACCCACCTACCTACCTACCTACCTACCTACCTACCTACCTACCTACCTACCTACCTACCTACCTACCTACCTACCTACCTACCTACCTACCTACCTACCTACCTACCTACCTACCTATCTATCTATCTATCTATCTATCTATCTATCTATCTATCTATCTATCTATCTATCTATCTATCTATCTATCTATCTATCTATCTATCTATCTATCTATCTATCTATCTATCTATCTATCTATCTGGAGTAGCATTAGATTTGACGTGCATGTGACAGGGGTATTGATCGCATAGGAAAGTTTGCCGCTGAGCACGAATTCGTGGGTTCGGCGCTCGCTGGTAGCTGCTGCCGTATTTACGTAAGCATGTCTTGGTGAACCCCGACCGATTTTAAGGGCGAAGCCCCTTAGGGGCTGGGGCTGTTGGTGTCTCCTGTCGTTGTAGTAGTCGTCGTAATCATCATTCCTATAATGTAGTCGCGGTACTAAAACACCGGGAAGCTCGTTTACGCCTCGCGCTAGAAAGTAACGCGTATTAAAAAAAAATTGGCCGCGTATCTGCTCCTTTCGTTGCAAATGTCGTCAAAAGACGATAGTCTTTATCGGCTATTTCGAAGTAAATGCCTCCCTTCGCTTTGCCGCTCACCTCTCATGTTGTTCCTCTTGCGTCGCGCTCCTCCCAAGGTAAAGACGCCAAAGGTTTGCTTAAATCATTTTAAATTTCCCGCGTTCCACTGCTCCAAAACGGGTGTCTCGATGCGAACGCTGCTGTACGGCGGAGACGCGCGTTAATCGAGGCGCCCTACTTCAACGTTTATAGAACCGCGTTTCCCTACTCCACGTGCGTTGCAAGCAGAACGTGGAACCTATCTAGTGGAACCTTGCGTAACTGTTGCCGGTTGATTTCTTAAAATGGCGCAAGAAGCTATTGTGGCGCGGGCGACAGTAGGCGACGGCTAAGTGAATTCTTTTTCTGCAGTTGATGAAGTATTTAATTTCGCAAAAGCAAGCATGTTTGATTTTTTTATAAAGGAACACTGCAAATATCACTTCTGTATTGATTTGCTGTCTCATATTTGCGTATAATGTCTTGTTCTTCTTCAACAATGTTGACAAGTATGAACCTTACACCGGACATAGACAGGTAGATTTAGCTGTGACTATATAAGACTAATGGGCAGGCATTGTTTTGCTTTGGCCGGGTGGCTGAATCGAGTCACAGACAGACAGACGGACAGACATACAGACATACAGACAGACCAAAATTTCTGGGTTTAAGGAGCCCAAGAAAGACTATCGTCTTTAAAAACCCGGGACACTCGTTTACGCTTCGCGCTGGAGATCTTCATAAAGCGTACTAAAACACGTTGGGACACTCGTTAATCCTCGCGCTAGAGAGCTTCGTACTTCAAAGACAAGAGACTTTTACAGCTAAGCTGTATACCTGTGCCCCCACATGGTTTCATCTCCGTTGGCAAAAACTCCAAGGCGCACTTATACACTGCATGCTTCGCCCCTTCCCATGTTTCGCGTTTGTAGAGATGGCCCGGATTTTTTTTTCTTCTCTTTACCCTCTGAGGAGCTGTGCCCGCTTTCCAAGATGTATTGCCAATTATCCCACAAAGCCACCCCCATCCCTCGAAAGTTGCTCACAGTACTTTGTGGGTGAGTGAGTGGCCTCTACTGCCCGTCTCGTGCCCCGTTACGTCCTGGATCCGATAAGGTAGCCCACGTGCCTACAGGGGCCAGCACAGCACTAAAGGTTTCCCCATTTTTTGGTTCGAGTTGTGCCAGACGCATTTTAATTTTTCAAATGTGCTTTAGAATCGGCTATGTTAATATTTTTTTCAGTAAGTACGCGGAATACGGCTTTTTAGGCGTGCAGACATTTTTCCTTGTACTCACGTTTCATGTGGTTTTTGTTTCTTCATATATGTCTAACCCAACACGAACAATGACTGTTGTCGTCACCCGCTCATGGGCGTCGGCATGAACGGTACCAAAAGTCACGTGATCTCAGATGCGTGAACAGCGCAGTGGTGGAGCGTTCCAGCCGTTCATACGAGATTATTAATGATTATCAAAGCTAATTAATGATTAATTAGTGAATAAAAGCAAGTATTAGTAAAATTATAAAGGTAAAATACCATGATTCAACGTGGATTAATGTGTATTAAGGCAGATTGAGGTGTATTAAGGCATATTTTCATAGATTAAGGTGGATTAAGCGTGGTTGACGATGACGGTGGGCTGTAAAAGAGCGTGGGTGCCGTGTCGACGGGTGGGTGTGCATATAAAATGTACCCGTCACAATAGTACGCAAGGCTTTCGCATTCAACGGAGATAAGCAGGCTTAAGTGGACCGAGAAATTGTTAACATAAACTCTAAATCCTTACAAACCCAATATCCAAGCCGTATACCCACCACAGCACTTGTGTAATAGCTTACCTCTGCACTCTACCCCCCCCCCCCCCCCAAAAAAAAAGAACATAACTTCCAATTCATACTTAAGGTATTTAATCATAAATCCCTAACATACAATATGCCCCGCGAAGTATATCGAGCGAAAAATTTGAAACAGTGAGAACAAAACAACAGCAGGAGGACGTAATGACTCAAATTACGAAAAAAAAAAAACAGTGGGTTGGTCGGGTTAAGTAATGCGAAGCACGTGTAGATGACACATAAGTGAAAACACGGCTGCGAACTGATGGGCAGAAAAGTCTAGGAAGGCAGAAGGCGTGATGTAGCCATTATATAAGATAATTTGTAGGTGTGGCTCGGTATTGGATGACGCATGCAACATGTGGACGGGTTATGTCACTGGGACGGACCTTAATTCAGCACCGGGCATAGAGGGCTGCTTATGTTGGCGATAATAATGACGATGATAGCGATGATGACGCATTATGATTATGATTCGGAGTGTGGGGTAGGGGTTGCTTCCTTTCGGCCACCTAATTTAGCGTAGAAATTTTCTCTGAGGGTCCAAGCCCGGCTCTCGTTCGTTCATTTCGATTTGGCCCATCCGTGGCACAGAAGGATTATATGAGCGCGAGTTACATACCAACTATCGCCAAAGCGTGTTTGCTCGTTGGGGGAAGCTCTCCGCTGCGTACCATACGTCTCGATTGTCTGCTTGCAAGTATAGGTTGCGTCCAAGGACAGATGGCCGCAGTTTTACGACGTTAGCTGGTTCGATGGAGACAGGGAACGTCTCCGATGGCACGGCCAAATAAATTAGCAACCAGACGTGAAAGAAGTACTCCTATTGAAAGAGTGGTCTCAAGGAAACTGCCATGTGCGAGCGTGGCTAAGTGCCACATCCTACAGTAAGCATGGCCCGCTGATGGCATGTTTGTTTGGCAGGGGCATGTTTCAGAGAAGGTGAAGAGCTAAAAATAGCAGATTGCACATGCTTTCAGGAAGTTCTTCGTCGAGTATAGGGTATGCAAACCGTTATGACACTTGAAAGCAGTGGCACGCAAGAGGGTTGGCATGTTTTGCATTCTTTCGATCAATATAACAACGCGAAGATGAAGGTATGAGAAAGCGCGTTTTTGAGCACAAGTGCGGACATTTATATGCGTGGAGCTGTGTCGCCAACAGTGCCCGCAGATTGAAGTACGTCGAGCATTGGCGGTGAGCGCGACTACGGGCGGCGCTGCGAAGCGCGCCTCCGTGACGTCGGCTTAGGGATTCTCGCTTTTGTCGTCTGCTTCACTCGGGCTTTCTCTCCCTGTAGTTTGGTTGCGCTCGGTTGACGTCTGATGCTTGTCTGCCCCAAATTTTGCGTGTGCGTAACGACTAAAATCGCATACACTTGTGCAAGGCGTGAGTTCAAGTATAGTTTTGGATACCGCTACTGAAGAAACTTTGCCGGCGTCGCCCAAGTCCTTGCGAAGCCGGTCCTGTGTGGAGCTCGAAGAGTCGGAGGTAGGCGTCAGCTTGTGTATTAAGCAATATCTCAAACAAAGGGAACAGCCATGGCTGCTAGTAACCGACAACCGCGAAAATACGACCAAAACAAATTCCAGGCCTTCGGGACTGTCGGCTTTGACAGAAGTCATAACCATTCCCGGTAATCATAAGTAAGGTGAAACATATTTTTGCAATCTGCTGATCGCTCGAAAGTATTTTATGACACCACTTTACGTTGTAATAGCATGAAAGTATGCCGGCATGCACTATGAACTGCAAAATTGTAGGTGGTTGAATTCCAAATAACTCACTGTGTGTATAGGCGGGTGCTGGCTTTAAACCAGGCGTTTAACCAGTATGGAGGTTTATTGAAAAAAAAAAAAAAACGAGTTTACGTCTACGGTAAAGATACAACAAAACTATGTTCAGACCTGGAGGGATATGTCGGTACATTTCCCAGAGCCATATGTCCCCAATATTCAGATATGCGTTATAGGAAAACTGCATTCAAGAGGGGGAGGTGGAGGAAGAGGAGGAGTATGAGGAGGAGACAACTTTATTTAGCACTAAAATCGAGCTGATTAGTGGGCCGGGTCCACAGTCCAAGACAAGAGAGTAAGAGTAATTTTTTTCAATTCATAGAACACCATCCACAGTGGACCAAGGTGTGGTCTTTACGCCTGGTATAGGGCTGGAAACAATAAAGAGCTGCTTGGAAATATTCACAGGTTTCAATTCTTGTAATATATATGCACCTATTATATTTATTGCGCTCGTTATCGAGTATAGCTAGCCTTCAACACCGATATCATGTCATAATTGTTCGGGATGAGAGTCAGTTATTTATGATAACGATGGTTACGATAGAAATTCGGAGCACAAAAGCCGCCTTCGAGTACTCTGGACAACGTTGTCCGGGGCGCGATTGCGGTGGCGTAGCACAAACGTTCTCATTGTTTTTGCATGTGAATAAACAACGCACGCTGCGGATATACACCCTCTTGCACCCAGCCATAACGATAGCCAATTTGTGAAGAAGGAAATGTAAGCCATGCAGCCTGAATAAAATATCCAAACGAACTTTTTGAGCTTCCCAAACGTCCCCAAACCTACTAATAAGAGGTTTGTGACGATGCAGATAAATTAATGCTTTGGGCACAGAGGAAAAAAAAAAACCATTAATCTGATACAAGTCAACGAAAGAAATAGAAGACAGCCGCTTTATTTCCTGCTGTACAAGGTGCGTGTAGGGGCCCGCTGCTTGTTACGTAGCAGTAGACTGATGAGTGTTCATAAGAGCATCTCATAAATATTGTAGGGAAGCCTACGCATTTTAAATACTTATCGAGGAGCTCTGAGCGCTGAACGTTGTGAATAAGCTAGAAAGGACGAGTTACACACGATCTTTTGACCGATGCTCTGAAGAAAGTTGTTCTCTTTCTCCTCGTGTGTTACAAACTTGCAGGGGATACAGCTTGAAATTATTTAAATGTATCCGGAGCTGGCAAAAATAGCTGAATTACTAGAAATACCCTTTTTAATGCACTCAAGCATCAAAGCGGGCGATTTCTGGCGCAGGCATTGCTGTCCCTCACAAGCGGAGTGCAGCAGACGACAGCGGCGCGAGTTTCTAAGCCAACGTCAGAGCCAGAAGGCGCCACTCAAACATCTCACCGCCAATAGTGAGTAGTTGTGTTAATTGGGTACCGGTTTTTGACGTTATACCTCAAAACATGAGGTTTAGAATAAAGTCAGATGTTTAGGCCTAACTTGGGTGAACTTCAAGTTTTGAGATTTACGACACGCCAAGAAATGTCATACTCATTGTAAGTCGAGCTGCGGTACCGGTTAACGGCATTAGTCCAAGTCGTGACGTCAGGCCCAAAGTCGGGCTGTGACATGCCTGCGTCACTCCCTCCCTCTACTCCCCATAGAGCTTTGCGTAAGCAACTTATACGCTGGAAAATGGGAGAGGCTTCAGCCACGCCCACGCCAATTTCACAAATGGGCCACTTACGCGCTTGCGCAAAAAAAAAAAAAAAGAACTACCTGTATAGTTGTCCACGTTGCCAGCATCCGATGTTGACAACGTCGACATGGTGTTGATTGATTGATTGTAGGGTTTAACGCGCCGACGCAACGCAGGCGATGAGGCGCGCCGTAGTGGAGGGCTCCGGATTAATTTTGACCACCTGGGGATCTTTATCGTGCGCCGAAATCTCGTACACACGGGCGATTTTGCTTTTCGCCTCCATCAGAAAAGCGGCCGCCGCGGCCGGGAATCGAACCCGCGACCTCGTGCTCAGCAGCGCAACGCCTTAGCCACTGAGCCACCGCGGCGGGTTCGACATGGTGTTTCTGGAGCACGTGTGTTCGAGATTTCGACGCACGTTAAAGATCCCCAGGAGGCCAAAATTAATCCGGATACCTCCACTACGGCGGGCTCCATCACCTGTGAAGCGTCGTCGCGTTAACCCCACTAAATCAATCAATCAATCAATGAATCAATCAATCAATCAATCAATCAATCAATCAATCAATCAATCAATCAATCAATCAATCAATCAATCAATCAATCAATCAGGGAGTACCCAGCCTAGCGGTTGGTTGCGCGAACTAAGTACAAACCCTATCATGATCGGCTTGTAAGCCCCGTGAACACCGTAGTCGCATCTCTCGAAAATATATCTAGACAAAAGGTGGTCGTATACACGCAATGGCCTCATCGGAACCAGGAAAGTCTCGCCTGCACGTCTGGGCTGTCTTCAATGTCGTTAAGCGACACTGAAACGACGTTGCGCTAATTACATTATATATGTGCTGCGCCCTCTTGGAAAACCGAAAGTGCTCGGGGGGAAAGAATCGTTGGGAGGCCTCGGCGGTGTTTTATCGCCCGATCTCTGCAGGGTGTCCGCCAGTCATTGCCATCGCCTTCGACGTGGGACAGCTCTGCCCCGGGGCAGTGTCCTTGGGTGTCTCCCCTTGTTTCCTCCCCGTGCTACGGCGAGCGAACTTTGCTCCTCGCTTGAGGAGAGCAACCGTCGAGATTCAGCGGCGCTGTGCTCTTACACTGGTCAACAATTGGCGTGAGCAGACCTCGAGGTCTTGTAGTAACGTGGCAAGAACTGCCAAAATTCACAATCGTTGGTAGAGGGTAAACGACATTTCTCTAACGATAGATTTTGTAAGAACGTTGATATCCAAAAGGGACGTCATGCTGGCGCCACGTTCGCGGCCAGTTGGTCGAGAATTGTGGGTAGGTATGTTGACATCCCCGCCAATGAGATTTTTGGTACTTTTGTAGTACCGAAGCGCACACCATATTTGCGCAGGACGGACCATGTAAGCCTACTGCATATATATCGCTTTATATTTCGGATACATGATGGAAGTTACGTGTGCAGCTAGAATCAAACAAAGATTATCTGCAAAGAGTTCCAGAGCACATCTTCGCTTGTGGTGCTTGAGGTGTGGGCGCGAGACCGTCATCATCGTCCTTTTTCCTCTTTGCATTTTATTGTCTGCATAGAACTGCTAAATGCGTATATGCATCCCGTGCGTGTTTGCCTTTGTGCGAGATTTGCGTCGAAGTTCAATAGCCTTTATATTTAATGCCTGTTATCCTCGTTTATTTCATTATCCCCTGAAGTGTGGCATATGTACAAGCTGACACACCTGTTATAGATGCCCTTTTCGACTTCCGTCTAATTACAAATATTTTTAATGCATTTATTTTCTGCATTTAACGTCTTTTACGTTAAATATTCTTTTGTTCTGTGAAATTATTTAGTTCGTGCTAGTTGATGACATGACTTAGTGAAGTTGAAGTTGCACTGCGAAGCACTCACAAACTGAGGAAGATGGGGCTCAAGTACTTTATTCAATTTAAACGTGCTCTTAGTTCATTCTTATTTGCTTTGTTCTCTAAGGCTCCTGTATTCATTTTTTTTTCAAATTGAATGCGTCGCGCTTTCTCAAAGTGCCCATTCGAGAGGTCAAAGCAGGCAGTGATCTGACGCGGCGGCTCAAGATCACCGGAGGTGACGCACGTCCACCCTCACCTCAGTCACGAACACGTACGCGTCTCAATTCGACAGGAACGGGTGACTTCCTGATGGGTGCCGAACATCAAACGTGTGACGCATCACGCATGGGAGAAACGTCGCTACTCGAGCGCGTACGCGCCGCCCTCCAATAAGCGTCGCACACATGTATTCGCTTCACGGTCATCATCTCTCCAGAGGGCGCAGCTTCGTGTAAAAAGATGAGAAGACAAACGAAAAAGTGCCGGCAGCGAGCGGCGTTATATACCGAGGAAGATGCGACCTTCGACAGCCAGCGGCGCAACGTAGACTGACGAAAACGAACGCGCGTGTCGGAGAAGGCGACCGCAGACGGGGGAAAATACGACGGGCTCGATTCCACCTTTCCTGTACGCGCACGGAGGTGACCTTCAGGCAAGAAGAGCTGCTGCTCGGTCAGCGCACCACAGCGTACATAATGCAACTTCAGCCGGACCGAAGCTTTCTCTCCGCACTAGTGCGATAGCCACATGACGCGCATTTACATCGCAGATCGAATCTCGGTGGATCCCCGCTACAAAATGCGCAGATAGGTGTCGATTTCTGAGAAGCCTTGACAGTGGCAGATTCTTCTTCCCCTTCCCCCATTTTCCGCTCCATGATGCGCTAATCGATAAAGCACAAGAGGTTCGCTTTGTTGTGCGCGCTTCTTTATCGGTTAAACTATCGCCGCGTTAGCGCTGTACAGCTCGCACTCCAGCGTTTTCTATTTTGTCCATGTGAGTCT
Organism: Haemaphysalis longicornis; assembly: GCF_048455015.1. Taxonomy (NCBI): domain Eukaryota; kingdom Metazoa; phylum Arthropoda; class Arachnida; order Ixodida; family Ixodidae; genus Haemaphysalis; species Haemaphysalis longicornis. The sequence goes on from NW_027526335.1 coordinate 32,424,470, forward strand.
CAAAATGATCATCACCAAGGCGCACAGCAGCGTATACCTCCAGAGCTGTATTGCTCAGAACTTACCCCCAGTATTTTAAAGCGAGGCTTTATTTGCCCCTCTCGCGGCCTTTCGAGGAGCTACTGCTGTCTGCTGTTCCCTTGGCCGAATTTGCGCAGCTTGTGTCCGACGCCTCACTCCCGGCACCGCTACATTGTGTTGCATTCCTTTATTCTCTGTCCCCTTTTAGTCTTCATTGGTCACCAGGTCCCAGACCATCCAGAATACGCGCCGAGCAGCAACCTTTCCGCATTTTCGGCAGCTTCACGGGACGAGCATTACATACACACGATCAAGTTGCCTCAATTCCGGGTAGGCTCGTCGCTTCTTTCTCGTGGCACTAGCTTGCTTGTCCCGACGTCAGCAGGGCGATGACACGAGTGGTGTAGCAGCGGCTCCACGCTTTTCGTTCACTTCGCCGCATTCTCCGCCTCCTGCGCTTTGGCTTTGCTGGCGTGCTTGCGTAGTCGGCTGCACTTAGGCGACGCAGAAACTGGCGGCATACACCACGTAGAAGCACCTTTCATCACACGATACGAAGCCCCCTGCCACTTTTTCGAAAGCGTGCGTGATAGTTCTGTGCTTTATTGACGGTGGGGCAGTTGTAGGTGGGGCCTTTTCGTCCCACTGCGGAAAGTCGGGCGTCACGCAGGGTTAGGAGGAGGTTCCCTGCCCCGCGGGGGGCCTTGCAGAAATCAGTTCCCAGATCCACCGATACAGGGCGCAGTGGTCCAGAAGAGGGCGCAGCCTCCCGCCGCTGATGTTTAGCTGCCGATTCCTTTGCGCGAATTTGCACGGCGACGGCGCTGACGTTCTCGGGCGAGCGCCCGCTGACGCTTGTGCCGACACAAAAGAACCACAGCTCCGCTTTTTCAGCAGATGTTACACTGGGTGGAACTGTGTTTAATTTTTTTCTCCCCTTAGCATCCTTGCGTTCATATTTAAAGAACCTCGAAAGCCGTGTTCTGTGAGGCGTTGGCGTAGAGTAGGCATCCAGTCACTTGTCTATTTTTGCCATGCTTTTTTTAGTTCGATGGCAGTATGCGGGTTTTGGTGGCGGCCGCTGTTCACAATGCCGAGGTGTATTCGCATTAATAGCATGGTAGCGGTACAAACTCTATTTGTAAAATGAAAGAAACAGCGATGCCAGGACCAAACAACACGACGTCGCCGCTCCTAAGCCACTCCGGCCGTGTCAGAAAGCCGCTGTTGAACGGACAGCCCCGTGTTTGTCTGCTAAAATAACGCTGTACTCTTTCCAAGTTCTCTGAAGCTAATTAATTCATAAAAATGCCAAATTGCAAATGAGGAACAATCGCCTTTTATTTCTTGCACTCGTTGGAATAGTAAGCAGTGCGTTTAATCACATTTCAAAACGCATGTGTCATTCTCTTTGTAAAACCAATTTCATTGGTATTTTAACAGCTCAGCTGTCCAATCATGCTAGCAGGGCTAAGTGCTAATCATTGTTTTATCGAATGCTTAACCTTTTCACGACGACATCAGGAGTTCCGCTCAATGTTATCCAGTTATCTACGCTATCTTTTTTTAATTTAAGTTGCCGTCTGAGTGGGGATCACTGACACCAGTGTCCTGCTTCTGAACATGAATGACGCGAGCGCGCCGACCAAATACTGCTGTGACAAACGCAGCATGGCAAGGCTTGTCGATTGTTTCTATTGGCTGGACGCGCAGCTGGAGTTCATTCAGACATTTAAACAGGTGGTTACCAGTGCCAGATATCAGCAACAGGCATTTCTAGGATGTCACGGAGTTATTGGCCCGATTTGGCATTAGCTGCGCCCTCCCGCCTGCGCCCCTGTTCTTTCAAAAAGAAAAAGAAAAAATAAAGGTACGCAGGACTGTCGTGAAGGAAAAACATGTTTTTACGTTACTCTCAACGATCAAACGCTGCCCTGCGCTTGTCACTGATGTTAGGAATTAAACTATTCGTCTGGGTATATTGTAGTTGCCTTTTACTGAGTGCAAAAAAAAAATAGATAGCAAAAAACGATAAAGACAGGCTCAGCCAGCTGTTCTATTTAGAGCAGACAGCAAACACAACAATATCCTCTCTGTCCACGAAATGCCTGTAGCAAGCTTATCTGTACCTGGAGAGCAAGAATTCGAGAAGCTTTGCTGCCGTATGGTTTTCTTCTTGATATTTTAATGTAAAAAGTACAATCTGCTCAATTACATTTAGCTGTCCCAGCATCGCAGACTCTCCTAATGTTGCCCGGAATCGGTACGGCGTAGAAAGTTATGCTAAATAAAGTGGTCTGAAAAACAGATGACATTATTGAAATCAGAATCCTTTACTTTTGAATGCCACTTTAAAGGCCGCACTTCGGAATGTCTCTATAAAAATACCCCCGCCCCCCTTTCCCACCGTAACACCTGTCAATTTGAAGAAAAACAATTTGCCTTTTAGACAGTGTCAGAGTGGCACGCTGTATGCTTCTTTCACAGACAGCGCAGTACAAAAATAGTTTAGCGTGTTGGTTTAATGACTACGATGTACAGTCTTGGACAAATGAAACGCGAACATGATAATATGAACCAGTGCACACACATAGCGTGATTTCCTTCCAAACAAGTGAAATGGATGCGTAGCTTACTTACAGTAACCATGCTGGGAAATGTGGCTTTCTAAATACGGTTAAACCTGGATGTAACGAACCTCCATGTAACGAATTCCTCGATTTAACGAAGTTTTTCAAATCCCCATTGCCAGCTTCATTGAAGCCCATGTGTCTGCGCCCTCTATGTAACGAAGGCGTTGCGACGGTTAATCTTGATGCAACGAATTCGCTACGCTGATGAGCCATTGTCTTTTGCCGCTTTTCTGAAAAATCGGCTGGAGAGATGCACCAATTTAGCGAATGTCGCCCACGCAGCAAAATAGCGTGCGTTTCCAATGCCAGCGAGGTTTCGCTTAAGTGCCAGGCCTGCCTATGGGCGTGCAGTTGCACGTTTCCACTACTATCTGTGGTGTCGGTTCGCCGGCGATGAGCTCCGATGCCAGAAAACGAAAAGTTTTGTCTTCTCAAAACAATGCCGCAATTTTAAATGCCGTCTCCGCCTGCGAAAAAGAAGAACGCCGCCGCCAGGTACACTATCCCAGATAGAAATCTCTCGACAATTTTGAGTACGCGAAAGAGCACGAAGTTCGCGAAAAGGCGCCTTTCAGCATAAGTTTGTTTGGTCCTTGAAACGCGTCAAGGAACCTAAAAGTGTCGAAAGGCAAAAGTGGTACTTAAGTTGCGTTAGTGAATACAGGGAGTAAGCGACCTTGTTTATTTAGCTACCGCCTAGTCACCAAGTTCGCGGGAAAGCAGCAGGAGCGAATCACGCAGCTTTTCACTGCGAAATAAATCCTTTGAGGGTGAGTTATGACTGACGTCTAGCATTTTGGTTTCGTTTCTGCTTTCTTCACGCGAGCCTTAACTAGAAACCTGCATGTCACGAAAACCTACATCTAACGAAAAATTGCAAATTTTTGTCAACTTAGTTATATCCCGGTTTAACCGTATAACAACACCGCGCCATTACTGGACCTTTAAGAGCAGTACTTTTCAATTTTGCCTGTTCCGGTTCATATTTTGGTCTTCGCATTTTCTTTGTACATGAGTGCGCGACTATTTTTGGAAGTGGCGTGAAGGTCGATAGCTCGCTGCACCTTCTTAGCATGTGACAATGCTCGAGCAAGGTAGATACCGTGGGCCAGTGCTTGCTTCAACTTCCCGGCTGAGCACGTGAAGCAAACCGGGTTCGTTGTGCTCTTATTTGTGGCGATAAAGCGTGCGAAGCTTGCCCAGCTTTCCGGGCCCTGACACCCATTGTTCTGGCAACGGCGGTTCCCGAACGAGGTAGCTGGACGGTGCACGTAACATCACTGGGGGGGATTGTTCCGTCAACTAAGGTTTGTTTCCTTTCTAATTTTTCCTCACAGGTGCTTGGCTCAACATTCGGACGATACGACCGGTCTCCTTGTTGAGTAAAGAATGCACGAGTTCACGCAGATTTAAGTAGGCTGCGTTAGAGTTTTATTACACCGGCAAATTTTGCCAACGAACGTTGCGTGGAATAACATTACTTGGCTATAATCTAGGAGCGAACATTGTAGGATTCAAGCTTGCCTTATCCTCATTCTTACAAGAGGCAAATGTTTATTTGAGGTAGAAGGGCTCATCTGAGCTTAGAATGCTCAGTGTCGCATTTACGGGGCTTGGGAGCCGTCCAGTACAGCAGAATCGACGCGGTTGCAGCCAGCGTGGATCCAAATATAACACTTGGCACCCCACACCTTTTCAACGCGTAGCATTCTTTTCGGAGTACCGCCACGCTCCAACCATGTAACGCCGAGAATTCGCACAAAAATGCATACTTCATGAAGTTAACGCATTTAATTTCTATAGGTCCATAAATGGGAATAATTGGTCGAACAGAATTTTACAAACCGAAAATAAACAATATAGAAAATAAAAGAACTATGAAAGTGAACGTACGGAGCCAAAAATATTCACCTTACGCATCTCCCACCTCAAAGACGCTAGGAAAAGAGCGACGAAAACACCAATAAGAAATCGTGAAACGGACCAACCGTGCACTACGCCTTGCATATGCACGAAAATGCATTTAATCGGGATAATGACGTACATGGACATCACTGCTGAAAAAAAACAACAACTTTAAAACAATAGAATAACCCAGCGTACTCGGCTACTCATGACCACATCTCGCTATAAAAATTAGCAGTGGCTTAGCTCGGCTATGCCACGATATACGTAGCGTGAGCCAAGGTTCAGCTGGTTATTCTTAAGTTTCCTGGTTGTCTAGGATTAGCTGATTATCCTGCTTACTACTGGTAAAACGATTTCCAATCCAATCCAATCCAATCCAATCCAATCCAATCCAGTCGCTGCTGCGGCGGCGGCCCGGCACGCCAGCTCTGCACCGTGAGACGTCACTGCTCCTCGCGCATGCGCAGCACGGCTATCCAAGAGCCACGCGAAACTGCACAATCTCGGCCAGTGTAGCTCACACTACAAAACTCACAATGAAGACAAGCAGCGCAAGAGTGCTACTGATGGCTAAACAATTCTCTGAATTTCTGCAGATTTCTTTGCTTGCTACACGTTGCGATCATTGCCTCTATAACCAAGAACAAAGAGCGTTGACTAAGGTACTGTCTAGACAGTAAAGACGTAAGCGTACTAGAGACCTTGAATTTCATTGGGTCGCATCGCTTTTGTGGAAGGCCAAGGCTCGGAGTTTTTTTCTCGAAACGCGGCGAAGGCAAATAAATGGCGATTCTTACTGTTGATAATGCGTAGGTAATAAAAAAGAAAACACACCTGACTCACAGTTCTGATAACTTCACTGCCTGCATTTTCATTCACGCACCTGCCGCTTTTTGTATCGCCTTTGAGTATGTGTATAACGAAAAAATACCAGGGAGTTCTGAGAAAAGCTATCTACGACGTTGGCGTGATTTGTTTAGTCTCAGAGACGGTGGTGCTTTTATGCAAATCCTTGGTTCATAAGCAAGTCATAAACTTGAAGAAGCGCGGGGAGCAGATGCGCATTTGAGATAAACAAAAGTACGCGCGTTTTTCAGGCTCCGTATCTATTTGGGAGTCCACGCTGCCCCACATTACAGCTGCGATAACACTCTCCCCGAAGCTACCGGGAAAAAAAATCGAAAAAAGAAAATATGGCTGCACTTTATAGCTAGGCTTGATGTCTGGAGAGAGGGAATTTCGCCGACTGCTAATATGCTCTCTGCCGGCTCCATGAGGAAACTTCCCTCGCGAGCAGGCAGCGACGTGAGCGATACGTATACCTGAGCGCCTTTATTGTTGAGTTAGCCGGCGTAGAACACATCCTCTCCGGGCGCTTCTATTGCTAAGTCTTTCAAAGTATCTGTGCTCAGCTGCTCACTGCTCTGCGCATCACGGCTTCGGACTCAAAGCTGAAATGATAGTTCATTTTTTCATGTGTGTGACCTTCATCGGTTGTCTTCTTACTAAAATTTAAATTTGGCGCCATGAGTTCTGTGCCTAATGTAAGGGCACTTTCATAGCTTATACGGAAATAAATGAGAGCAGTACATCAAATTACGCTGCATAACGAGGAATCGGTTGTCCTTTGGATGGAGGGGGAAAAGGGGGCTGGTATACTTCTGGGAATGCACAAATTTGCATGTTGGGAAATACCGACAGAACACCTGCAACTTCTTGTTGTTTTCCCAACCCGGCGGGCGGACAACCTATATGTGTTTTGATCTCGTGCCATGTCAATTAGAAAGCTTTTAAAGCTCAACTAAACGCAAAAAAAACTTGGCGACAAACAGAGATGATGAAGTTTGATAATGCGCATTTTTTAAGTGTTTATTTTGCCTCTCATAGGCCCCAAGGCACCCGGGCTATGAAAATTAGGGCGCACTAATGCGTTCAAATCAACAGTAAGTTTTAAACGGGTGCTACGATTTCATCGCCGGCCGCAGTGACTGTTTCACATTACAATACTGGTCGTTTTCGTATTATTTTAAAGCAAAGCTGTTTGTGCGACTAGAAGCGCCACAAAATGTCTTACGTATGTTTGTCGTCGCCTTGGCAGAAGAAAATGATGCACTAGGTTTGTATTTGGAAGGAATAGGGGGCTTGCAAGAGCAGTAACGGCAGAAAATTCAGATATGTAGGTCAACTGGACTCTTTGGGGAAAAATATTAAATTCTCGTCTTTGTCATATTTAGAAGAATCATATCATACTCGCAGAATATTTTTTCCTCTTTACCTTAAACAACTAAATGTCGCAGAGAGTTACGTTTGGAGGAAATGTGGGCTACGGGAGAGGCTATATGCGGGAACAACTTAAGGTGCGTAGATGATGATGATGATGTTTGGAGTTTAATGGCGCAAGGCCGAAGGTGCGTAGATGGATTATGGGTTTGTGGGGAAAAAATATAATGCAAGTAATTTGGAAAGTTATGCGTACGTTTTCTGCAGTTCCTGGAGGAACCGGTGCGTGCACCGAGCTTAAGCTTAGATGGAATGGAGTGAATATACGAAGTGCTGTGCGGTTAGTGGGTTAATGAGGCTCTTTGGGTTAGATTACTAAATGCGAGATTAAGACCAATTTAGGTCCATAATACAAAGTGCATAAAACTTATCCATAGTTTTGATACTTAAATAACCTAAAGAAGTCTATGGTAAATTGGAGTACACGGCACATTTTGGCTGGTGTTGTCCAAAGTTAAGTTTATTATCGGCTAAAAAAAAAAGCGAGAGATGGCACGCGCTCTAAAACTTTATAACGCGGCCGTGGTTACTCAGCGGCGGCTAGAGTTGCGCTGCTGAGTTTAAGGACGTGCACGTTCAATCCCCGTAGCGGTGGCTGCTTTTCAGACGGAGGCGAAAAACAAAAATGCCCCTGTGCCGAGATTTCGGCGCACGTTAAAGATCCCCAAATGGTCAAAATTAATCCGGAGCCCTCCGCTACGGCGCTTCTATGAGGCATTAACCACCAAAATTTGAATTTGAATTTTGCAAAACGAGGCCCGTTGATTATTTGTTCGGTGTTGTAGAAGAACTGCATGTGGGGCTAAGTTCAAATTTTCACAGGATGGTGACAATGTTGTGAATCATGTGCAGGGCAGTTCAAGGTGCTGGATGCGCGGGGGTGTTTGCCAAAGCTCAGACGAGACTAGTCGCAGGAACAGCTTCACCGGAAATTTAAATTTGTTCCCATTCTTCAAGGTTGCAAACGTCTACTGCAATTTTTTGTTTGCGTTTTAATATTTTTTTTTGCTCAGCAATTTCCTAAACTGGGCTATAAATTAAACGAACATTATGAGAATGACGATGGCGCATGACGTAATTTGGACTTTACGCCAGTCATCATGACGTCATGACCGGAGATTGCACCGAGTTGCGTTTTCAGTTACTAGTTCAGCACAACTCTCTCTCCAGAGAAAAGTCATGTCTTTTTGTTTTACCGAATCACTCTGCTTACCTCAAATGAAAAAAAAAAAAAAAAAACACGTGCCCCATACGATACGCCGAGGGTCAGCACATCCGGGAACCGCGCGTATATTTTTGTTCTTTTGAGTTTTGCTGCGATTGCGCTGGCTTTCAATGAGTTTTCCGCGGCTGTGGATACGAAAAGACCGTGTCGATGTTTGCCCTCCTCTAGAAAGGCTATCGTCTTTCCTAGAGTGGGGCTGAGCTCATCCACATTGCAACATACCGTGGCTGATATCTTTATGGCCGGGAGCGCGAGGCATGCGAGCACGTTGGTCACTTACGTCAAACTCGACACATGTCGGATAAGCAAGGAATCTGTCGTCTTCCTTGCCACAGAGATGCTACTTCAGACTTCTGGTAAGGGTTTTCTACCCTGTCAAGGGCCCTTAATAGGTCAGAATACCGTTGGCCAGCTACATTGGAACTCAAAAGTCGATCTTACGTGTTTTGTGATTAACCGATGCGATTATTCGAGACGCCGAAATCAAGGTCAGCCGTTTCGAAGAAGTGCTCAGAAATATGTCAGAACTATTACTCTTCGTGACGCAGTGTCATCATCGTCGCATTACCGATTTACACTTGTTTCTGGCACGAAGTGTAATTATGTGATGACGTTCGCCTCCTGCGCTGCTACAGCGTCAACCGGTAATGTTAAGCTAACGGCTATCACGTCTTCCTTACAAAGAATGATCGCCATACTTTTTTTTTGTCTTCTCCATCGACACAGGACCGACCAGTGAATTAAATGGACCCATTAAAGCATTTGCGGTCACCGGAGAGCCCGTACCCTGGTGCTAATTTGTAACATGCAGGGGCCGCAAACCGTGCCAACCGCACTGTAGCTGACGTCACTGAGGTGATTTGACGTCACACCTAGAAACCCCGAAGTAGCACCCCGATGCTCTGCTGAATTGAAATGAACGTCCCTCTCTTTGGTGCGAAATTCATACCTTGTGTTTTATTCTTGATTCATGGGTTCAAACCGCAGTGCATTCTGAACTTCTTTTTCACAGAATACTAGTTAATTAGAAAAATTACCGACAGTGACGAAGTGATCTCCTTAATAGTGAAGGCTCGGTATCTGTCAAGACAAGTCATATGTTTCGGCGTTGAATGTGACCGAACCATGCACAGGTGTTGTGGCCACTGCAGATTAGAAAAGTGCTATCGGGTTTATCGCGCCGCCCGCCGCATTCTGATGGGGATAATCGCAGCACATTGTGGCCACCGTCATTTTTTTTTTATAGCAATCGTCTTTACAAATGGAGATCACATTCTTTTGTGTTTTTTTATGCCTTAAAAAAGGCGTTTCTACGGTTCTGCTGGCAAATTTATTTGTTATACTGTATATGAAATCGTTTTGTTTTTTTATGAGATGCTCCATGAGATATTCACGCCTTTAGACAAGTTATGCGACAGTCATGGGCTTGCGGCTTTAAAGCCGAAACGTTATATATCTTCGTGGACTTCCTTGTACGATACAGGCCAGAGAACGTTGCCGTTTTACACTACGGTAAACGTTATTTTCAAACTGCGATTGCAGATAATTTTGGCGTAGTAATCGTAATCAAATATTATCACACTGCTTCTGCTGCCGGCGAGCTGCGTTGTATAATGTTTCAGAGTACTTACCTTGACTGAGAGGTTCAGCCAGCCATGAGAACAAATGCAACTTACTTTCAATTTTATGGTGACAAGGACGCGGACAATAACAGCGCTCCTTCTGTGTAGGCGGTTTCGCGAAACTGCGGTTTCCACCGTGCGCAACCATTCTTAAACAGACGCCTTTTAGAGCACTTAAAGGAGCCATGAAGAGAAAACACAAGTTTGGTTCATTCGAAAGATTGCCTCGTTAGAACCATAACGACACCACTTATAACGCAAACTTCGCTCAAATAAGCTACATAATTAGAAAAAAAGGAAATGACCATGCGACCCACCAGCTCATTTTCCGCAACAGAACCTATGATGCCACTCGAGAATGCTCTGCGATTGGCGGAGGCCGGCAAAAGCAAACGCATGTTAGGCAGGGCTTATAGTTTGCATAGCGAGCTAAATGCCCGTGAAACTTACTGCACATTCTTTTTATGACAAGAACGGTGGAGTAAACGGTTGAAGTTCCGAACGAACACGCAAGCGTGTGCGCCAATGCATACGAAACTACCGCCGGCCGAGCTCGACATCCCGCCGTCGCGCAGACGAATTTTCGGGTTCGAGGCTCTTAGGGGCCAACGAACCGTTCCAGCACGTACAGCCGCGACCTTGCTTGGTATCTTAATCCCTTGACAGGAGGTTGGCCGTCATATCGCCAACCAGCAAAGGTAAAAATAGAAACGAGGGGAGTAAGCAACAGCAAGAAGCGACGAGATAGTGCCAGTCGTCGCAGAAGTTTCGAATGGTGTTGGCTTGCTGCTGTCGTTACGAGCTCGTTTCCAGTTTACAACCACTGAAAACTTCAGTTTGTTCGAGTGCTTTACAATGAAATTTCGTTGCTGCGTTTTGAAATGACCATGTAGTACGGGCAAATCGTCGAGGGAGTGCGACATCCCCGCCGGTGAGGAGATCTCCTTTCATGTGCTGCCAACGACGAACCTCGGTGAAGCAAGTGGCTACGTTTCGTGAACTTTGCAAACGGAGGAGAAAGAGAGCTAAAGGAAGTACGAGTGTGCTCGCTTCATTTCCGAGGAAGTGATTACGGCAGGGACCCTTACGTTAGCTCACTCCTGGGACATGCTGGCGCTCGTCGCCGACTTCGTCAAATCGCCGTCAAAGCGCTCTGACCTTGGGGGAAAAAATGCCGTACAAACCGCGCATTGACGCTCGTATCTTTCTGGTCGAAGCAGAGAGCTCGCGCGAACGGCTTTCCATACATGACACCGGCCAACTGACATAAGCGATACTGCTACTGAAATTGAACTATTATTAACCGTAATAAAAATACGGCACATACGTACCAGTCTGTATTCGTCCGTCGCGACGGGGCTCACGAGGCAGCGGTGCCGACGGCAGGGCGTTCGTCTGTTGTGGCTATCGCGGAATGGTCGCTTTCCCGTCCACCGCGTATCCCACAACTCTTGCCGCTCGTGCACTTAGAAGCATTGAGCGTTCAAGTGGTGTGTGGTTGTTAAATGCAAGCCCGAGCTCCTCGGCGAGAGTTTTGTTCTCCGGATCAGGCGATTCCATGACTACACTCTAAGCTGGGTAACCCTTAATAGAGGTATACATTTTCGAATTTTTGTAACCTATAATTTATAAGGTACAAATGTAACCTATATCTTCGTAACCTTTATATACGTATACATGTAAGCGTTACTCAGTTATGGGTTACTTTGCATCGTTCAGCATGTATACCTTTATATAAGTTACATCTACCGCCATCCAAGGTCACACACCTGGAAGGTGTCATGTTGCGCGCCAGGCGCGCTTTCGCCGGCGCCGCTGTGGCGACGCCGCGAAGGCGCCTTTCCCGCGTGGTAAACAAACATCGCGTTAGTGGAAGACGATATGTGCGACCATGCTGTCCATTGCGCCGTCTAAAATTTTGCGTCGGATGCCTTTTGTTCGTCCCTTGAATAAATTGCCGGCCACACGCCGGCCACCGATCTTCAAGTGGCATTCCCTGGATGTCTGTACCTGCAATGATTCGAAGGGTTATTTGGGTTAAATGATAGGCTTTAGAGCTGGGCAGTTGGTATACATTCATATTGAAAGAACACCTCAAACTTGACAATAAGAAGAAAAGAGCACAGCACAAGCACTCACTAACAACTGGAGCTTTCTTAAAGAGCTCTTTTCGAAAAAGAGTTCTTGTTGGCTCTGCAAAACCACGCATCTTATAGAACAGCTAGAGTTGCTGAAAAACTACAAAGCTCCATGCTGAGGAAATCGTTATGTGAATTCATAACGTTCATGTAGTAAAGAACTGATAGAAAGAGTCACTAAACACGAGGCAAAATAAGATACGAAATATAACATCATAATTCTTGAAGAAAGACCTCGCATTTTTACAAGTGAATCATACTTTTGTCTGTGCAGGCTTGTGTGCCATCTTTACAAAGATTATTTGAATGAATGTGTTTAGTTATTGTATTTTCATATCGTTGTTTCCACTGAAATCAGACTTCATTTCAACTTGCGTCATACGCAGGGCAGTCCTGGTTGTCAGCTCAAGGAACACTGCTTGCAAGAAAAACAGTAGTGCTGATAAGTCATAGCATAGGTAGCTAGATGCAACCACACTTTTCGAACAGCCAGGAACCGATGTGGGTGCAGCACCCATTTTTGCACCTGCACCTGTCTCTGTGTAATTCGTCACAATTTCTACATTATCAAAAAACAACAACAATCAAGCAGCCTGCATGCTGGCTCATACATACCACCATTCTGTAAAGTCGCTTTACTGCACTACACTACGATCGCGCGAGACAACCATTTGCCCTGCAATACCACGCGAATAAATAAACGACTGATTTGCGCGAATTAGAATAATAAATCCACTTAACATGGTGAATATGGCCCGCTGTCTCAAAATGACTAACACCAATTTACCCACTCAAGGAAAAGAAATACAAAAATAAAGAGTGTTGTACATATGAAAATTTGTATTGTGCGGTAGGGCAAACTTTCACAAAAAAGAGGCTTGTGCTGGACAAAAGTGAGTTTAGAAATTTCGGGCAGCATTTAGTGGACTACTTTTCTGCAGCGCACACCTTGTGTTTATCCGGATATATTACTACAAGACCAATAAACTAGACACCATTCCGAATATATGCAGCGAGAAAAATAAACATTTCCCGACGGCTGAAAGAAAATGATAATACCCAGACAATAGCGCGATAATATAAGACTTTAATGGGAAAAAAATCAATTATTCAAACAGAGCAACCTGACAATTACATGAGCCAATAACTCGTCAAGTGCGCCCGATGCAGCCAACAGCGTAAACAAAACGCTCAACATAGGACGAAGGCGCGCAAACTGAGCAGAAAGTAGGTCACGAGCGCCGTTTTCTGTTATAATGTACGGGCTTTCCGGATTGTCCGCTCTAGTCTGACGCAACGAACGCAAGCCCGTGATTTCATTCAACTGCCGTCGCGGACAACAGAAAACGTCCAGCGAAGCAACCAGTCAGGTAACGAAAATACCTCTCGAATGCTGCAATTTCAAATTGAAAAGCCCTCAGCGAAAAGATACATCCAATGAAAACACGGAAACCGTTACGGGAATATACTCACCGAGTTCGCTTTCACTTGCGCCGGGGCATTGGTCCAACATGCGAACTTGATGCTGGTCGTAGAAGGACGAGCCGTGTAGCGCTGCCAGTCACAAATGGGCTCGCCGCAGCCTCCGCGACTAACGCCGACAAATAAGTCTTGTAACAGCAATCCTCGCTTCATCGTAGGCGTATCACAGCGGTAAAAAGGCTCGAGTGGCGCGAAAACGCGGCCACCGAGCCTGCGGGCGCCGCCATCTCTCTATATCCCGTCATGCAACGGAGAAATGAACGGCCGCCTGGAGAGAAGGCGCGACGAGCATCTCTTATACGTTACAGGGCGTTTTATAGGTTACAACGTAAAGGTTACATGTCAGATTTTGTTGATGTAACCTATAAATCAATAATGTAACCTATAAACCGCTTTTAACTTCACGCTTGTAACCCTTAGAATGGACTGGGATAAAGAAAACATAAAAATGGATAAATTGTAACCTTTATTTTATAGGTTACTTCCGTTTAGAAGTTACATTATGGGTTACCAGGATTAGAGTGTAGGGCTGCGGGTGCCCTAGGTTTTACTAGTATTTTTAAAATGGCCGCCGTCTCGGTCGACTCCCGCGTGTGGGTGCTATATGAAGTCGACATACTAAGTATCTGTTTCATGGACCGGCTCGTATGACGCCATTGTTCACGCCACGAAATGTGCAATTTTAGCGGGAGATTTAAAATTTTGGCTTAAATTACCTTATTTCTCAGTGAATAAAGCATCATTTGCTTCCGGGAAAGCGCTTGGGGTACTATGAAACACCTAATCTTTCGAATAAAACAAACTTTTGTTTTCTCTTCATGGCTCCTTTAAGGCGCTCGCCTTGTCGTCTTAGCTCGCTCGCTCGACCCCAAGTATATAGAGCACCAAGGCGGCGTCCCGGGGTAACGCTGTTGTTCGCGGCGTACCACAGAGGCTTCAAAAGCCAAGTGGTTTATATAGTCATAAGCGTTCGAAATTCGTGAAACGCTGGCACTTGTCGTACATCTTCCCGTTGTTTAGCGCAAAGAAAACTATAGGTATATTTGAGGAAAAATATACGTAATAAACCGGCAGCGCCCGCGTTCCTTTAGGTTGCTTTAGTTAAGGTACGGCCGGCGTGGAGCGGCGGCGTGCGCGCGTTGGTATCAACACAGCGCGCGCCGCCGCTCTAGCCCGGCCGTGGTTAAGGACGCTCGTTGGGTTGATTTTTACGAAAGTAAACGCAAAATGTAGCAGTGCAACGCCGGCACGTGCGGGGAGAAAAGCACAAAGAGAACAGAACTCCCGCTGGTGCAGTTTCAGGCAGGGGGTGCGCGAGCACTGCTAAGGCGGGAAATTGGAATTGCATTTGATGGTAACAGTGAACGAAGAACGGCGCTAAAGAGAGAGAGAGAGGGAGGCAACTTTATTACGCACTAATGCGAGAGTGGTTCCTCAGTCCAGGAGCCCATGTGCAGTCCAGGCTGCCGTAGCCCTGGTCACAAGCAGGAGCTGGTCGTCAGGTCGACAGCTGGACAGCAGTATCTCCCACTGCTCAGGGGAAGGAGACGAGTTCAGAGGCGGAAGGTCCGAGTTTTTTGTGCAGTAGAATAATATGTGTGTCCGAGTTCCTGGTTCGTTGCAGAATTGACACTTATCAGAGTAGGGGCTAGGAAAGAGTAAATGCATACGGATGGGGTGGGGAAAAGTACCTCCTTGAATTTGTCTGAGTGTGATTTCTTGGCTTTTGTTCAAAGATGTGTGAGGACTGGGGAAGGTCTGTCTAGTGGTTCGGTAGTATTGGGTGATTTCTTGGTAGGTGAGGAGAGGTGCGGAAGCAGCCCCGGTCTCAGCGGCTCGGTGAGTGAGGTCTCGAGCCTGTTGATGAGCAAAATTGCTGCCCGTCAGTGCAGAGTTGGCGGGAGTCCACGCAATGTCCACCCGATGGGCAGGCGGATGTTCTTCCAAAAGTGGGCATGTGGCGGGGCCACCAGTCCCGACAAGAGCCTGCGGCAGGTGGCTTGCGAATCAGTCAATATAATCTTGGAGGTGGTTTGGGTAAGGCCGAGCGCAATAGCTAATTCTTCAGCGCCCAGGGAGGAAGTTGTCCGGATTGAAGCGGTGGTGATGAGGGCGTTATTAGATGTTACCACTGCCACCATAGTTTGGCTATCTGGGTAAGTGGCCGCATCTGTGTAGATTACGTCGGATCGGCTGCTGTAAAGTTTTTCGTGGGCTTTGCTTCGGGCTTCTCTACGACCAGGGTAGAGGTCCGGATGTATATTTCTGGGAATGGGGCGCACAAAAATGGACTGGCGCCAAGTGTCGGGGATGGTGACCAGGCGGGTCTGGTCAGGGCATGACCATTGAATATTTCGAAGGACCGCGCGGCCTGCTTTGGTGTGGGCAAGTCGAAGGCATTGACTGGAAAGGTGTCCTTCGGTGAGCTGCTCTATGGTATTGTGGAGCCCCATGCTTAGTAGTTCGGTCATAGACGTGCTCATCGGGAGACCCAAACCTTGTTTTGTTGTTTTGCGAATGAGCTAGGCGATCGAGTTTGTCAGTGTCGGTTCGAGTTGGGACAATATATGGCGCGACGTAAGTGAGGCGGGAAATGACAAAGGCCTGAACGAGCCGAAGAGTACCTTTTTCTTTCATGCCTTGGGGCCGGTTGGGGATGCGACGAATAATATGTATTACCTGATCAGTCGCTTTACTGAGGTTGTAAAGTGTTTGGTCGTTTCTAGTGTTGGCTTGGATAGTAAGACCCAGAATCTTCAGGGCTTTAGCCGGTTGGGTAGTGTGTCCATCGAGGGTAATCGAGATTTTGTCAGGGTCAGAGTTGAGGCTGTGCTTACGAACTATAATTCGGACTTTTGAGGAGAGCTGCGGAGGCTATTGGCTTGGGCATACGCGTTCACTGCGCCCGCAGCACGTTGGAGAGTTTCTTAAATGCCCCGAGGGAATCGGTGCCCGTCCACAGGGTGATACCATCCGCATAGAGGGCATGTCGAAGGTTAAGTATTTGCTCAAGGGCAGCGGGAAGGCACTTGAATGCGATGTTAAACAGGGGGGAGACAATACAGATCCCTGGGGCGTGCGTGCCGCGACTACCGAGTTGGATTGGTTTAGAGGTGATATCCCTTAGTTTGAGGATGGCTCGGCGACCTGTGAGAAAATCGGCGATGTAGTTGTAGGTTCGTTCTTCGCAGCCAGTCTGATTAAGCCGACCAAGAATCGCCGCATGGGTCACGTTGTCAAATGCCCCTTTAAGATCCAGGGCAAGGATGGCTCGAGGGGAGTGACGGGTGGCTGGTGCGATTATTTCTTCCTTCAGTTGAAGGAGCACGTCTTGGGTGCTGATGTGTTGACGAAATCCATACATGGAGTCTGGCATCTGTCCCGTATCTTCTAAATACTGCTGGACTCTCTTGAGGATAATGCGCTCCAATACTTTTCCAATACAGGAGGTGAGTGAAATCGGTCTGAGGTTGTCGATATGTGGGGATTTACCTGGCTTGGGTATGAAACGTACTTCAGCAGTCTTCAATTGCGAGGGAAGCTTCCCAGAACACCAGAACTCATTGAAATGAGTGAGCAGGGTCGCTTGTGTTTCGTCCCCAAGGTTGGCGAGGACCCTGTAAGTGACCTGGTCGGGTCCAGGAGGGCTGTTTTCCTTGCATTCTTCTAAGGAAGCTATGAGTTCATAGAGCTGGATATTCCGATCGAGGGACTCGTTGGGGGAGCCTGTGTATGGTAGCGGAGGGTCAGCTGTATGTGTTTGTAGGTATTTGTCTTGAAGGTCCCGGATGAGTTGGTCGGTTGTGCTAGAGTACGCGTGTATGGTGCGGGCCATGTTTCGGTTCGATTCCCCTTTGCTGGTGAGGGGATGAAGTAGGTGGCGTATAGTAGGTGAGTGCCTTGCAAGCTGTCGCACACCTGGAGCCAGATTTTCTGCTCAACTTCTGAGCGTACTCAGCGGCTTGTTGTGAGAGCAGTGAAATCTTCTTACGAAGCTTTCTATTACGGCGCTGACGCTTCCAGCTGCGGGTAAGGCCGTGGCGCTCCTCCCATATGCGAATGAGCTTTGCGTCCACACTTGGGGTTTGGTAGGATGTGGCTACAGTCTGTGTGAGAGCCTTAACATCACGAGTGAGGTCTTCTATACATTCCATAAAGTGTTGGTGAGGGTCTGAGGTCCGAATTAGGCGGTATTTCCGAAATGCATCCCAATTGGTGATACGGGCGAATCCGGTGCGGGCTTTGAAATCCCGGTGTCGGTGGAGGAGGTGAATAATGCCGTGGTCCGAGCCAAGATTTATTTGAGTATTACTCCAGCTAACATCAAGTTGTCCCGATAGCAGAGAGAGAGAGGTCTGGGCTTGTGTCCCGACCTGTGCTAGTCCCTGTGCGAGTCGGCGTGTTGGGATCATTCAGGAGGGTGAGGCTGAGGTTTTCGATGGCTGACACCACGCACTGCCCTTTTCTTGTGTTATAACTGTAGCCCCAAAGCTGGTGTGGATCGTTGAAGTCCCTGAGGACAAGTAGTGGACACTCCCTAGCGAGGTTTAGCGCTTCCTGAATTGTCCTCTGGATCTCGGGTTGCTTGGTAGAAGGGCGACAGCAAATGTTCAAAATAAATAGATTAGATGTTTGTTTGATAGAAGGGGAGGGGACCTCCACAAGCGTGTGTTCACAGCCGGCTTGTGGCGTGAGATGCTGTGTGGCTGCAATAAAGTTACGAACTAAAGTAGCTGTAGCTTTCTTCAAGGGATTTTCATAGGAGAGGTAGCACGGGAGCTTGGTGGGTCCATTTGTTTCCTGTAATACTATAATATCTGGTTGTGGGCCTAAAGTAAGTATGTACTGTTGTAGAGAGGCTGCTTTGCCTCGGTAGCTACGGTAATTCCATTAAAGGATCGCCGTGGCTTGTTGCTTAGAGCGTGTCGTGGCCATCTGACACGCTCTATGGCCATCTGACACGCTCTAACAGTCGATGGCAGGTCATGCCATCGACTGTTAGAGCGTATGGTACTGCGTGGCGATGGAGACGGGAGCCACAACCGTCGATTCTGTCTTGTCTAATGGGCCCTGCGTCTGTACGGGTTTCAAGGCCTCCGGAATTGACGACGAGAGAAGCCTGCGTTTACTGTCGGAGGGTGGCAAGATCTTCCTTGAGGGAGCGAAATTCTCGCTTGAGGATGACATTGTCTGAGCGGAGGTTTTTGATTTCCTCATTAAATTTTCAAGCTGATCGACTAGTTGAGCAAAGACGTCCTGAGACGAGGGAGGTTCGTTTCCACTCAGTAAGGTGTGATTTTGGTCTGCAGCGGGTGTGGATGAGTGAGCCATAGGTTCGAAATCAGGATTGGGTTTCTTTCGTTTTTCTGGGTTAGTGCTGGGTTAGTGCGCATTGTAAGGCTTCCAGACGTGATTGTAAAGAGGCTGTCATAACTTAAGAGGCTATCATAAAGAGCGCGGCCAGCCGAGCTCTGTCCCGGCTGGCCGCGACGACTTGCCGGAACCGTCGTTGCCGGAGGATGTAGGGTTCGGCATAGCGCTTCGTGCAGCCAGGCGAGCCTGAGAGATGAGGAGCCCAGACGTCAATCTTACTAAGATGGGACCCCCACAAAGTCGCAGGTGGGGAAGCAGGGATGGTCTGGGGCCGGGTCTCGGAGGCCGCAGTGGTGACACAATTGGACGTTGGGCTGAGGGCAGGCCGTAGACCGATGTCCTACGTCGTGGCACGTGGCGCAGACTAGAACTGTTTTCTTGTGCAACGATCAAGGGTATTCGGCCCCATAGAGGCGTACAAGGTATGGGACCTTCGGCACTGCAAAGGTCAGGATCACGGTCGTGGTTTGGCCAACACGACGCACTGCATAGATTTCGTGCTCAGTTTGGTCGAGGTTCCTGAGAATTTCATTATTTGTGAAGCGGAGGGGAACCCCATGGATTACACCCTTCCTGGCATTATCGGGAGCAAGTCCGTACAGTGATACTGGATGAACGGAGGTGCCCGAGAGTTATCTGCTTTACTTGCACGAGGGCTGGGGCTGCTTCCGCGGAGGAAGTGCTGATGGTAGCTGTATTCTGTATAGAGTGGATGCGAAGCCTGAGGTTTGCTTTTCTCCACGTGGCGTTAATCGCGTTCAGCAGGGCCAGGGCGACTGCAGCGTATTCCACGTCTCGGAGGCGTAAACCACCTTGCGGGTGTAAGACGAGCGTATAATCGCCTCGGGGGGGGGGGGGGGGGGGGCTGAGGATAAAATGTGGGCTTAAGTGTCTGCAGTAGGTTGGCTGCTTGCGCTTGGGCTCGTGATACGCCTACAGTTGCTGGCGGCGTGATGGTGCCGCGTTGGCGTCGGCGTTGAGATCGCGACACGACCTCGATGAAATCGTCATCTTGATTCGTAGTGGCAGGCTGTTGACCCTCCTGGTCCGTGATATCCGATTCCATAGCTTGATGCAGGTTTGGATGAAGGGCTTGCACGTGCGAAGTGCCGTCACCATCACGCAGCAAAGAGCTTTGCATACCGTTCTCGGGAGTTAGGCCTACCTACCGCGGTAGGCCTGGCGCGGGGTTCTGCGCCCTAGATGTCCCAAAATCGCATCCACCACATCAAAAGTGGTGTCGGGATGATCCTTTCGACTGGCTGAGTTCGATGACACCACAGGTTTGGAGGATCAGGAGAAATTATCGCATACTTGCTCGAATAACACGGAGGCCATGTGAAATGCGACCACACAGCTCGAGCTCAACGGCGCTACAGCCCGTTATGGCGAATCACTTCTCTGCACTTCCGACCGCTTTCACATTGAGTGGAACGGCTTTAATTTTGACAAACTGCGGTCTTCATTTATACGCAGCTGGCTTAACCTTGATGCGGCGCATTCATTTTGTTTTTTCATAAGAACCAATTCCACCTATGTTCCTAATGAGCAGGTCCTCGATCACTTGCCTTAAACAACGAACTTGTGGAGAAGACTGTAGCACAAAATACTACTCTCTATGAAGTCAGTGAACTCTATCGTCTATATTGTCGTAACGCTAGCCACACCTCTTTACACTATGTCCTTACCTTCCCTTCTTTTACTGTTTTTATCTTTTTGTTGCAATTGTTCCCCTTACCCACGTGTACGATAGCAAACTATGCGGCAGCCTGGCTGACATTCCCGCCTTTTCGTTACCTTCATTTCTTCCTTCCTTGATGTATCAGACGATATATCAATGAAACTAGAGTTGCTGGCAACTGGCTTGGATTTGTCTCGGTTGACAAGAACGCAACCAAGCAGAGTAAGTGTAGCCGTTCATGTTAAAACCATAGTGTGAAATCTGAAAGAACCACAGACGCCATGTATCTTTCTTTAAGTGATTACCAATCTGCGAGTTAATTAAATGTATGTCTTAAGCTTTACGAGTTAGCATGATGGCTTCAACCATTCTGAACTGAATCTTAAAACACAGCTCACATGAACTGTACTTTGAAATTGCTTTCTCAGAAAGGCAAAAGGCTCGTTGCAGACACATGAGGTAGAAGAGAAGGGTGGGTGGGTGGGGAGGGGGGAGAATTAAAGAGCTTTAATTTTTGTGAAGAGAGTAGACGGATTTAAGTTGTGCTCTCTCTCTCTCTCTCTCTCTCTCTCTCTCTCTCTCTCTCTCTCTCTCTCTCTCTCTCTCTCTCTCTCTCTCTCTCTCTCTCTCTCTCTCTCTCTCTCTCTCTCTCTCTCTCTCTCTCTCTCTCTCTCTCTCTCTCTCTCTCTCTCTCTCTCTCTCTCTCTCTCTCAGAGCTGCCATGTTGCAGTCACGCAGGACGTGGCTTCCACTCGGTCTGTCTAGGTAGCAACTGACAATTAGCGCGCACGTACGTAACTATAGAGGCGGCCATGAACCACCCGCGCTTATCTATCGGGGACGAGGCTGCTTCAGCGAGCAAAGATCGAACTATGGCGGAAAGCACAGAGAAACAATGGCGTTAAGCCCAAGACGCGGAGAACAATGTGGTTAGAAAAGTGGCGTGCGTAGCCTCAAGATAAGGAGATTATCGCACCTTATTTCACGCCTGGCTGGATGCTGGCCACTCACACTTATCTTCAGTTAGACAATAAACCAGCTCGCCAAACTAACAGCTAATGATCTCACCAACGCAAACGTCTCGTATCTTGTTATTCCCGCACTCCAGTCACAAGCCTATCAGCCCCGTCAGCTCACTTGGTGATCGTGCTAAAAAGCTGCAGCTTGCGTTATTCCGGCTTTGATTAGGTAGTCTGGAAAAGCCGTGTTAGAAGAAACAGCACCTTGCCTATTCATATTAACAGCGCTACCGACACATACAGAAAGAAGAGGGCACAAACACGGCGCTGACTAAGAACTGCGTTTTATTGCTTAGGCCAGTGGTTTTTATACACACATGGGCAAAAACAACAAAAAGGAAAAAAGAGAAGAAAACACTAAATTAACACGGGAACATATGAGAGCGCGAGCGTGGCATCATGCTGACTTTACGTTTATTCACACGTTGATCTACTTACGGGGCAAGAAGTGATCAACACAAAACACAAGCCCATTTTGTAATCAGTTTGGAAACAAGACAAAGATTACCAGGGTGGGCTTACTGCGCTAGGAATCTACACTCTTTTTCTGGGAGGGCGATAGATGGGGTGCTTATTTGTTACTTGTTAACTTGTTAATTTCTAACTTGTTAATTTCTGTGGCCTCTAAGATTTCTCGCACGATTTGGCTGCCATGCTCGCCTATCACTACGCTCTGGTCAAAAAGGGGCTGGCATTTGCTAACGCAATCACGACAATGCTGGGCGAGGTGACCACTGAACGTTTTTGAAACATTGTAGTGGTGTTCCCTCAGCCTATCATTCAGGCATCGGCCAGTTTGGCCGACGTATTTCTTGCCGTACGAGAGAGGCACAGAATAAACTTTTTCTGCGCAGGCAACAAACTGTTTGTGATGCTTCGTTGTGCACTTGTTACGACTAGTGAGACGAGTGTTAACTTTACGATACATTTGCGACAGTTTCAGGGGAGCTGAATCGTGCCGAATCGTGCCAAATCGTGCGAGAAATCTTAGAGGCCACACAAATTAACAAGTTAGGTGATAAATGCATAAGCACCCCATCTATCGCCCTCACAGAAAAAGAGTGTAGATTCCTAGCGCAGTAAGCCCACCCTGGTAATCTTTGTCCTGTTTCCAAACTGATTACAAAATGGACTTGTGTTTTGTGTTGATCGTACTTCTTGCCCCGTAAGTAGATCAACGTGTGAATAAACGTAAAGTCAGCATGATGCCACGCTCGCGCTCTCATATGTTCACGTGTTAATTTAGTGTTTCCTTCTCTTTTTTCCTTTTTGTTGTTTTTGCCCATGTGTGTATAAAAACCACTGGCCTAAGCAATAAAACTCAGTTGTTAGTCAGCGCCGTGTTTGTGCCCTCTTATTTCTGTCTGTGTCGGTAGCGCTGTTAATATGAACAAGTACCAATTCGCCCAGTCTTCCGTTTTACCTTGCCTATGTTAAGACTAGTTGCTAATGCAATGCTCGAAGCACCACGGGTGGCATGCTCAATTACAGGGGCAGAATGACACGGGGAACCGCGATTACGCGGTGTTATTTGAAGGGAACACATTCTCTTACGGCCAATTTTCGCCCACAACAGTTATCTTTTAACGCACTTCGATCCTTGTGTCGTCAAACAAATTGGGTGCACCTTGCCGATTGCGCAAATAATGCAAGAACTATTGCATGAACGCATTTAGTTTGCAACCGGAATAGCGTCAACCGTCATATATAACACCGCCTCCGATGTGCGCACTTTCGTGACCTGTGTATTATAGCAGCCCGATACGTGTTTGCGGGTCTGTGTAAAATGATCACGTCGTCTTCGTTACGATCTGGGGCAGCAATTCAGGCAGCCCGCCCGCCTGACACAAGCAGCGCCCTCCGACAATTTCCCCATTTTATACGGCGTTAAGACAAGCGTATACATAAC
This sequence comes from Haemaphysalis longicornis, assembly GCF_048455015.1. Classification (NCBI taxonomy): domain Eukaryota; kingdom Metazoa; phylum Arthropoda; class Arachnida; order Ixodida; family Ixodidae; genus Haemaphysalis; species Haemaphysalis longicornis. The sequence goes on from NW_027526335.1 coordinate 32,447,761, forward strand.
GGGACCTAGAAGGTGGGCCCTAGTCATCAGAAACGCAAAGACAGGCTGAGTTACTGCTTTTGCCCACTTACCGAGAACGTTCTTGCTTCACGCGTTGTATTCGCCAAGTGAGGAACGCACGACAGCAGCCACCGTACCTGGTGAACGTTTTGTTGCTCAGAAAGGTCGCTCTGCTCCCGACGGTGTTTTCGCACACGAACAAGTGGATTTAAACTGCGCAAATGTTGATATTCTGACCATCTTGCCTTACCTACTTGCGCATTCAGCAGCGCATGTGCACATGGTCATCCACTTTCATCTCTCGGGAAGAGCTGCAGCCGCTTGTCCAATGGGGTGACGTTTCGTACGGAGACAGATAGGTACAGCGACGAATTTTTTAAACACGAAAGTGTTTTATGCCCGGGTACACCGAGATCTCCGTGACGTGATATCCGTCAAGGAAGTGACAGACCCAGAAAAAGTGCCACTTACGCGGCGGCGCCCGGTTTCGATCCCACAACTCTCTCGCCGCAACGCGAGGTACGTAGCGCTCTGACCACTGCGCTATAAAAGGAGACGCGAACGCGCCTTATGTCTTTTGCTATGACACATTATTATGGTGCTGCCGTCTAGGAGAGGCGAAGCGAAGTAGCGCATCATGACGCTAATGAACGCCGGCAGTTGGCGCTTTGATTCAAGCGCCTTCGCGTACCGGGGACACTCGTGAATTGGGGCACCCTTCGCTGTTTTTTGTTTCTTGCGTGCCGGCGTCACTTCCTCTGGCGGGGTCTGGTTCGCAAACTCTTCGCACATGAAGGAAATTCCTTTAACATTCAACTGCTCCTGTGATATGGCCCCTTTCACTTTCGTGTTTTGCCGATTCCTATGAAAGAGGGATCAACCACTTTTTTTTTCTTTTTTAATAATATCGCGGGAGTGTCCACCGGCGAGTGGGTCAGAATGTTATCCCGGTATAAAGCGGCAAAAAGATCGAGCTTAGATCGCACAGTTCCCATGCGCAGAATGCTCTCGCCAGCTCAACCGTCGCCTGTTAGGGTGTTCCCGCAAGATCGACACAACCCGTTTCCGCTTCTAAGCAGCCGCCTATTTTTATTGTCGCGAGCAAGGCGCACGACAAATCACTGTCACCGCTCGGCAAGGGAAATAGCCTGTTTATTACCAGCGGGAAGGGGTTGTGTCGTGATTGTGCGAACAGCCTAGCAGGCGACGGTCGTACTGGCGGGACCATTCTGCGCATGCGTACTGTGCGATCTATGCTCGCCTGTTTCGCCACTTTCTACAGTGATAAGGCGCTGACCCACTCGCCGGTTGACGCTTCCGCGGGTGGGTCAGCGCCTGAAAAAAAATTCATGCAGTAAGCGGATAATACAAAATTCTTAGCACTTTCTGCTGCGTCACAGGTCTGACCGCCGCCGTAGTCAGTTGCTTCGCAGCCACTGGAGACTGAGGGCCGAGGGTTAATTGGCGTGTTCATGGAAGGTGTATTCATGGCGAGGAAGTGGAAGTGGTTACCGAATGTATCTACTTAGCCCAAGTTGTGACCCCGGATCCCAACCATGAGGCAGAGATAATTAGAAAGATAAGAATGGGGTGGAGTACATTCGGCAGGCATTCTCAGATAATGAAGGGCAGCCTACCATTGTCCCATAAGAAGAAAGTGTATGACAGCTGCATCTTACCGGTACTCATTTACGGGGCAGAAACTTGGCGGCTCACTAAGAGGGTTCAACTTAAACTGAGGACGACTCAGCGAGCAATGGAACGGAGGGTGGTAGGGGTAACATTAAGGGACAAGAAGAGGGCGGAGTGGGTCAGAGAAGAAACGCGCGTTAAGGACATCGTATAAATTAAGAAGAAATGGGTGTAGGCGGGGCATGTAATGCGAAGGCAAGATAACTGTTGGTCATAAAGGGTAACAGAGTGGATAGCCAGAGAAGGCAAGCGTGGCAGGGGGCGGCAGAAAGTGTGATGGGCAGATGGAATCAATAAGTGTGCGGGGATAAATTGGCCGCAGTTAGCACAGGACCGGGATAATTGGAGGTCTATGAAAGAGTCCTTTTCCCTACAGTGGGCGTAGATAGGCTGATGATGATGACAAAATTTGGCGGCTGTACAAGCCCGGTGCTTCCAGCGCGAGGCAGAACGTTTATTAAACGTGGTGATAGGCCACGTACCGCAGCTAAACTGACCTAAAAGACGCGAAATCACCCCTATGTACGAAAACAACGCGAGAGAACAACTTTCTTTGTGCACAGTTTCAAGTCTTGCACGTTGCGCGACTAAGCTCTAGAGACATGGAAACTATCGCATATAAATACATGGGGAGTAAGATTTGACAGCGAATTACACAAAAAATATTCAGAATCCTGGAACGTTATTTTAGAGATTGGATCTCCACGTTGACTTCTTGCTTTATGGCAAATATTGCTTTCCTGAAGTGGTTCTGCCATGTTCCTGACAGGTCGGAATTTTGAGCGAGAAAGCTGGCTATGTGCGTACAGAAAGCGCCGGGCTTGTACTTATCTCGGCACAGAACGTCGCCTTTTCTCGGAGAGGGTCCCGTTGTGAGTTGTCTGTTACCAACAGCGCGAGGAAACGTGAAAGCCCCGCATTTTCACATCGCTACAAATATCCCTGTGAGCAAGTTTAGGAACATCTAAATGCACTCCATACTGCCTTAATAAATTTAGTAATTCACTCCTGCTCACCTCTTAACAAAGGTTTTGCTACGAATTATATACAACTGCTGCTGTTGCTTTGTGAAGAGGACGTTACTTAAACTAGATCGCGAGTTGTGTTGGCATACAAAAACAAAAACATTTATATTTCGAGAGAAAAAAAAATACAGTGGCCTGACTTCAGACTCTAGCTCAACGTGTTATAAAATATATACTGCACCTTGGTAGTGTTCACAGCGCAGTTCAACACGCTAATCGAACAATTGGCCCGCAACACTGAATCATTGCAGTGCAAGTTCAAAAGCCCGGACGATTTAAATGAAAGTACCTCTCCAGATCGTCGTGCCGCATCATTACTGGGTACAGAGGTCCTTTTTGGAAGTGAAACATGGCGGTTTATTGTCATACGAAACAGGGCGTAGGGTCTTGGTGTTGTGTGACTCCGAAACGATTAAGTAAAAAAAGTTTCCATGGGACAAACAAGCTTAATATACGCATTATGAGAAACAGTCGTAATTGGCAAAGGACTCGGATAGGCAGTGAAATTAATTTTTGTAAACCCTTCAGAATATTCTGCGAACATGCCTTTGGAAAATTGTTCACTGTATACAAGTGTTGCAGTCACGGTTATTAGAAACTTAGAACAGTCGATGACAACAAACACCTACAGCTACACTAGCCATATCAGCGCGTAAGGTTGACGTATATTAACAGAGAATACACACAGGGCAAGCGCCGGCTCTGTAGTGTTGTTCGACACCAAACACGTGCTGCTATACTCAAATCTCGTGCAGCGCAAAATAGCTGCAGAAGTTTCAATGACGTCAGCTACTTCGTAGAGGCAACGCCTGAGATGCATCTTCGAAGAAGCTGAACTGCAGCGCTTTTGTGAGCATTTAGTGTCGAATAGACATCTGAGTGTTAGCACTTCTACTGTGTGTCTTTCCTGTCAATGAATCTCAAATTTTGGCGCTCTTATGTCTTGTGTAGCCTTGTACCAACTTTCCCAACCATATGCTCTTTTGAAACACCCACAAGCCGCGCCGTTTCTTCAAATGTGGTGTCTCCTACATTCGACGTCGTCATGAGCTGCGGAAGCGTTTCCGGGTTTCCCACCGCCTCAGCTTCGGTGCAACGAACGAACAAACAAAGAAACAAAAAACAGTTAAGGCCTCGAACAGCCGACTTTCTACAGCAACGTATATGCACTGACTGCGATCGTCGTATCACAATATCGTCTGCACTCGCGTAGTGTGTCGTAGACGGTTCTTGACAGCGTGTGCCCGCGAACCAGTCGCATTGAAAATGCACAATCCGCACAAAAAAAAAAAAACTGTTTAGGACACCGAGCGTCTTGCTCCGAAAGCATCTGATCAGTTGAAGTGTCAACTCCTTCGATCACCACGGAACAGCGGACTGCGAAGAAATTCTGTCCGTCCTTTCGGTTCTCAGACACTTTGTTTCACAGCAGCAGTTATCGATGTGTCAGCCATCCTTCACTGGCACGCGCGCACAAACACAAACACACGCACAAGTACACATGTCTTGGATGCTTAGGACGTGGGCGGCTTGGGATGCCTCGAAGCGGACATTTCGTCTTCGAGGAGGACGAGAGACGATGGGATTTCGGAGATTTTAATCCTGGGCACTCCGTGAACAGACGTTCCGCATCTAATTGGTTAATATTAGCACCGAAATCCCTGGGAGAGAGAAGAAAAGAGAGAATTATTCGAGATAACGGGAACGCGTCAGCAATGCGGACGTCAGTTTTAAGCCGCCCGAGGGACGCTAGCGGGCTTATTTTAGCGTACGCGTTTTCCGCGGCTGCGTGGGACGACAAGATAAACGAACAAGAAAGCAGAATACGACAATATGAAACACTCTGGGATGGCAGAAACTGCGCTAGGAGAAAAAACAATAACCTTGAACAACAGCTTAAAGTCCGCTTATTGCAAAAATGGTACAAAATAAACAGCACCACCGTCGCACACATAGTTCGGGCTTCGTTCAACATTTTGATTATCAGCAAAGCAAGCATGCAGTAACCACACGAGACAGAGACTGCGTGACAACCGTACATCAAAGCAGAAAATAGATTTGTCTGTTTGGATAAAGAAAAGAATGAAACTTGAAGAAGGAAGGAGCGCAAGGTAAAGTAAGCAAGCCACTCATAAACGCTATCGCAGTGACAAGCAGAAGACAATGCGAAATGAAGATGCGAGATCAAACAGGCAAAAAAAAGATAACGTAGAAAAAGATAGACAAGCGTGCGCTTGTAGTGAAGCGGTGTGGCATTGACCAGAAAGAACGGGTCGCCTCACTCCTGATTCTCTTATAAACAAAATGATGCAATATTTCACGGCCTTAAACGTAGGGAAACACGATCAGAAAGGACACTCTTGACTGTCATAATTTTAATTAAGGCGTAATATAAAGGTACATTGGTGGCATATTTACATAAAGACACATATTTTCTGAGGTTGTCGGAGCCGCTCTTGTTTCCGCGCTTAACGCCGATGCCTGCGTTATAACTGGCGAAGAACTTCTTTGTAACGCCAAGTCATGCTTAAGCTAATGTCAATATGAAATTTCATGTTTTCCAAAGCCACTGATCAGCTGCTCGAGTGTGTGTTCAGCGCAAGCCGAAAACTCAAATTTCCTTCCGTTTTTGCAAAGTAAAATGCACCAATTATTATTTACCGGCAGTGAACTAAACGCCAGAATGAGGACAAGTGTTCGCTCTAGTAATTCCCAAATATGCGCGACGATTCTGGAACAGCAGGGCCTTCTTCAAACTAGCGGTCCAACGCTAACATGGCTGAATAGAAGCGCTACATTCATTTCACAGCGTACCAGCGTGGCCAGCTTGCATAGATGTAGGAACTTCGGCATCAAGGGTCAAGATTAAAAGGAGTAAAATTGTTCAAGACCCTTTTATAAGAGTCACTGAACGCCGCCAACTTAAGAAACTGCCTTTTATGTGCATTCCTACATCTACACTTCGCAGTCCGAGAACTTTTGCAAAACCGGAAGCGCTGCCGGAACACGCTGAAAAATAAATACCGCACTGCTCTTCGAACAGTTCGCGGTTAGTTCACTATTGAAAATAGAAAGGCCCATTAAAGACCACGTGAAGCGCAGGCAATGACCTGCTTCGGGAAAATCTGAAGCAACCGGCGTTCTGAGAATCCGTGCCAAAGAGAAAAAAAATATTCTGCGTTCAGCAGGCAGGGCAGTGAGAAGAGGCTAGGTCAGGCAATGCGAGTGAATGGCACACGAGATAAAATATGGGGGAAAGAAACAGCTGAACAAACGTGTTATCTGATAGCGCAAGCGGTAAACCCCACCAAGAGTGAATGTGCGAGTAAGTGCTTTGGAAAAGAGCCCAGTGACGCAGTCAGTTTTTTTCTTTCTTGTGCCAGGAAGCTAGTCGTATACCTTTTTCTGCACTGTGTTGTTTTTAGTTAGAGATGAGACTCTTTGTCGAGATTAGGCAGAGGTAAAGACTCCAGCCGGATGAAGTGTCGGTGGACGGCGTACTGAAATCCAAATAGAGACTGAGTCAGGGCCTTTCGGCTGTTGATGAAAAGTAGGCCATTGAAATAGCAAAGGCGTATGGCCGCCAAGGTGGAGTCATGCGCTTAAAAAAGCAACAGTTTCTGCCGCAAATGTTTTAAGTACGAAAGCGCCACAAAAACAAGTCGCGAGGCTCTGGAGTGGCGCCCCAATTCCATCGTATGCGCAGGTCGTACTCTTGTTAGCACCTTCTAGATAACAGTGCGGCACGCATGTTGAGACTTTATTTTAAGGTTACTCTGCGTCGTGAGTTCAGAAGGTTACAAAAAGCGTAGAAAACATCAACACTTGGATGCCGAAATAGTATGTGTCTTGCTAATCGCGAGGAGTGGATGGAGCGTCGATATGGAGCGGTCTTGCTTCAGTCCCTGAGGGGTCACTCAAACACAAACAGAATATAGCTTATCAACAAACAATCAGACATAGTAGCTGCTCACGGGGTCTGATGAACGTTTTGTGCCCTATAAGACATACTTACATATGACTTGCAGTTACAAACTGTTCACCTAAAAATCCTCTCGACACAAGGTCACTAAAAGAAACTAAACCAGTTCATCCACAGCCAGCTGAATATCGACACTTCCAAATATTTCTCCCTTTTGAAAACCAGAGATACACGTCACAAGCACTCATTAACTCTAATTGAACCCTCATTTCGCACCCACTGCTTTATATACTCATTTTTTTTTGTGACGTAAGGGAGTGGAACAGCCTTGACATCGATTCCTAGCAGCTCTTCATTCCATATTTTTTTAGAATCAGTAGAAACACTATTTAAACTAATCATAAACAAGTTAAATGCGTCTGTTTTGAACTGCTTCCTGAGATTACGGTAGCGAGTTTTTTACTCTTTTTACGTATTTGACACGTTTTTACACGTTTTTATGAAAACTTAGTTGTTGAACTCAGCTACCACAGGGGAAATGTGTTATTGTTCGCCTGCTGTTCGCATTCTGCGTGCCCTGGTTCTGTAACAATGCTCAATTAAGTTTCTTTTGTTTGACAAACAGATGTATGTATTTGACTGTATTGTCCTGCTGCGATAATTATAATTGGATTGGCAGCATGTACAAACAATAATAAATAAATAAAAACCACACACACGCACACGCACGCCAAAAGGAGACGAACTACTCACCCCTATACGTTCTTTGGTATTCTCGACTGTGGACTGCTTTTCGTGTTCATTTATCGAGCCTCTCATTTCCAATCATATATAATTTTGCACAGCCCACTAATTGTGACAGGCTACGGAGAATTCCTACTACAGCCCCGAATGGTTTACGCGCATGGAAGCTGCACCACATCCGGCTGTCTACGCATTCGAGGGCCCTGGCCGAGGCACACGAGGACAGCAGTCGTTTCATCTGGGTTACATGTGCAGCTCAGTAGCACTTGTTAAACAAGTACATAGGCGAAACGCTAACGTGACGGGTATCACGTACGTAAAAACGTACTTTTTGTTTTCTCATTCCGTGTTGTCACGTTTCGTTAGATTGAGTGCAGGGTTGAAACTGTTTGCAAATGCGTAAAGCTTTGTGAGTGGCAAGGGTAGAGGTAAGACGCAAAGGCACGGAATCGATAGTGGTTACTTTGAAATAAAGAAAACATTAAATGAGGAAACATTGACAAATTTTTGACGCAACTTTGCACGCGATGTCTTGGAAGGAATTATTGGCACTACGCACGCAAGCCAGCACTACCTGCAACGAAAAACAATTTCCGTCCTTGGCGAGACGCGCTTCCTTGATAGCCGCAAATTATAGCCCTTCTCAGGGCGCCGGGACTTTACATACACTTGATTATCTCAGAGCAGTTCAAGAATTGGATAAGCAGAAGTCCTTGCCTATAGTGGATATTATAATGCATATATAGTGCGAAATTCAACAACTACGTCTTCAACAACTGTCTTTTTGTTGATGACTTCGTGCAGCGCGAAAAACGGACAAGGACAGAAGGAGGCGACGGGCACAAGCGCTACAAACTCTGCTGAGGGCAGAAACTCTGCTAAGCTTTTTGTTGAATTTAGTCGAATAATTTCTTCATCTAAAACTGCTAGTAACTGAAATGATTTACATCTTCCTGCATTTATCACATGGGCTACTAATGTGATACTAAAGAAGTGAAAATATTCGATGAACATGACATACATTGTGAAATTACATCGAGAAAACGACTGAATATCAAATAAACAGCGTCTGCTAGGCACACACTTAGGAAAACACATATACGCAAGTACCTACAGCACGCGCCAAGCTTCTAGGTTTTCGAACGGACTGGGAAAAATTATGTTCTGGAGTGACGCTACTGAGGGTGGCAATCTTGTATTCTAAGATGCGCACCACGAAGAGTGGAAGAAGAGAGGCTTGAGCTCCGGGCCGCTGACATCTTGATACCAAACAAACATGATCATGCTTAATTTGCTAAAGCATACATTGTTGGATGGCACGTATTGCTATACACGGTTCTCAGCAATGTATTGTAAGTAAAATAAACAAAAATAAGCAACGACAGCAAACGGGCCATAAGAGACCAATTGTCAAAGAAACGATACACAGAAACAACACGTCAAAGTGCTTGTCTGGGCCGCTTTCGCGTTCTGAGTCGGTCCTGTTGTGAACAACTCGCAAAAAAAAAAAAAAAATGAAGGGAGCTCACATTAACGCGAAAGACTTGAAGGTAGCGAAGCTTTTCGCAAACTTCGAGACCATCACGTCTGTTTGGGTCTACGATTGCAGCCGATTTGCTTCTTGTTCGCTGCCGCAACGACCTTTACCACATCACTGTTGCAATAACTGTGAGCTTCCTTCATTGTTTTGGAAGTGATAATCATTGGAAATCACCTTGGAGGGGAGTACGCTATGACTTGTATTTCTCGGTACGACCAACGGTTACCACGATCACATCTAACACTGGAGTTCTTTTTTTTTTTTTTGCCAGTCTTGGCGAATCACCCTAAGTGGGTATGCTTGGATTGTTGAAAGTGCGCCGGGGACGCTGGGCGGTCGCCGCGAGGCAAGCGCTCACGTGCACTCGGCATTTTCTTGGCATTTTTAACTGCGGACACACAAAAAAACGATTTGCTAAACAGCTTCGCTATTAAAATACCTCGATCCCTCCACCGGGCTCCCACTGAAGCACAGCATAGCAGCGAAGGTTCCCTGCCGCACGCACGTCATCCACCTGCCCATACTTACGGGAGGCAGCGGCATGTCGTAGAACTCCTCGACGATCTCGGCCCTCGCGTGAGAGCGCCTACTCAGCGTGGCCTCGGCCGCGTGCTGCCGCAGCCTGCCGGACGTGGTGCCGTACGGGCAGGGTGCGTACAGCTGCTGCGGCTGGTGGTGGTGCGACGAGAGGTCCCCGTTGCGCGCGGGCGCCGGAAGGGGCTCCTTCTGCTTGTCCCAGCTGGCCAGGGCCACCTCCTCGCACTTGGACGCCGGCTTCAGCCGGGGCTCGGCTGCGTCGCGCACGAGGACGTTGGACGCTCGTAACAATGGGCCAGAAAAGTGGGCGACCGTGTTAACCAAGCTCTAAACGCTGTCAGTCACTGCACGCGATTGACGCTGCAGACGACGCGTACAGTGCAACATCGGTGAACAGTACGTCGCGGCTAGGTAAAAGTATGACGGTTGGGACGGCAAATAAACTAGGTAGAAGCAACATTTAGTATGGATGGTTTGATGGCCAACATAACTACGCTTTATCGCGTACATTTGTTCACGGGCATACGTTCTAACTATATATTCGATATCATATACAGTAAAACCTCGTTAATTCGAACTAGAAGGTGACTGTAAAATTGTTGGAATTAGGCGGAGTTCGAATTAGCGGGCGGGCGCTCAAATGAAGGAATGATCGCGCCACACTGCGTGGGCAGAACACAAAGAAGCCACCTCTGGACTCGCTATCGCGTATTAGGCGCTACTACACGTTTGTGGCAGGTGATTTCGTAAATAATCTTTCGCACATAAAATGGCATGCGCCGGAGCACTGGAGCCATTGGCGCGGCACCCTCTGTACAAGCAAAATAAGCTGCTGCAGGAGCGTAGCCCGCATGCCACGCTGTTGTTTTTCTGTTTCGTTGTTTTGCATCTCTAATAAATTTGGTTTCGGCTGGATTTGCAATACAATGTAATCACTCTGAGGTGACTTCTTCTGTGAGGAGTTATGGAAACCAGGGAATCCCAGTTCGAATTAAGCGGTCTGGATTACGACACGTTCGAATTATTGGGAGTTTTCCCCATTGAAATATACAGGGCTGTGCCGGGACCGGGGCCTCAGTTCGAATCAACCGGAAGTTCGAATTAACCGAGTTCGAATTAACGAGCTTTTAGTGTAGCAGTTATATCCACATTTTGTTTCAGAATAACCCCGCAAGTACAAGGACATTCCGCTAAATTTATTAAATTGCGATTTCGCTGTACACTAGGCGTGCGTTGAAGACGTAGTGAGATCGTAAGTACAACTCAGTGTCATGTCCTGGAGTTTCGCTGTACTCCGAGGCAAACAAAGAAAAATGAAACAGGGGTGTACCGTATATCTCCGAAGCGGCTGCCTCCGCGCGGTCCCTTCTCCGTCTGCGTCCTAGCTCGACGCAGGCGGCGACCACGATCACGATGAGCACGACTACTGAGCAGACGATTGATGTGACCACGGCAAGCTTGCGGTGCATCTCCTGTTGGGACACTGCACCCGTCGACGTCTCCGACATGCCTGCCGAGAAATTGGTGAGGTCAGCTGTTTCATATCCCTTTATGTCCCAAGAGACACTTGCGCAAGAGTAGCGCCGTTAAGAGCTTGGTTGAAAACATTAGACCCAGTTACACCCAGTGTGAAATCTGCTGAAACATTGGAGCTGTGGTTCTTTTGTGTCGGCTAGAACTTCAATGGGCGCTCGCCCGAAAACGGCAGCGCCATGGCCTCGCAAATTCTACGGTTCGCGCTGAGGAATCGGCAACAAAACGTTAGCGGCGCGAGGCTCCCTCCCTGAGCTGGCGGGAGAGGAGCCCGCCCCTGCAAGACCACTGCGCCCTCTATCGGTGGGTCTGGGAACCTGCTCCTACCCCTGCGTTACGCACGGCCCACAGAAGACGAACCTAGAATAGCTCTTCTGTAGTAGCGTCCAGTTTTTATTTAACCTTTAACGTTCATTCAAAAAGCTCCCAACACCATCTAATTTCGTCCCTTGGCACTGTGGGTGTTGTTGGCCACCAGAGAAACAAATATTTGTTCGAAATTTCAAAAAAAAAATGATTACGTGGATTACGCAAAGTTATGCAGATACCCATTTGTAGATAGGGGCCAAATATCATCCACTGCACAGAGAAACTGGCGATAATCCGCATACGTGCATTTTATTTACTCGGCTTTCTTGAGCAATTGTCACACCTGAGAACTTCCACGTTGAAATGCTTCGGGGAATTCGACTGCCGCAGAAAAAGCTTCTGTGCCCACACACGCCCGCACTACAAATAATTGTGGATGCACATCCTCATATACATTATCGCTGTATGCAGCCCCGAGTACGCCTCCTGGGTTCCTACACCAGAAACGCGGATTTTGAATTCTGCGTCGTTTTTCATCGCATTAAAGCACAGAAAAAGAATAGGTCTTTGTGCTCGCAGCGTGTCGGTTTAGTTTTCATGGATAAATATAATCTACAAGTTTACGATACGCTAGCATATGTGCAAAGTCCACCACCCACATGACCCTCGAACCGCGCACAAGCGCCGACACGCACCTTTACTGGCGGCGGGCGCGACGTGCATGTCGTACAGGCGCTCGGTGTAGCCGGCAGAGTTTGCGGCGCCGAGGAGCAGCTTGTATCGGCGTCCGCGCTCCAGGTTGCTGAGCGCCACCACGTGGCCCTTGGCGCCTTCCTTGGACACGATGGTCCACTCGGAGTCGTCCAGCGCGCGGTACTTGACAACGTAGTGGCCGATGGGGCAGCCGCCGTCGCCGAAGGCCTCCAGGTCCAGCGGCACGCTCTCGCTGTCCACCAGCAGCGGCTGCTGGTGCGAAGGGGCCACCGGCACTGCGAGGAACAGTAAACGCCGGGGCCGTCTGCTTAACCGAACCATTCCTGTCACGGGGCAGCAGTTGTCTTTCTCCTGGACACTGTTGGGAACGCACTGCCGAGTGCTGCGAATTACGAAAACTGTACTCGGCAAGGAACGGTTTCAAGGACAAGCTGAGATGTTAAGGCTGAAACACAGATTCTATCCTTAAGAGAGCGGCTATTCGAGCTGACCCAGCTGTGGAGCTCTGGTTTCAGTTTTATCCACTTATGGGATGCATCTCTGGACCCAGTGACAAATATGTCCATGCGGGCGTCGTTGTCACCTTCTCCCGCAATTTTAGCCGCCATGGTGGCTCAGCGACTGAAGCCCGAACGTATTTATGTCTGTGGAGGTGTTATGAGGCTACGAAATTTATTATGAATCTCGGGTGACGGTTCTTAAGAAGGGGGATGACTGTATCCTAGAATATGATCCCAGTCGTCGGGAGTTGTGCCTGCAGTTTCTTAACTTGTTTACATGGAAAAGAGGTGGTAGCGTGAGGGTATTTTTCCCCTTTTGTTTTAACTTCTTGAAGAAACGACAACAAAGACAACCGCCTAACGATAAGTAACTCTTAACCAAGATGTTCATTATGACTATAAAGAAATTATATCGCACCGGTACCTATTTTTTATTCAGTCTACGCACCAATGGCCGTTTGGTGACACCGGATCAGCTGCTTACCGGAACCCTTCGTGCTCGCAGTGATGATGGAAGTCATCCTGGGTCTGGACTCCGCGATTGCCTCGACGTAGATCTCATACCGGGTCCCGCAGCGTAGATTGGTGAAGGTGTAGCCGCTCGTGCTCCCCGGAACTTTGTAGCCCTCCCACTCACTGGCATTCGGTCTCAAGTACAGCTTGTAACCTGTGCAAAATGGGGCCAGTTCAACACAGATTTCGGTGAGGGCAACAACAGCCCACGTGGTTATGCTCAAAAGAAACTGCAGGGATAAACATGGTGAAATAGAGTGTCTTCTCACCATGTCGAGATCCAATCACGTCGTGCCAGACAATCCGTATCTCTGTGGATGACGTAAAGTTGACGGCCACACGGAACAGCGAAGCTAGATCTGCGATGAGACCACGTAGTTTCAACATCAGAATTTTAAATACATCCGCTGTGATAAGACACGCGATACACCAACATCATAAATGCACAATATTACTGAAACTTTATTGCTCCAGTTGTTTTTATTTCAGCGGCTCTTAGCGTGCCCAGAAAAAAATCTTGAGGAACTATTCTGTCCAACTTAGTGGATCACCGACGAATCTGGTGGTTGTACCAAACCAAGCACACCGTGATGTCAAGTTGACGTAATGAAATTCATGCTGGAACAGTCTTGTGCGAACCGTAGCAAGGATGATCTTCTGTTCTCTGTTGTACACTGCAATCGGCTCGGCCACATCCTGCAGCACATGTAGCGAACACTAAATCTATACAGGTTCTCCTGCTGGTTGGGGTACATTAATCGCGTTTGGAAACACGCCCTAAGTCCCCAACGCCGGGACGGGAATCCACATGATCGGCATTTGCGTGCGAGTGCCCGTGGCGAGGCTTGTGAAGATTGCGTGTTTCAGGTGCTCATTGAGCCTTTTTCCAGCTGCCCGAGTGGGAGGCGTCGCGTGAGCGGCTGTGTCGCGTTCATTCTTTTATTGGCTTGTTTTTTCAAAGACGATAGTCTTTCTTGGGCTACTTCAACCCAGAAATTTTGGTATGTCTGTATGTCTGTCCGTCTGTCTGTCTGTGACCCGATTCAGCCACCCGGCCAAACTAAAACAAGGCCTGCGCAATAGTCTTATATAGTCACAGCTAAATGTGCTCGTCTACGTCCGGTGTAATGTTCATACTTGTCAATATTGGTGAAGAACAACAAGACATTACGCAAATATAAGACAACAAAGTAATACAGAAGTGATATTTGCAGCGTTCCTTTATAAAAAATCGTACATGTTCGATTTTTGCGAGATTAAATACTCCATCAACTGCAGAAAAAAAAATCCCTCCGCCGTCGCCTGCTGTCGCCAGCGCCACTATAGCTTCTGGCGGCATTTTAAGAAATCAACCGGCAACAGTTACGAAAGGTTCCACTAGATAGATTCCACGCTCTGCTTGCAACGCACGTGGAGTAGAGGAACGCGGTTCTATAAACGTTGAAGTAGGGCGCCTCGATTCACGCGCGTCTTCGCCGTACGGCAGCTTTGGCATCGGGACACCCGGTTTGGAGCAGTGGAACGCGGGAAATTTAAAATGATTTCAGCAAACCTTTGGCGACTTTACCTTGGGAGGAGCGCGACGCAAAAGGAACAACATGAGAGGTGAGCGGGAAAACGAAGGGAGGCATTTACTTGGCAAAAGTCGATAAAGACTATCGTCTTTTGACGACATTTGCAACGAAAGGAGCAGATACGCGGCCAATTTTTCCCTTTTTGTTATCTTGCTACCTCGTGGCACGTAAGCTGAGGTGTCACGTTCATTCTCTTCACTTCCACCTCCGTTCCGCATCCGGGGATTCACGAAAAATCCGGACCAACGAGAGGCTAACAGATTCACTGTAAAACAACGCTGTTTCTAATTTCAACGTATATCCTTCTAACGCAACCTGCCGTGAGGCGCTAGTGCTGAGAAACTGGCGACACACCGTGCTTTTTGTCGCACCATCTACAGAAGGAAAACCAGGGCAAAATTTATCCTCATCGTCCTTATTTGTGCAACACACCAGCAGACACCAGAAACTGCTCGGCCTTCGCTAGGCCGCGTGCCTGCTTCGGTGCCTCTCGTCGTGGCCTTCAAAATTTTGAAAAAGACTGTACGCGTTTACCATGCACCAATTTTGTCCAGACATCTTTTTGTGTGAGTTGCAAGTGAAGCCGATAAAAAATCCAACAAAAATTTTAACTCAAGCAGGTTTGAGATCCCGCCGCGCCGGGGAGATGGCTGCATATATACAATGGTTTGATGCACGTTTGCACCCTATGCGCATCTAAACTACGAAACACCCCGTGCTTTCTTGGCGGGCAAGAAGAGTAGACGTTTTTATTTGAACGTAAAGCTCGCCGCGATGGCTTTAACAACGGCTCGAGTTTTTTTCGAGCAGCGGCAATGCCTCTCTGTGTGCTGGGAGACAACTCTATTACCTAAAATAACGCCCTAATCCTCGCAAATGGGTGGACTGTACAAATGCTGGAATGGCAGGACCCTCACCGCAGGTATCCACCTATGCAGGCTATTGACACGCACTGTGACTTCCACTTTCCCTGCGGTCTCTAGGAATTCACACCAGCTTGTGGTGTGAATTTCCAAGGAAAGTCTTTGTTAGGGAGAAAATTATTTTATCATGGAGTGGTATTGTTCTCTTGTCTATAAAAAAGAAAGGGCGCTGCGCCATGCTTTTTTTTCGCGTGCATTTTTCTATGTTTAATGCCCGTCTCGTTCATCCGACAAGTTTGTTTTTTGTGCACTTATTCTGGCGTTGAGGCACACGGTATTGCGTGTCATGATGTGATGTAAAAATAGCGCGGTAGGACGAAATACACAGGAAAGGAACCAGATAGGACGAGCGCTGACGTAGACAGGACGAGCGGAACCAGACATGACGAGCGCTGACGCAGATGACAGTCAGCGCTCGTTCTGTCTGGTTCCTTTCCTCGTGTATTTCGTCCTACCGTCAGCGCTAGTCCTGTCTGGTTCCTTTCCTCGTGTATTTCGTCCTACCGTGCTATTTTTACGTCATGTCGACCTACCAACTCGCCCAACTTTCCATCCTGCTGCAGTATTGCGTGTCTCTTTTACTGTATCGTACTATTCATGTGGAATGATTTATACCGTACCAATAAACTTAGTGTAAACAAACAAATAATCACACCCAGAGAGATCCTACTACCTCCTGCTTCCGCTTAACGGGTGAGTCCCAGAATCAGCGCAACGGCGGGGCACTAAGAAAGCAGGGAAGGCAGTGACTTGAAAGCGGTTCAAAAAAACAGAAACGCCAGGGGTAAAAAAATTTGTGCTGAAATTCAGGTAATTATCTTCTAATGCGTATCTATTTTATCCCACTTGCCTAGAGTGCGAGTTCTTTACAGCCAGCTTTGGTCATGAGTAGCCAAAGAAGTGGGGTTATTCTATTCATTTTGAGTTTTCTTGTTTCCTTTCGTCTATTATGTAAATTTATATTAGTATAGAAATTAAGAGCCTTTACTTCGCCAGTTATGTATTTCTCGGCATATCCAACGCGTAGTCCACAACGTTGGTCCATGTCCGCAGTCTTTTATTTGCATTACCAGGTGTTTTTCGGGTGTTTTTAATTTAGTCTTTGTTTTTCGGAGGAGATGTTTCATGATTCATATTTTTGATTTCGTCAGATCATTCCTGTAAAAATTTTACTTTTTCTATCTTTTTATTTTTTCGTTTTCTATATTCTGTTAGACCAATTATCTCAATTTTCGCTGTTATAACGATTAAATGTATTACTCACGAAAATTATGCATTTCTGTGCAAATTCAGAGCATTACATGCTCCTTCTATTGGTTGTACTCGGCCAGGAACGCTAGGCATTAAACAATGCTTGGGCATACGCAACGGACAGCGTCACGGACGAGGTGTTTCCTCTGTCTGTTAAACTCTAGCCTAATTTGAATATGACGCGCCTTTGTTTTAGCTAACCAGCAAGAAGATAGCAGCTTAATTAAGCGCTTTGTGTAACGGCCGCAAATCTCGTGAGCAGGACACTTGCCGGACGTCGGCGTCTCTCCGACGGTCTCGTCCGAGCTGGGTCCAGGTCCCTTTCCGTTGTATGCTTGAACCAGGACCGTGTACTTGGTCCCATGGCGCAGATCTTTGATGTCGCACTCCTGGCTCTTTCCAGGGCGAGACTCAACCGTCTTGTACACGAACGACTCGGACCTGCCATCCGCCTCCGCCTTGTAGCCAACGTAGTAGCCAGCGATCTTGCTGTCGCCCAGGGGTATCTACGGTTTGGTCCCGACAGGGCAATCGTTAATGTCTGTGCTCCCTTCCTTATTTAAGTGAAGGGGCAAGTTGAAGAAGTTCAAAATTATTATTTCGCTATTTCTTCAATTACTTTCTTTACTTGAAAAGGTTTGCTCTGCATTTTTTACGGAAAATTTTTACGGAAAATGCATCTCAAGGTGCTGCGGCTAATTACATTACAGATATCCGTTTTGCGAGTCATCTAGTCATGAATTTTTGATAATGTCTGGAAACAACAACCCATAAGATGTGAGTGAAAAATTTCAGTAATAACGACGCCCCTAGGTGTTTCAAGACAGCATTTTTAATACTTTAGGTCTCGCTTCGAAATTGTGTTAGTATGCATTATGTAGTATGTCTTTTGAGAGACCCGCCTGATATGTAACTAGTATCGCCAGAAAGGTGCGACAGAGAGCCAAATAAATTTAGTTGACATTTCACGATTAGTGCACAGCCTCGTACGAAACTGTACTTCTTAAAAAATCTGCGCTAATTTTATTCAGTAGATGTCTATAATATCATGTATAACCAATTGTATACGTTATCACAAATTAATCGATGACTTTAAAGAGAATCGCCAAGGTAGAGGGCTTTTTCCGAAGGGAAAATTTGACAAAATTCTGGAAATCTGAACGTATTAAAATATTTAAAACATTTCGAAAAATGTGGAAAATCTGTATCATGAACCATGACGAACTTTTATGCAACTGCGAAATTTCTTAGGAAAGTATATTGCTTTTTTTTTTGTATCCGCGCGTCTGCATTTTAGGTGGATATGGAATTTTCGTTTCGCTGTTACCAAAAATTATAGTGTTTTCTTTATCTCTTTCAGTGTTCTCACTCTTCGATGGACCCGAAAAGGGCCTGAAATATAGTAGAGAACTATAATAAACAAATCCATCTAAAACGAAGAGCGTGTCCGTGTAACGGACGTAATAAAAGTGAATGAGAACTACTGCAGTGCTGTCTGAGTCTAGGCTTCTGAACACAGCCACTCCTGCAGGAGGGTCATTCGCTTGACGAGGGGCGAGGTAACGGAGGAAAACACTATGAGTGCGCTAGACGGAAGGTCGACGGCACAGAATTGAGTGTAACATTCGGAGTTTATGCCTCCTCAAATTTGACGCGACGGCTTTTAAGCGCAGTCAATCTGATTGAGTGTTTTCAGCCAATGCGTCCACATGTTCGAGGTTTTTTCCTCCTTGTCTGAGCTTCCTGCCTGTGAGTTTTTCGCACATTTTATGCGTGCGATGACCCTCCCAAGCTCGGGGTCTGCGACAAAAATACGGCCGCTGACGTGTTCACGCCGTATAAGGCCTTGCGCTACATTTACAGATAAGTGCTATTTAAACATGGTTTCAACAAGCGCACGTGAAACGAGTTACGCGCACTTCAGAAGTGCAGCTCGCTAGTTGATGTTAGGATAACACACACAGACGTCCGAACCCTTCACCTTCGTTCCACTCCCATCCCTGTGAAACGTTCCAGAGGTAGCCTTTATTTTTTAGCAAAAGCCAACTCTGCTAAAACAAATGAAATAAACATGCGTTGCTTGAGAGATGAGCGTCACGAAGTCTGCCACCAGAAATATTTCACCCTGAAAGTCTCATCACATTGCTCACGCCTCTGATTAGAATATTAATAAGGATACATTGGAGAATGTGAAAGTGCCATAGTTGATAGTCAAGAAGATAGATAGATTCGGATAGTGTTTATGCAGACCGCACCAGCGTTGCGTTGGTTGAACATTAATTTTAAAGAAAAAAATAGCAGTGGCTTAGCTCGGCTATGCCAGGATATGCGTAGCGGGAGCTAATGTTCAGCTGGTTATTCTTAGGGTTCCTGGTTATCTAGGATTAGCTGATTTATCGATGATTGATTGTTTGTGGGGTTTATCGCGCCGAAGCAACGCAGGCGATGAGGCACGCCGTAGTGGAGGGCTCCGGATTAATTTTGACCACCTGTGGATCTTTATCGTGCGCCGAAATCTCGTACACACGGGCGTTTTTGCTTTTCGCCTCCATCCGAAAAGCGGCCGCCGCGGCCGGGAATCGAACCCGCGACCTCGTGCTCAGCAGCGCAACGCCTTAGCTGATTTATCATGCTTAGTGCTGCTAAAACGATTTACAATCCAATCTAATCTAATCCAATCCAATTTAATCCAATCCAATTCAATTAAATCCAATACAATACAATACAATACAATGCAATACAATCCAGTCACGGCGGCAGCGGCTCGGGCGCGCCAGCTGTGGGCCGTGAGACGTCACTGCTCCTCGCGCATGCGCAGCACGGCTGTCCAGGAGCCACGCAAAGCTGAGAAACCTCGGCCGGTGTATCTCAAGCTACAAAACGGGCATGCGAGCAACAGGAGCACAGACACGGCAGCTTGGGAAACTCAGTGTCACAAGGTTGAGTAGAAGATCAGTGTTTCACGTCTACAGCTCAGTGAGAAGACGCTGAGCACTTTCCGAGATAACTTCCCAGATACGATGCTCGACGTGACCGAACGGCTCCCCACATACATATGCGCATGAAAGCGGCATGTCGAATTGAGTAGTCGCAGCAAGTGCTGTCGGGTTATTCCCACCAGCAGCCTTCCACGGTCGTTCTGTACCGTCGCCCGTGGGTGGCGGCGGGGTGACACAAGGGCACACGGAGCTCACCTTCCACGAGACGCGGAGACTTGACGAGTTGAGGGGGATCACCTTGACGTCGACCGGCTTCGCGGAAGGCGCTGGAAGAGGGAGGAAAGTATACAGAGAAAGCGCTCGATCGACTTTACCTTGATGCTTGGGTCGTCGCACATAAACAAAATTACGTAAAGGTCAGCCTGGTATTTTGTCATTTTCACGACTTCCTGAACGCTAACGAGCAGTGCGTATGGCATGCCCTTAGTCTCCGTCGTTACAAATGTTCTTCGAAGCTGTCGTCATAAGGCACAGACACTTTATGCGGTCGTCATGCTAGTGATTTGGTGCTTAATCTGCCCGGTAACTGGTTCCCGGTAACAGATACAATACTTCCCGGTAACTCGTTCTAACCATTCATTGACAAGACTAGAGGAGATGATTTGAATTTTTCTGTACGCGCAAAGATTGGGATATTTTTGCCCATACAGAACAATTCAAATCATCTCCTCTTGCCTTGTCAATGAATGATTGGAACCAGTTACCGGGCAGTATTGTATCCGTAAGGGATCCATCTTTATTTGAGGCCGCTTTACTCAGATACCTTCATGCGGAAAGTGTTGAATAATTTCTTCTTTTTTTCTTTCAAATGGTTCTGTCCGAAAAACTTTGTGTACTATGTTGTTCGCCTTGTTTACTGTTCTTGCACTCTTACTTGCACATATTTACATGTACAAATTTGTATGTACGCATTTGTTCATTTTTTATACCTTGCGATTGGGTTCATAACCACACCCCCCTATGTAATACCCTGACGGGCCTTTAGAGTACTGAAATAAATAAAAAAATAATAAAAAAGTGGCACAATTACTTCTTGCTGATTACTTTCGTATGCTCGAACTCTCCGAACAGCTGCAACTTTGTTGCACTTCACCGGCTAAACAGCTCTTGCGAGAAGAAAGCGAAACTACAAAGAGGAAACGGTGACAGATTGTTTAAAGTTACAATTGTGCTGGCATTGTGAGAGACAGTGCCACTTTGTTTGCCTTGTTACAGTTTAGAACAAATCCTCGTAAACGTCTGCAGCGATTAAAGTCTAGTCGCGCCATGCGACTGGACAACGCGTTGTAATAAACAAATAAAGAAGTTACACAAAAGGAAAAGGGCGCGAGCGGCGCACATTAACGTACTTTCACATTGTTACGAGAACGTATTCACCATTCTTCTTGAGTGCACGCGATGTCTTTTGCTTTATTTACCCTGTGTTTAGATTTCTCAACCCACCCTTGAAACAGCGAAGTGTTTGTGTCTGTTGGATAAACAAGAGTTGATGTTTATTGTTTTGCTTATTATCTTCCTCCACAGGGACATTAACGGCCTGCCGGACGGGGGCGGCGGGTGTATACACGCTCGGCGCGGGGCTGACACACCCGCACATTTGGGTCTCGAGGGATATGATAATGCTATTTTTGCCCCGTACGTCGTCTGGTAAATGACGAGTGCAGTCGCCATTAATGTGGTGCAGGGCGGCCAGACTCCAGGTGACGCCACTCTTAACGACGCCTCTGCGCGTTTATGGTCTTCGCCGCTGCTTTTCGCGAGACGCCCGAACCTCTTTCCCCGCGCAGCATCCGGCGCCGCTCACCTTCGGTGTCGGTCGTGAAGAAGAGCGGCTCGCTGGGCGGGCCGGTGCCGATGCCGTTGACTGCGACCACCTCGACTCTGTACGCCGAGTTGGGGCTCAGGCTGTCCAGCGTCATTTCCAGCTGGGTCCCGGGAATGGGAATCACACGCGATGTGCCATCTTTGGTGCGAGTGGGAGGGAAATAAAAGTCTGATGTCAGCAAAACGGAGGAGACCCAGTAAAGTCACTCAAAATTTGCGAGGAAAAAGAACTACGGCGGTCACAGGAGCAGATACCTGGACGATAGGTGAAAACGCTAAACTAAAACAGTAAGACAAAAAAACACTTGTTTTTTTTCTCCGAACCCGCTTGAACTCGTCTGAACCGGTTCTAACCGGAAGAGAATGGTGCTCACGAACTGAACCTGGAACCGAACCTAGAAGGCTTCAAAAGTCCGAAAGTGTTAACCATTTAGGTAGTTCGTTCAGGATTGAAGATATGGTCAATAAAGCTACGGGGCAATCTAACTTATGATGTAAGACTGCGTTGTTAACTGCGTTGCAACTTGTGATGTGAACGTCTGATTGAGTTGTAAAAGCGTATATGTTGACAACTTGACATCGCTGCGTGTTGCTTTAGTCAACTAGCCGTGAGGCTCTTCCGGCTGTTGTCATCTTCACTGGCCAGTCCGCCTCAGCGGGTATGTAATAAGAGTTGACGGGTACGTGGCGGCGAAATAAAATGAGAATTGGTGAATACGCCACGGTGAATCGACATTGGCCCATGCCCCTGGGCGAGTACGTTACGTCTATATTCAGCCTTAACCTTAGGGGACTTGAACGTCGAGGCAGACGACGAGCCAAGCAACCCAAACTCATTGTACGTCAGGGTGCGGGTTGGTGACGTTAAACCTCAAAGCGCAACGTTAGTGCTAACGTCAGGCCGTTGCATACCCAACACGGACGTCAGGCTGGCGCATCCCCCCTTCACAGCCAACAGAGAAGAGTGATGAGAGGTTTCTGGCTATGTTCAACCAATTGGAATTTCGATGACGGGTTTTCGCCACGGGGATCTGGGGAGGCCGATTTTTTCGCCAACTGAGCCGCGTAATGTGCAAGTTATTCTAACACTTTTCAGAACGCAAGTCAAGGAATGCCGTAAGTGTACAAGGGAACGCCAAAAAACGCAAAGAAAGGTTGCGTACTGTAAAAAGAAGTTGCTTTTGTACATCCCGTTCGGGCTATTTACCGGTAAAGAGGTAAGCAAACTTTGCTGGAAAGGAATGATGTACAACTTCGCCATTCCAATTTTATTTGTTTTGACCCATGCGCAATCACGTTTCTATCTTCTAAAATTAAACGTCAAAAGGCACAAAGTCGGAGCGATTCTGTGGACGGGCAGAGAGGAGTACCGCAGGATTTAATTAATAGACACCGGTCGTCCTTGAGGTAAGTCTGTACTTTATAGCGGCGGGTTTTGCCCAGTTCATAACCAGCATCGTAGCATACGTGCGGTGCAGTTTCTTTAGTTCCTTATTTTCATTCGAGCCTTCATTTCATCGATGATGCCTTGCTGCCGATGTGTGTCTGATGTAGTTATATTGTAACAAGATTTTTTATCACTTTTCCGTAATCAGTACGTGATGCGAATAAGACTTTGTTCATTTGCTGTTTGACTGTACCACCTGCTGGAAGTTTTTTTTATAATCAACATGTACAGACGTGCGCACATCGTGAATGCAAGCAGTTATTCCCCTTGGCTTCACATTGTGCGTGATCTCCGATACGCCATTGACTGAAATTAAACGGCAACAAAATGAAAAGTAAAGAATAAAGATGAAAACATTCTCGGGGGCCAGTGTGCGTCCACATTCTCTGAGTGGCAACCGTATTTAGCTCAAACCGCGAAGAAGAAAAAAGCATGCGGCTGGTAATTAGGGTTAGACAAAAATATTTTTTGAGTATTTGATTTTTATTTCTTGGCCACATTTGTGCACGTAATCAGAACACACAAACTGCCTATTATTCGTATCTAAACCAGCAATACATCACCGTTCCTTGTACAAAAGCCTTACATCTGAAGGTTGGCACGAAGCACACAAACAAGGTTATATGATATGGGGTCATAGGAATGATTTAGGGTGCATTCGTGAAGCGCCGACAATACGGGGCACACGCAAGGGAAAAGATTTATCGGCACGTTCTATCATCACACCTACGTAAATAATAAGAGCGCATGCAGCCAGCTGGTACGCAGGACACGTCTTTTATACTTCATTCTAGAGACGTTACTCGTCAGCGATTAGTCTATGAGCTGGCGAACGTGTAAGCGCTGTGCTGCACTGGGCATTTTGAAGCTTCAAGTATAAGTCTGAACAATAAAAAGAAAAGACGAAAACATGGCACAGCCTGGCTAAAAGGTTTCGCTATTGACAGGCTACGTGGCCATAAATTGCAGTGTATGTACTGTTTTGGTTTAATGACAACACGGTCGCCGCGTAAGACCCCACCTCCTCGTCGAGACATATCCCGAAAAGCGATCAACCAAATTGAAAGCCGTTTTTATAGAATAATACCGTTCGCTGCATAAGGGGCTGCTGCTGTTCGGGACGGATTCACATTTAACTATCACGCAAACAGTACGCAAACAACTCCAGCGCTTCAGGTTGCCTAAAAATTGCGGGTCCTATGAAGGCAGAGAACACAATAGCTACGGTAAATTGTACAGGCCAAATCAAAATTTATAAAACTTCATCCTGCTCATGTGTTCAAAACTATGAAGTGTGTCTGGCAATATTTTAGCACGTTATTCGTAAAAAGAAAGGCAGAGCAGTTTCATTTAATAGCAAAACACGCACGCATTCTTAGGCACGTACGTACCCCTCGATGAATGCACCTTGAGGTCGTACTGTGTGATGGGCGAGTTCCCGTCGAAAGGTGCGCTCCAGCGTATCGAAACCGACCGGCTGGCCAGGTGACTCACGTGCAAGTTGCTCGGCGGGGACGGCGGTTCTGCAAAGCGAACGTTAGAACCATTGAAACCGCTTGTTTCGCCTCCTCGGGATATACATCTCGCAGATATCAGGTGCGAACGCATACGTCGCTTGCAAAGAAGACGGGAAACGGTCTTGATTAGAAACATTTGCAGGGAAATGCTGAAGTATAGCGCTAGATCTTATGGTTTAATAGAGCAGCTACAAGCCGCAATTCGATAACGCATAGGTGATGCGGGCGCTCTGGCCATGAAAGCCTTATGCAAACTTTGTTTTTGCATCAAGGTACGCCAAAGCCTGGCGTGTTTGTGTAAGCCATCTTGCGAGACGCGCCCACTGTGCTTAAGGTCGGC
This sequence comes from Haemaphysalis longicornis, assembly GCF_048455015.1. NCBI lineage: Eukaryota > Metazoa > Arthropoda > Arachnida > Ixodida > Ixodidae > Haemaphysalis > Haemaphysalis longicornis. Next base: position 32,472,665 of record NW_027526335.1, read on the forward strand.
CGCTGTCTCCTGCATAAATCGGGACGTGCGACAAAGCAGCGCGGAAAAGGAAGGTCACTGTTCGCCATGGAGGTCGCGTTTGCATCTTAGGCAGCTATTTCACTTCCGCTTACAAGTGTTTATGCCCGATAAGTAAGGAAAACAAAATAAAAGCCAACCTTAACTGCGAAGCCGTCTTTAGTCCCAGTCAGCTGCAAGGACTTGCCTTAGGCATGCAATACGTGGTAGGCAAAGGCCTTTCATTTATGCGGGATACATTGACACCCAATACTAGCCTAATTTGCGTATTCCGTGGGATCACTTTTATAAATAATGCAGACTTTTCCCCGATGTTTCTACAAAACCGCCCGGTAACTCCTCTTCAAAGGTGTCCTTCTGTGTTTATCTCACATATAAAACGATTCACGGCCTGAGAAGATCTAAGAAGCCTGTTTTACATTGTTTACATTACGAATTTCAATAGGAGCCACGTGAAATTAAGCATTGCAGTCACAACTGAACGCTTATTATAAGTTTACGCAGTAAATCGCTACATATGTTGCTGCGGTCAAAGGTAAAACGATGTGATGCAAATTCACAATGTTGAGCAGAGCAAGCACACGTCTCCAAAGAGACTTACAACACACGCCTACCATATCTTGTGGGACTGAGGTCCAACCGGGCAATTTCATCAGTATATACATACGCGAATGTGTGCACGACTCCACACCCACCAGCACGGTTGCGAGGTTTTAAAATACGTCCCAAACAACTCTCTGAATTGGTATTATGGAGTGGTTTCATGTCAAAATGGCTGACGGAACACCATCTTTCCCCATTTGCCTCCCTTCAGCAAATTATTTGGACGCAAGCCTGGAAGTGCGAATTACATTGTACGCAACACTGTAAAGTTTGCGGGATAATCAGCCATAACTGGCATAGCTTAAATAACGAAACAGAGACATCGCCTCAATGAATGCCTTCTGCAACACCACGAACGGAACAGACGCTGATCAGCTATATGAACTCAAAGCTTTCATCATGGTGGCTCAGCACGCTGGATAAAGTGCTAATAAAATTGGATAACCCCGCGAGATTTCGATGGGCAGTGCACTAGACAAGGAAGCAGCTCGGGGAAATAAAATAGTGGGATCGCTTTCCTTCTCAGAGTCCCATGGAATTTAAGTTATACATCCAAAATAGCTTGGACTTCTTTGCGATAAGCCCATGATGGCTACGTCTGTGCATGTACCGCGCAGGCACGTTCCACTTGTCCTTGGCATAGTTCAAGAACAGGCTGAAACTTTGCTCTGGCTGCAAAAAAAAAGCAACAATGTTACTGCAAAAGATAATTCAAATGTGTTTTGTTAATATTAAATTGAAGCTCCAGGAAGATTTGTTTGTCAGTAATTATTTAAAAAGCTTCACGCACGATGAAGAAGAAAAAATGTTCCCCTTTTTTCTTAATTTTGGCACCGAGACAAAACAGAAGCCATACGGCTAGCTAAGCCAAGTAGGCGAGGAAATCGCTAGCTGCAATGGCGCCCCTTACGGCGGCCTGAGATTTCAGTGCCAGATTTACCTCTAGTATATATTAGTATGAAACTCTATGCGCCTGTATGCGGAATGGTTTGATACCAAATTTGTTATATCTAGTATGCCCTATATTGCCGCTCCCTGCAGTGTAGGTTATCGGCAGAAAGCGCAAACGCTCATGGGTGCATTGTTTTTTCCCGGGGAGTGCCGCCACTTCCGCTCCGGGAGCTCTCCTGGCCTCGCGTACGCCGTCGGCGCTCGATCACGCGCGCGTGTGCTTGTTGTTTATCTGTTTCCACTGAGGAAAAAACGCTAATGCATCGGGAATTCCATAAATAGCAACGATTGACCCTAGTAGGGTTTATCTGAGACGTAAGCACCCTGTAACAAATAAACAACACGCACACACGCGCCTGAAAGCCGCCGGCGTACGGGAGGGCAGGACAGACCTCGAACTAGAAGGGGGGGGGGGGGAGCAGACGACGTATTTGTGAGCCTTTGCGCTTTTTACCGATACTTTCGGTAAGAAGCAGGCAGCGTTGCTGCGTCGTATTAGACTTGCGAATTCAGCCACATGGCTAACCGGACTTGCACGGGTTTAGCTACGTGGACCAGTCCACAAAAGTTGCAGAAGGCCGTTCTTCAAGATACCCAGTTAAGATTTCGAGTTGACCCATGCAGGTATACACTGATGGAGTCGCTTCGTATATACTTACTGGTCTATCGTCACGTTAGTCATTCCGCGAGTTTTTTTGGACGTATTCTGGAGGTCCTAACGCGCTACGAAAGTACCATTTTTTTCGGGTGACATTCATCGTTGAACCACGGTCATTATGGGAAATCGTTTGATACCAAACTTGAAAACACTCGTTCAGTGGACGCTTTTCTGAACCTCTGGAAGCCATGCCCTACAATTTTGGGGAATATAACACGCATGGTTAGGGCTATGATGAAGGCGCCTTTGACATCAAGCAGATTTATTAAGTTTCATCTAAATTCTCCAGCAAAAAAAGCGAAATCAATCACCGACACAGTTGCTGAGTTTCCACCAAAACCCCAGAGTTTAGTCAAAGACTGCGTAACATATAAAAACATTCCCACTTAAGGCGTAACCAAAACTACGTCTTACATGGCAGTAAGAATTTCACAGCTTCCATGCGCCCCTCTTTCCAGCTCCAGAAGTGACGTCAACTACGAGGACGTCTATGACATATGAAATCTTTATCGCTACTCAAATGTTACAATTTATGTAGGGCGAAAATGAAAGAAGACGTAAAAGTTCTTGATGGCATGAGGAGTCACGCCACCGATCACCCGTCCGCCAGTTTCAAATCGCTCGTCGCAGCTCGCGCAGATGATGAAAAAGCACGCACTGGACAGGCGCGAGTGCCGATATATGCTCCGAAGCAGGCAAAACCGGTAACGACGCTGGATACCTTCCAGGCGCTGCAAATCATTTCCCTCTAGGTAATCCCTGACGGACGCAAGCGACAGCCTGCCAAAATACGTGTCGCAATATGGTCGGGGATAGTCTTCAGTCATTTCATCATTGCAGGTAGTGTAGGTGGCAGGCGCGATTAGGCGCGACAGCGTCAGCGACAGCGAAGACGCACATAAGGATTGTTACTGCAGGTGACAGAGAGAAGTTCTTGGCGCCGAAGTGCTAAGCAAAGCTGCGCAAGCGCATTCTTTTAAACGTCATTCTGTTGATTGATTGTAGGGTTTAACGCATCGACGCAACGCAGGCGATGAGGTGCGCCGTACTGGAGGGCTCCGGATTGATTTTGACCACGTGGGGATCTCTAACTTGTGCCGAAATCTCGTACACACGGGCGTTTTTGCTTTCCGCCTCCACCAGAAAAGCGGCCGCCGCGCCAGGGAATCAAACCCGCGCCCTCCTGCTCGGCAGCGCAACACCTTAGCCACTGAGCCACTGCGGCGGGTAAACCTCATTCTGTATTTTCCGCTCAGGGGCCGTAAAGCTGGCCAATCTCGAGTTAATTTAAGCTCATCTAATAACAGCACCAAACAACGGCCACTAATCTAACAGCGACAGCTGCTGCAAAAATGCGAGCCCTGCGGCCATTCTACTTGTTTAAAAATACCTTTAAACACCACGTACTGTAATGGACAAAGGTAACATGAACACAAAGGAACGAACCAGACCTGAATTAATGCTCCAGATATTGTCGTCGTTCGGGTATATTTAACAGCCCTAGTACCATTCTTCATGCATAGTGCATAGGAACAACACTGAATACGAAGAAACCTGCTGTGTGAATCGATGATCGTTTCTGCCACTCCCAGCCTACTGTTACTACTACCGTGGCTTGGAGCAAGGAAGAGAGATGGAGTTGTTGCCCTGGGAACTTCTGTAACTCGGGTGAGCATGCTAATCGTATCAAGGATTAACGAAAGAGGAATGGAGGGCACGCAGAAAGGAATACACAGAGAAGAGGCAACGTATACAAAAAAGTGAATCCCGAGCAAAAGTAGTCAGCACACAGCCGTCAAGTCCTACAGATGCCTACTGAGAAGACGAATTACTATGGGCAAGCAAACAGGCCTGTGACTTTGAGGAAGATTTTCAAGAAAGGGAAGGCTTGTGCTCGGACAGGGGTGCGCATTTTACGAAGAGTACGGCAAGTGAGTCGGAGCACAGAAGCCCGAATGACACAAAGCCCTTCGTCCGGATGGCTACAGCCACAGCATGGTGTGGGAACAGAGAAAGTGCGTCATCGACTGAACTGTACGCACAAACCCAAATTGCGGGCAAGTGCCTTAGGCAGATCCGGAGTCTGAGTAGCCTTTCACACGTTCCGTGTCGACCCCCCCATCTTAAGATGTAAAAGTAAAGCATGCTGGGGATATGGTGGTCCCACAGAACATCACACAAGGATGCACGTGCGCCACAAATCCACTGACAAACCGGCAGCCAAACCCTCCTCTCCTAAATGCACGTGGAGCAACCCCTTCTAGGACTTGGCCTGGACCACTTGCAGAGCCACTGTGGAAGGCCCGACCATCGCAAGCCTTGCGCCGCTCGTCCTCACCAGCTGCACGATGCGCATGCACCCTGCGTCCACGGCTTTTGCAGATCTCTTACAATGAACCATTAACAGACGTTCACTTGTAAAGGGTACGGTAATTCATCTGTTATTGTGGAGAGGGCAGTGATACAGTACTGAGGTACATATGTGTTCAACTCAGGTTCAAAATGACCTTCTGGAACGTATGAGTTTCTTCTGTGGGATGCTCATTTCGACTGCCTACAGACTAAACTTTCTCGTACAATGAGAATACTTAGGGAATTGAAATATCTGCTCCCGGTAAATACAAATCTTGTAATTTGCATTATCTGAGTCTAATATGTGATACTGTAACTTAATCCGCATTATTTGAGTGTAATATAAGATACTGTAACTTAATCTGGGGTAACACCACAGCAACCAAAAATAATAAACTTTCAGTGCTACAGAGAAGTCCATTGCAGGCAATAGTGAATGTGCCAAATCTATCGTCTTCCGACCACTTGTACTCAAAATGTCACAAAATTAAACTTACTTCGTTTTATGATTTTCGCCTGCTTCAACTGTACAAGTACTTGTCCGAACGTCGAGCATTGTTCCACGTGAAAACGATTAGCTTACAAAAAAAAAAACACTGTCTTCAAACGTCTCATAATGAGCACTGGTGCATGCCTCGCCCTTGGACTAATTATGGATTTCAAACACTAAATTATGCGTTGCCTACTCTGGTTAACCGATTTGGTCTACCCAGCTCTTGTGATCGTTTGCCATCCCACCAAAAGATAAAACCTTTTTTTATAACAGTGTCTTGCAGTTGTACTACTTTTGTTGCCTTTTGTTGTTCATGATGGGCACTTGTCTTCTTGCTACTACCGCATTTGCCATGCCTTTGATACTTTTTTGTTGGATATATTTGTGTTTAATTGTTATTACGTATGAATGGTTTTTTTACTGGCACAGGTGCTGTGCATAAGTATTCCACTATTTTTATTTGCACTGGAAACTGCATTAGTGCTTTGTTTCTTCCTACTTGCCCTTGTTACCCTGGCGGCACAAATAGTTCAGAGGAAGGGAGCGTCGTCAAGCTTCTAGACCGCAGCTTTTTTCCTTCCTCCTCAGCCATGTAATATTACATGTCTGAAATAAACTTGGAACCTGAAACTTGAACGCTGCATTTGTGTTTTTTCCCTGTTCAAGATTGTCTCATAATTTATTCTACAGTACCCTGCAAAGATACTTTACAAAACGACCTTTCTGATGCACCCTAGATAGGCTTTCCCAGCGAGTAATGATGTGTACGTCTCTTGAACGTTCGAGCAGCATAAAAGTGAAGGTTGTAAGAGTCGCGCCGTAAAATGTAAGCCATGTATAGCGTTACCGCTACGCGGAAAGATAAGCGGCGTACATTACTGCCTTGCATCCTAGTCGGCTTTAATGCGTCTGCAAGTAGTTTGCGCAAGACGATGCATCTTATGCGTGCCGCCCGACACAATCTGGAAAACCGGACTTTTCCTCGTTCCATCACCGACTAAGCAGGAGGAAAGCCTCAGTTTTACGTCATGCCCCGAGGCCGCAATGCGAGGTGGGAGTGGCGAAGTTGACACGCTACTAGCATGGAACGGCAGATGTAGCCAATCGCCGAACACGTAGGAAACGCTATGGTGTGAGCAAATGACGCCCCTGTTCCTGCTTTTCGATGCCCCTCTTTGCCTTCTTATCGAGTTTATGCTGCTTGGAAACGCGTTTGTTTGTTTATTTATTTGTTTCCATAAAGGTGCACGCTTTATGGCGGAAAATAGGGTAAAAAGTTGCACTCAGCAATTTGACTATGCCCTACATCCTTCACAGAGTCAGAATAACAGCGGGGTAAAAGCAATGTCCGCAGTAATATCCAAACGTCCTGTGTAAGCTAAATAAAAGTCTTCTTCCCAACATTTAAGGTTCCGGTAAAATAAAAGAAACAGCGATAAACAAGAAAGAGCGTTTCAGTTTGCGTGGGTTTATCGACTGCCGTATCCACGCTTTAGATGTTCACCAGTAAAAACGTTGGGTGCGTTTGTGGCGAACACGAAAATACAAAAGTGTAAGTCATTCGGCTCTACCAATACTTTAAATGTCTACCTCTGTCTACCTTGAAAGGGCTTTCCCAGAAAAACAAAGCGTCATTGGGCTTTGACCTGTGGTTGGTGCTGTTGTGAGCACAAAATTTAAATTGCTGCGCCAACAAATCTGAAAAGCTATGGGTGTAAAGTCATTCAGTAGCGCTTAGGAGAAAGAATTAAACAAGTATGAAAAAAATGCGCACCGTGATCACACGAGTTTGGGTATTCCTTAATGATAAGTCACTCCTGCCCCTATTTCTTTTTGTTGCCTGTCTATATATGTATTGAAAAACGAGCGCAAGCCAGTCCGAATCATAAACCCACCATCCGCTTCGTTCTCACAATACGCTCTTTGAAGACAAAAATATTCACAATACGCCCTTTTAGGACAAAAAAGATAAAAAGATGTGCTTAATATTTGCTTAATATTTTATACAGTAGGTAGTAGAAAAATAAAAAAATGTATTGAAAATTACCTCTAGTGTTAGAGATTTTAACTAGCGTACAGTCCAGGTTCAAACATTGGATAAAAGCATCTCCATATTGTGCGAGAAGTGAAACATCTTTTAATAATTTCAAATTAAGATACGAAGTATTTTCCATTTTTGGATCGAAAGAAACCTTTCTCGAAGGAAATGTGCACGCTTAAACATTGTGCACATGTAGTTTTCACGCCAGCGACATGCACCAGGATTGTCTTTAAAGGACGGTGACGACGATATACAACTTTGCATCCTCCAAAAGGACGGTCAGCTTATGCTACCCGCTTATACTACACTTTCGTTCGAAGTGAGGCGTTGCTTCCTTCGCTTGGGGATTATTTTTTAAAGGTGCACAGTTCAAATCACTCATTTGTCTGCCATAATCGGACGCGCCTATAACTCCGACGTACTGCAAGCAGCCAAAATTTAGAGCACTTACACGACGCCTTCCTGCCAAAACCTGAGGTTTGTAATTAGATATCGAATCGCTGAAAACGTGGCAGGGCTTTTCCCCTCCTAGTAACAAATTCCCGTTGCATGTTGTAGCCATGGGGTTCATTCTAGCTACGATCTGGCGGAGAACCCGTAACGCTACGCCATATGGTGGGCGGGTGTGACCAGTCTCCTCGGATTCCCCCCAACCTGCAACTTTCCACTACCGAACTTTGGAAGAGCGCCTTGGCGAGCACCGGCCTAAATTACCAGCTTCGGCTGGCCCAAAGGGCTGTCGATGGCGCCTGCGCTCAAGGCATTTTGGACTAAACACGCCTCCTTAAAGAGGCGATTCGGGCCCACCTGTTTAAAATTAAATAAACGCCTATTTTTTCTCTCTCTCTCTCTCTTTAACAATAATACTGAATAGAATTTGGCGGCTTGCGCTCACTTGAGCCCTCGGTGCTGCTCTGAGGAGATGGCTGGTGTCAAAAGTAAATGTTCGATTTCGAATGTTAAGTACCGCGCTCTTCATAATCCACTCAGAGATACCGCACTGGTGTTTTGGCACTGAATGCACGTGCCTCCGGCTCACGCTGATTTCCTGGAAGTTCTCCTTGCGCTGTATCCTTATCACCCAGCATAATATTGAATTTACCCCCGATGAGTTCGAACTGCACGTGAACCGACCTGGAAGCGAACAAAAGAGAGGAAAAAAAAATGGGATGTCACGTACTGCCCCTTACAAGAGTGGCGACTCTGAATCTTCAGACGACGAAGTTCACGGGAAAGCGGGCAGTAACTGCGCCCCAGGCAGGTAGCGTTCGTCGATTTTCTGCTCAAAACTGAGGTTGGGTATGTCCGGTGGGCGGTTTTCTGTTTGTTTATTTCCCTTGGCCCGTAAATTCTTCTAAAGTAAGTTGAGCCTTGTAGAAATAATCACGTGCCAGCCCTACCCCACAGATTCCGCTCGTCAAAGTAAAAAAAAAAATACTAACGGCCGGCTTCCTTCGCGATTGAACAAGGGCATGCCCATTAAACATTAAAGCCGAGTACGTTATTTATTCAGATGACTTTTAAAGCGAACCGTTTTTGGGCTCACTGATGGTGGAGTCGTTAACTAAAACGCACTGCAGGGAAGCCAACTTTACACAATGGTAGGGGACATGATGATGATTATGATGATGATGCAAGAAAAAAAAAACGCTCCAACGGGTCGGAATAGCAAGTATAGTTTCCCCGCGCTATGAAGCTAACGTCTATTCGATTGCACCATTTGGACACGGTCGGAGAATTTTGGATTTTAAAGTGAATTTGATCGCTTTGCTTTGAACGACGACGATGGGGAAACGGAAGGGGGGCGTTCAACTTTCTCGTTTGGGATTCGTTTGCTGTCGTCTGAGTTCCGGCTTCGACGCCGACAGTTTGCCGTTGGCGGTTGGGCTTTGATTGCAGCGCCTTCGACTTAGGCACTTCACCATTTAATTTTCGCAAGCAAGAAATCTTTGTGTTTCAACCATCGCCATCGTTAGACGGAGGGGACTTGATTTTCACTTTATTTTTATTGGCAATTACGGATGTATGAACGACATAAGAGGAGCCAAGGAAAATATTGAATAGTGTTCGGGGGCTCCATGTAGTTCCTGAGAAAAGAGGCCTTGCTGCTGAGCACGAGGACGCGGGTTGGATTCGTGGCCGCTGTGGCCGCTTTTCTGATGGAGGCGAAAAGCAGAAACACCTGTGTGTACGAGATTTCGGCGCACGTTAAAGATCCCCAGGTGGTCAACATTAATCCGGAGCCCTCCACTGCGGCGCGCCTCATCGCCTGCGTTGCGTCGGCGCGTTAAACCCTACAATCAAAGAGGCTTGCCACTTGAAAAAGGAAAAAAAAAAAAAAAGCTACGACGTGCCCATGGATTGCCTTATGGAACGAAAGGAACATTGGTCTGAGATCACTCATGACCTGGCTGGTAATACTTTCGAATGTTATCGGCTCACAAACTTAACTTCCGTTTTGTCGTGTGAGTTTTGACGCCTAACATTTGCCTAATCACTGCAATCCAATTTGTCATCTAAGCATGACAAACAAAAAAAAATATTTTTGTTTGCTTTCATGTACTATGGTAAAATTGTATATTTGGATGTATTACGGGATGTATGCTTTTTAAGGGCTTTGTTTCTTGTACATGTGTGTCATACTGAAATATTACTTTGGTGTACACAAGCATGTGCGCTGTGTAACTTTTGCATATTATCTTTTTCATGTAGATGCATAGCTGTGCAAGGCTGCTGTCGAGGGAAAAGCCTCTGTTAGGCTTCTAGCCTTTTGCTTTCTCCCCGGTCTTTCGTCATTTTGCACTGTATGCAGAAAGAAAACTAAACTTCAACTTCAACTTCAAAACTTGTTGCTGAGCTAGTTGTACATACTTTAAGAAAAAAGAAAAAAAAAAAGACGTGGCGCAGACTAGACGTGGACGAAGAAAACAAGGTAAGACATATACAGGCGCCAAATATGTCTTGCCATGTTTTGTAAATGCCGGTATGTGTTTTACCTTGTTTTCTTCGTCCACGTCTAGTTTGCGTCACGTTTTTTCTTCTTTCAACTTCAACTTCAACACGGTGAGACAGTTCAAATAGTGCTTTTCTAGTTTAATATGGCAATTTTTTTTTCTTGGGGAGGTGGGGGGGACTGTATGGGCTGAAGCAATTTTTTTATTCCTGCTGAAGCCGGTTTGCCTTTGTCGCGCCCATTCCCTCATTAGGCGGTCTCGCGCTTCCTCTTCTTACGTCATCAGGCGGATTAAGTTTTCGCGCTTTTGTTTTTCTCTGCAGCTGTACTTGGTAGTTTCCACGTCAGATCCGCCCGAAGACACGGCACAGTACGTAATCGAACTAGGTTAATGCCAGCTTAAAATTCTCGTCGGCGCGTCTTGGGATAAATTATCTAGCAGAATTGTTTCCGGGAAAACGGCTTAGTACTGCTTTTCGCACAAAGTCTTCCCCCAACCTTTCTATCGACTGCCTGATCAGGAACGGGGAAAACCCTCTACTAATGCTCTTTTCAGGCAGTATTTCCTCAACACTTCTGTTGCCTTCCTAATCCACGTATAGAATTTATATTTCTGTCAGTTAGGGAACGTTATCTTTTATAGCACATTCATAAGTTCTGCTTATAAGATTGTGGCTGCGTCATCGTGACATGATTAACAAATTTCTTAATCTCCTATTGTATGACATCAGGGAAAATCTTTACTACAGGGTCCTCAATTTTCTATGTAGAGCATTCTTCTGGGACATCAGCAAGCGAATTCAAAATGAGAGAACTAACAATTTATTTTCCATTCACAACTTAATTTTTTTTTATTCGCAACTTAGCCGCTGACACCGACATTGATATTGATTTTGGGATCTTTAATGACCCATCAGAGGAACCAGTTTTATGGAAGGGTACAGTGGGGTACCACCTGCGTGCAAAACTTCGCGGGAAAGAGAAAACAAAAGAAAAAGGGGTCTTGATCCGGGGTGCGTCCCTCTCAATATAGACGCGTAGTGTAAGCAGAAAAATAAATCCCGTTGAAATCTCTCTTTTAATACGTTGTTGAAAGAGCGAGAGAGATTTAATGGCGTAAGGCGGCGTGGCGATATCAATCATACAATATTGTTCTCCAATGTCACTAATGCACCAAACCTAAAGATTTCCGCGGAATCGCAGCAAATTTCGTGCACGTGTTCTGCCGCTACCTCCTAGCCTGCGCCTCGGGCGCTACGGAGAGTACCGCGTTCTCCTATCGTCGACTTTTTCGAACAATAAAGCTTCGTCCCGTGAGCGCCTTCCAAGTGACAGGTGCGTTGGGAGGGTTCCCGGCTACCATGGCAGCCAGCTGATACCGTGGCCGCCTCCACACGGCCATCTGGCCCGGCTTATTTATACCTACGAACGGAGTGGCCTAGCGGGAAATAAGAGAGACTCTCTCCTTGCGTTTAGCGCCACGTGTAGATTCGTAGACTGACCATCGCCATCAAAACGAACAAGCCTACCTGCGCAGATATTTACGGAGGGGGCATTCGCCGAGCGCACGAGATATTACCGAAAACACAGCCAAGACACTCAGTAACGCCTCCCCCCCCGTTCCCCTTCCCACGACTCCACTTACCGCTTCAAAACAACCCCATAATCTCCACCCTGCTATCTGAGACGGGCAAAGGCATTTTATTTCTTTTTTCTGGACAAAGGCGGCGAGACTGCAGAGAAATTCTTTTGTTCCACCAGAACGCTCCCCCTGAATGAGGTGGGATAAGTGCACGTTTATCGGACGTGAGGGCGAAGGAAGCGATCATAGTTAAACTCCTCCGGGTCTGTCCCCTGGTTTTTGTCAGGCAGTTTGAATGCGTTGACGTACCTTACGTGTGCAAATTACCCGTGTCACCACAAAGGTACAGTCTATATAAATCAAGATAAACCATCTTGACAACGCCTCGTATCAGCGTTCAAAGCAAGACAGAAGAGACGGAGGGAAAGGCCTTGAAAGCAAAACAGAGAAACTAAATAAGACGATGGGCAGATCTTCGGAGTTCTATAACCTCAATGTTTTCTATTGCCTTCGGATTGCCCCATACCCTTTGAGCATGGCGACTTTTTTTCTTTGTTATTCTGGCATGTCACATATAAAAGGAGACATAAAAAATGTAAGAAAAAAGCGCTAGGAGAAGGAAGTCAGGGATATGAAAATCAAAGCTAGGAATGAAAGCGAGGACAGGGTTCCAGTGGAAGGGCAGGTCTACAGGAAAGGATGAAGTCCGGTTTCGTGTAGAAGCATCAGTAGAAGCTTGTAACACGTGTTGTCCCCTACCTAGCGATTGTAGTCATTCCGTTTATCCAACCGCAGGCCAGCCACTCTGAGTGCATTGTCTCAAACTTTTTTTTTTCATGCCCGGACACAACCATGTCAGCCGCTTGCAACACACCTCAGTCACATCATTGAAGTATCCTTCAACAAAAGTTCGGAACTCTCTCGCCCCGATATCACCGCGATTGAAAAATTCAGGGGGCACTTAAGTCTGCTCACGTGATTCGAAAGAAAAAGCCAGTGGTTGCCAAAGACTTCTATACTGCTGGATCTTGTTTGCGTCTCTTCCTTAATTCGCTTTCGTTTCTTCGTCTTTGGACGCGAATTGCCCCTCATGCGAATTTGACGCGAATTGCAATTCACGCGGCAGCGTCCCCACAGTCAGAGCTCTCCACCAGGTGCCCCTGTTCTACGCATTCGGGGCCGCGCTCACCTGTCATAAGATAATTAATTCTTGATTCATTCTGGCACGGCGCCAGTTCAGCGCTGTACACCAAAGAATAATCCGCACGACCGGCCCAGATGGCAGAAAATCCCGGGCCATCTCCACTAACGTGAAACCTGGGGAGGGGCGAAGCATGCAGTGTATAAGTGTAAGAGATAAAACCGTTGGGAGGTAGAGATATACATCTTTGCTGCAAGTCTGATGTCTTTGAATCACGAAGCGTTCTAGCCCGAGGCGTTGGAAAATGAGTGTTCCGGTGTTTTAGCACCGTGACTACATGATAGTATGACATGAGACGACGACGACATGAGACGCCGACAGCCCGAGCCCTTAAGGGGCTTCGCCCTAAAGAAAAGTAAGCCTGGTTTAGCGCTGTGGTTAGCGCACTCGGCTGCTCCTTTGGCGACCCCTGTTGAAATCCCACACAAAACCAAATGTGTTTTAATTTATTTATTTTCTCTTTACATCTACCAGAAGAGGATGTCCATCCACCACCTGCGGTCGCACAAAATGCAATAGTAAGAAAAAACGTTTTTCGATCCAGTCCAATCAAATGAAATGAAATGAAACGAAACCCAATCCAATCCAATCCAATCCAATCCAACCCAACCCAACCCAACCCAACCCAACCCGACTCAACAGCGGCGTTTATTTTGCTACCATTCATGTTGACGACGACGACGACGACGAGGAAAACAAACTACGGTCACCATTGGTGTTTGATAAGACTTGTGTGGCTATCATCTTAATAACACAGTGATAATGCTTCAAGTGACCATATGGGACTCTAACGTACGGGGTAGGGGGAGGAGAGCAAACTGCAACATAAAGTTATTATCATACGAGAACAATTAATGGTCCTGCTGCGTGTACTAAACCTTCTGCAAGCGTTGTTTGCTTTCCGCAAGAGTTGGTTAGGAACACAGCTTGATTGCACTAGCTGTATCACCGAACAGTAATATAAGCAGGTGGGGTGGTCACCGATCGTACTGAAAACAAACCGTTAATAAAGCGGCCCGAATGGTTGAGTGGTTACACAAGTATGCGATAAATATTACATTTTCAAGCAAAGCTTCCGCATCCTCCCTAATGCCGTTGTACGCCAATACGCCCTGCAGGAAAGCCAACTTTCTCTGGCGATGATGGTGAATGAACGAGGGCGAAGTGAAAGAACAAAAGCGCCCCCCCCCCCCCCCCCCCATGGCCGAAATCGAACCTAGGGCCCATGTGTTGTGAAGACGACGTCTATCCGATTGCTCCATTTCGCCACGGTCGCAGCGAACGCCAAGCAGCAGGTACCGATTCGCGCCGTGCACCCCAAACACAAACGTTAGGCCTACAAAGTGGATCCCCGAGGGTTGCTGTGGGTATTATGGAAAAGTGGTGCGTACCTCCAGAGTAGCACATAGTCGCAGTGTGGGATTGGGCAACCAAAGGATCCATCACGAGAAAGCTTCGCGTTCAACCATCGTCGTCGTTAGACGGAGGGGGTGCATGATTTTTTTAGAGCCTGCAGGGCAAGGCCACCATTTGGACATCGTGCGGATTTACTTCACACTAAAAACAGCATGAAGGCTAAGCCATAAGCACCTGTTTAACGCATCCTCGACTGAAATAGTTGAAAATATTATAATTATGCACACCATAGCGAGACTTAACGCATAGACTTCTTTATGAATAAATTATCTTCCTTTTTATATACGGTGCTTTGCCCTAATACGCACGTGAGTCAACGTCTTAAAATTTCGGAACAAATCGGCTACCGAAAGCGAGTAAGAGGTGATGATTGTGGACGATGCTTTGCCCTGTTCACACGACACGCTACAAAACACGGAGTTGCTGCTTGCCTTGCACGGTGAGCTTGATAAACATTTCGTCCTTGCCGTGGCTGTTGGACACCTTGCAGGCGTAGGTGCCGGTGTCGTTGGTTCTGACGTCACGCAGGAGCAACTGAGATGCCATGCCGTCCTCTCGCTCGTGCTCTGTAGCCGTGTACCTGCGCTTTGTGAAAGCACACGCGGAAAGGCCTCAGCGCTGACACACGAACGAGTTCACAACGGTCGTTCAAAAAAGAACATGTTACGAGGACACCTAAGCAGTCATTATTATGCGGTGAACGCGAAAGCAGTTAGTTGTATCCACTTTCGGAATGTATCCCCTCATTACCATCATCATCCCTTTTCCCTTCGCGTGCATTAAAAGAGAAGCACTTTAGGTGCCCGGCCGGTCGTCGTAGCTCGGCCGGCGTCACGGTATCTAGCCACCGCAATCACGTGGCGTCACGCGCCTAAACAGGGGCTTTGGAAAGATCACCGTTCCCCCTGGTCGGGATCGAACCTAGGTCTCCCGCATTGACGAGCCGATGTTAATCCCATTGCGCCACAGAGGCCCACATTACTCAATGCAAAGTGTTGGGGGTGATCTTTGCACTGCGCCGTTGCCACGGAGGCTGCCGTTGGTAGGCCGCAAATAAGCACACAAAAATATAAAACTGGAAAAAAGACATCGTGAATTAACACATTCATTACGCCAAATTATTAAGAACTCAATCCAGTGTCTCTTTATAGGTATTTCTAAGCGCTGCGACGCCCTCTCTTGATTATTTTTGGTATCAAACCGAGGCTGATACTAAGACTAGTCGAAGGGAGATGCCACAGTAGAAATGCTTTAATTTCTTCTTCTTCTGTCTGTTATTGTGGTTGGGCACATACCCGCGTTCGCATCGCCAAGACAGTGGGTATTTTGGGAGAACGTACACGCTATACACTCACATTATTGCTACCTCTATAATTAGCATGCTGAAATTATTTCTGTCGACCTCAGTGCACATGTCTAACCCACATTTCTAAGTCTGTGGCCACAACGCATTCGGTAGGTCAATTTTCAGCCGACTAGAGTGATCGAGCTCTGCCAAAAAAAATCGTATGTTGAATTCCAATGACAGATCCGGAGCACTTTTAGAGCAACCTGTTTGCTCCGTTTGGAGCAAACGCATTTCAATGGCTGATCGGGAGCAACCGAATCCTGTTCTAATGGCAGACCGAGAGCGCCGTCGCAGCCATGGTTGTTCCGCAGAGCAATAAAAGCTGCTCCCCCGAAATCGGCGGAGTCGGCCGGAACTCGCGGGGCACCCGTGACGTCGTCGCCGCCTGCTTCCGCTACATTTTCCTTTTCGAACCGCCATGGCGTCCGCTCGGAGAATGCAAGCAGACTGTACGTGCAGCATCCACGATGGGAAAACATGCTTCACGCCGTGTCGCGATCGTGTGTGTGCTATATAAGGAAAGCGAGCATGACGCCAAAACTTGGGATTAAGTGGCGAAGAGCTCTGTTCGAATAACGACTGGGTGGGTATGGCGTATAAAAGCGCCTGTTTTTTTTTTTTTTCCTTTCTACAAAAACGCTGACGAAGCTTTCGTCATGGTAGGTGTTGGACTCCGTCGATACTTCAGTCGAGACCGGGAGAGAAGAAACGCTTCCAGGGAAGCAGACGATTTTGGAAACGCTCGGCGTAAAGGCTGCCGGGAAATCATTGGCTGGCGCCTCGTAGGTGTTGTGAAATCTCCCCCCCTACCGGATAATGGCCGCCGCGAGAGCAGTGTGTCTTGATTTTACCTAACCGGCCAAACCGCTTCCGCTCACTGACTAGCCAGAGTCACTGTTAATTATTGATAGTGACGCTGGCTAGTCAGTGAGCGGAAGCGGTTTGGCCGGTTAGGTAAAATCAAGACACACTGCTCCCATCCAGTACAGCAATCCTAACTGGTGTCGTTTCGCAACTGCAAGTGATCAGTCTGTCTTGATTTTACCTAACCGGCCAAACCGCTTCCGCTCACTGATTAGCCAGCGTCACTATCAATAATTAACAGTGACTCTGGCTAGTCAGTGAGCGGAAGCGGTTTGGCCGGTTAGGCAAAACCAGAGTCCGTCAATGACGGACTCTGGCAAAACCAAGACCGACTGCTCTCGCGGCGGCCGTTTCGGGGTACGGGGGGAGGGGGGGGGGGATTTCACAACACCTACGAGGCGCCTGCCAACCTATACGCCTCGAGATTCGCGATCGCTGCGCCGCCTGCCGCCGCTTCTCTGCGGCGTTTGCGGGATTAGCGCTGCGTGACTGATAGGTGGTCATGCAGTGTTTTGGTTCTCTTTCGCTTCTCTTTGCCTTTCCGCGCACTAAACAACTTGTTAAGGTGACGTCTGTAAGCTAACTGCATGTTTAGGGCGCTTAAAAAAAACATCTGCGTCTTGGTAGAGCGCTCGAACGCCAACAAGAGCTACCCGGGGAGGCGGTTCTGCGGGCTTCTTGGCCGCTCTGCGGACGTCGGCGACGCCAGCAGCATATCACCGCTGTCACCTTCGGACATGTCATCCCAAGTGAATTTTATTTATTGTCACCTCGTTTAGACCTGATATTGGCACTGTAAGAGGTTGGTTCGTTTTGCAGCGCAGACAACAAATGCGGCTTTGCTTCGAATATGTACGTCGTAGAAAAATATGTTTCGGGGATGTGATAACCCAATAGCGTACAAAAACTTGTGCCTTTTATAAGAATATAAGCCACGCGAAAATGTTAAGTACACTCAAAGGCTGTGCATTGTCAGATATGTGCCCACTCATGCCGTATAGTAAGAACCAAGGTATATGTAAATGAAACCACGGGAAAATGAATGGTCTGCAAGTCAGGAATAAATAGAATAGTCGTGCGGGAAGGAAAAAAAAACCGAATGCAGCTTCTGAAATGCTAAAGACGTTTGTTTGAGCAAGGTAGTATTCACCAGACCAACTAGATGCGAAATGCACTGATATTTCGCTAGACATGGGGGGGGGGGGGGGGGGTTGAGGAGGAGGACGCTCAACTATCGTTGTTTACAAATGCGGAGCGAAATCAACAAATGAACGTTTTAGTAATCACGCACACAAGCTGCGTGTTCACTTTTAGTTTGTTTTTCGCCTTCAACGAACGGCTGATCATTCGGCGGACGCATGTTTTGAAGAATGCAGGGTAAGCAGTTCTCAAGAAATACGCGTGTGTCGTTGAAAGAGTTGATTGATTGATTGCAGGGTTTAACGCGCCGACGCAAAGGAGACGATGAGGCACGCCGTAGTGGAGGGCTGCGGATTAATTTTGACCACCTGGAGATCCTTAACGTGCGCCGAAATCTCGTACACACGGGCTGGTAGGAAGAGTGTCGTATCTGATAAGGGTCTCTGATTTCGGTTTATGCTAGATTCTGCAGTCTCCCTGTGTCATACGAAGATGTTTCGAAGAAGAGTTTGGTCGCGGACGCGGATCACTCTATAAGCCCTTCTTCGCGCTTCTCGTGGAGGATAAATGTAACAGATGAATCTTAGCGAGCGCTCACCTCGGGACAAGACGACCCAGCATTACATTTGCCGTCGTGTGCTGACCCCGGTGTGTAATTTTGCATTATCCATCATACTTCTTTGGTACAATGTTTGCGAAATTTATGCCGCATTGGCTTGTTCAGGGTACTGATCAATATCTGATATGTGATATTGGCAGGAGTAACTTGCGTGCTGTCAGGTATGAGTGCTCCGCTGGATTTTGTAGTGCACAAAGTCGATTTACATCATAGTGTGTATGGCCGCAACATGACCATCGGAGGAAACACTGCTTACGGAGACACTGCAACTAAATGTCAGGACATCGGAATTGCAATCAGCTGCATGCAAATGCTGGCTTCGGGACGCCGGCCTGTGACACACGCCCGCGCTCATATAGATCTTTCTAAGATCGCGTCATTAACGTTTATACTCTCGTGAACACACCAGACTTGCAAACAGAGTGCCTGCTCCACGTTATTCGGTATTTCTAACGCGGACGAACGGTAAATCGCTGTTTTGAACGATCCCCAAAAGCAACGGTGACAGGGGGGAACGGGCCGGGGACTCCCGCGCCTGCTTTCGAAACGGGCCGCTAGGGGGATTTCAGTGGCGCCCCTACAGGCCGCGCTCGAGGCGTATTGTTCCTGTCATGCTTCGACGTTTTCTCCGGTGGGATCGGGTGCGTTCCAAAGGCCGTTTCGGGGCACTTGCTCTTCGAGGGAGCAGGGTGCTCTGCGGCGGAGCTCGACGACCGATCCGTATTTGAAATGGGAATTCAACTATAGAAATAGAGAGCAATTCAGGGACAGTTATTGACTTTCCTTTGGCTTTTAAATCATTATTGAAATCTCTCCGGTATTACACTCTCCAGTAATTCTCATGGCGTAGCGACTTGTCTTGCTTAATTGTTGCCTTCTTTAAGTGAAGAATCAAAGTTATCGCTTAAAGCTGATGTCACGGAAGACAAAATTCACTATGCGGAAAATGGTTTACCGGAGCACAAAACGCCAGGGCCCGTGGAATTGCCCGCGGAATTCTACAAGCGGTTTCAGGACCAGTTTTGTCGGGTTATTTTTGAGGTTCTGGAGCACTCTACCACCGACGTTTTACCATGGTCATACTGCGTTCATACCGAAGAGTAACTCCCCCATGGATACAAATTGTATTTGTGGCTACTGGCCTGTACCTTTGTGCAATGTCGATAATAAAAGACTTGCAAAGATTCTGGCTAATGGGCTTCAATCCGTTATTGAGCAAATTGTAGCCCTGCACCAAACTTGCGGAGTTCGTGGTCGCAGTATCCAAATTAATAATCACATCGCTCGTTTCGTGGTTTAATCTGCATCAGATAACTCTGAGCAAGTTGCTCTCTTTCAGATTGATTCAGCCAAGACGTTTGACAAAGTGAGCCCCTCCTTCATCTTTCACCCACTGCAACAAGCCAATGCTGGCGTTGTCATATTACAAGGCATTCGTATGTGCAATGCCAACAGCACAGCCCGGCTGGTCGTAAATGGAAAGCTTTCCGCGCTAATACAATTCTATCGCCCGTTCAGCAAGGATGACTCCTCTCTTCCTTGCTGTTCTCTCTTTACCGTGAGATTCCCTGCCTAACCGTACTCCACGGCCCTAATGTTCGAGGATTCAGTTGTGGAAATTATAGCGGCAAGTTGCTGACGTACGTGGATGATGTAGTTTAGTGATGCACAGACAAGCCAGGTGTAAATCATGTCACGGAACTCCCGCAGTAGTTAACTTAGCGGCAGAATTTTCGACTAGGTGCGAAAAATCTCCAAACACCGGCGATTTATTTCTTCGCTCTAATCGGGAAAAGGCCCCGCAGCGGCTGGGATCAAACGCCTAGCCGTAATTCATAGTCCAGTGTGCGCGCGGTACGATGGCCAATAGCGTATTTCAGATGTCATGAAATCACTCTTTTTCGCTCGTTTTGGCGGCATTTTACACTGTACCGTATTTAGTTGTAAGCACAGACGAAAAATGCCGTCCACCGATACGCTACATGTGTAACGAACGTGCAATGCCTTCTTATCATATACGAGATAACGTGTGGCAGGCTTACTGTGAAATCATCGTGGTGTACATTTTTGCGATTTTGTTCTTTGTAGCATTTTGCCATTGCAAAGGGGCACTGAACATGAGCTGGTGTTCGCAGAAGAAAGTTTGCGGTTTTGTAGCCACTATGAAGAAAGGCAACTTAAGAGCTCAACGATGCCCCGCAGGGTCTCAATACACGGCTGAAATAAGGGGCCTTGAATGCGGCAGAATTCAGCGCAACGTTTAATGGCGATGTTGTTGAGTTTATATCCCACTGGCAAGATGCAACAGGAAAGGCGAAAATAGAAATGGCATGGCGCCAGAACGAAAGGTAATAGCTGCTTGCCGACTGCTGGTTATTTATGCCACCATGTTCGCAAGACACCAGAGTGGAGGATTATTTTAATTTCATGCTTGCCAGGGCTTCGAAGGAAAAAAGAGCAAGCTTCAGAGAAAAAATCCCTCCATCTCCACGAAGTGAATGATGATGAGAGGGGCGAAGCTAAAATGCTTATCGGTAAAACCGTGAAACATTCGCCCGCACATCATATAAAGACTCGACACGTCAAGCTTACCACCGCTCCGTTGACAAGCCCGTCGGCAACATCAATGTTTGTGGTGATTATGTAGGGCTTGTTTGGGACGATGAGGATCTCCATGGGTAAGTTGGCGAATTCGGTGTGTGACATTTTAGCCACCTTGGCCGTCGCCTTCTGCAGACCGTCTTGTGTCGCGTACCCCCGGTACGTGTCTTCAGCTCGCAGGCAACGAACGACAACCTCTTCTTCTTCCTCTCCTCCTTGTTGGGTAGCAACGAACGCGTTGAACGTTTTGACCTCTTCGGCCAATCTTTGGTTGGCCAATCCCTAGGGGGATCCTGCCACAATCATCATTAATGTGCCGGATACAGCAGCAACGAGGGACGGGACAGTGCCCGAGCAAGAGGAGCTTCGCCCCTAAAAGAGCTTCCAATGACTAAGAACTGGTTGAATTTATAAGCAGTAGTGGGAATTTTGGTTTCAGGCGCAAGAGAAGCGAGCACGGGCATCGCGTTGTGTGAACGACAGGGGGAATGTTATCTCCCGTCATGTTGTCGCCTCTAAACATGAATGGCGTCTTCGTGCGGCACCCGGATTATGATATTCAGTGCACCGCGTGCTTTCTATGGGCCTCATTCATTAACCATCCGCGGTGGCTCAGTGGCGGAGGCGATGTGCTGCCGATCCCAAGGACGCGAGTTCCATCCCGGATGCGGCGGCTGCTTTTCCGAGGGAGGCGCAAAGTGGACACGCCAGTGTGTTGAGATTTCGGCGCACGGTAAAGATCCCCAGGTGGTCGAAATTAATCCGGAGCCCTCCACTACGGCATGCCTCATAGCCCAGGTGTAGCTTCGGTGCTTTAAAGCAATCAATCAATCAATCAATCAATCAATCAATCAATCAATCAATCAATCAATCAATCAATCAATCAATCAATCAATCAATCAATCCTAATAGATGGTGGTTCTAGAGAAACAGTGGCGTTAATCTGTTGGCCCAATATGCGTGGCGCATCCATATTCTTCAGGGTTAAAGAACTTAGGGAGGCGAGGTGACATTTAGCCGCACTGCGACTTAAAGGAGAAGCCGTTTGTCATCATGATCATCGTCACCAAGCAGGTAATGTGTAGGGGGCACCGGATCTCTTCACAAAATCATGAAAATGTGAAGACTACAGATAGCAAAATTTTGCTATTGCCGAGGGAAATTTCGTCCCTGTGTGCGAGAGGGAAAGATAAGTTGAGGGGATTTCGAGAGAGAGAGAGAGAGAAAAGACTTTATTGAATTTTCGCCTGCAGGAGGGACGAGTCGAATGCACGGCACTCGTTCGAATGCTACGTAGGGTGATGAACAAGAGCCACGGACTCAGCAAGACATGGTTCGTCTGGTGCAAGCCTTCGTCGCGTACAGCATCGTCTACGTGGCTTATTTTAAGGATTTACTGAGTAAGAGCACATTATTGATTAAATAGGAAATAAACTTTCGTTCTGGACCACTGTGCGGAGGGTTAAAAGGGAGTGCTGGTGTGAGGCCATCGGCTTCATTTACTCTGGGCATTTTGGACAACAGGCTCAACGTAGTCTGGGCTCGTGAAAAATCCGTTTTTTGTACGGTAGAGTTCATTTTGCCGGCATCGGAGTGGAAGTGTGTAATGGAAAGTGTGCATGCGTTCTGCCGTACCTTATTCGTCTTTTTTACGCAATCAGCTGATCACTTGCATTTAACCTTTAAAAATACCCCAGAAATAACGGTCCATATGTTTAAAAACCAAGTTCTGCTGGTTATAGGAACGCTATTGTTACTGCAACCTATCCGATCACCCGTACCAGATGTTATCCTTAGCGACAGTTTCAGTGCGCGAGTAATCTACAACTGCATTAAAGGAGCCATGAAGAGAAAATACAACTTCGTTTAATTTGAAAGAACTAGGATTCAGTATCTCACTCAGCTCCGTTACAGCCCCAAAATATGTTTTTTAACGAAAAAAAAGCAAGAAGTATTTCAAAATTTTCAAATTTTCCGCCACAGTGACGTGTTATGAGCAACAATGACGTCATACGGGCCAACAATGAAACATTAATTTTCAGTGCGTTAACGGCACGTTAGCATTCAAGTGATGCGGTCAAATGGAACTAGAGGACCCATTACAGACGTCCAGTCATGTGGCGTCGCGACAGGTCAGTTAGGCGGTGGCCAATCGCACAAACAAGGTTCCGTGACGTCATAGAAAAGTTGCGGGAAATTGGCTAGGGGGTCGCGACTGCTTCACACGTTTTCTTTAATATCTCCGTTATTTGTTCGAAGATTGCGATGATACTGGTATCATTGTTATCGGGACTAAGCAGTCTTTCTAATAAACCCAACTTGTATTTTGTCTTCATGGCTCCTTTAACTGAAAGAACGAACATCCGGCCTCCTCAGCCTTGCTTCCCTTCCTCACACGTCACACGTGTTGTCTCTGAATAACTGCCGGCATATCTGAGAGAATAAAAATATATTTTACGGAGTTTTCAAGGTTGCTTTATTGTAAACAGCTTTGTGCTCTAAAAGATGAAAGGCAGAAGCTCGTGGGCAGATCAGGGAAGAAGTTAGGTGAAACTGGAAAACAGCTACACCAACAGTACGATTAGCATACATAATGGCTCCCAAAACGTGATGTCATGGTTACTACAGGCGTTGCGGTGAGCGCTAACATTCCTCCTCCTCATAATCATCATCATCATCCACAAGAACAACAACAACAAAAACAACAACGACAACAACAGCCTATTTAGGTCCACTGCAGGACGAAGTCCTCCCCCATTGACCTTCACCCGCTTCTGTCCTGTGCTATCCGAGTCCATTCTTGCTTAAAGCGGAAACCTGGTCGTTGAGCAGGCAGCAAGTCTTTCAAACCCGCGGCGGTGCCAACAGTTACTTTTCTATAAATTAAACGTTTCCTGTATTGAAATTTAAAACAAGACAAATTGCAATAAGTTATCTTGTCCTGTTCTGTTCCTTCCCTTTAAAATGAAGGGCAAAGTATGTGTACATAATTTAAATATGTCCTTGAAGTCGACTTTGCTCCACATCAAGCCTCTGACGCCTCATCTTTTTCAACTGTTATTACGTCGGGACGCCCATTCCGCGGCGCATCAACGCATAGTACGAAATTTCGCCTGTTTACAACCGGTGTATCGCATAAGCGCCCTACATTTGAACGAAACGTAAACAAGCCGCCTTGTTGTGGCAAACGTTGAAGATCACAAAGCGGTCACAGACTTTGTTTTGCGGCGTCGGTCGCGTCCTAAGGCTCCAAGGTTTGCCAGAGGGAACGATAAGCAGCATGCAAAATTCAGGGCGCAGACTCTCTGGAAGTCACGATACGGGGCGCAGAGGAAGCTACATATACTCCCCCAGACAGTACGGATTCTTGCATCAACAATCGATCATTTCAGATAAGCCCAACGCTCTTTCCGGTGTACTCTGACAAAAACTAAATTAGGAGTTTATCACAGCATTTATCACGCTTACAAGTCGCGAAACGTGACTGCGATGCAATGACCACATACAGAATGTACGAATAGCCCCCGCGCCAGCAGTCAGCGTTGTTTTTCGTTGGGACCCATTCGTTTTGCTTCGCCCAGGCCAAGAGCGTGTACGGCAGAACAACCGACGAGGTGTAGTCGTCTATCTCCTCTCGGCAAACTTCATCGCGGTTGTACTGAGCGTCACCTCTCTTGGGCAAGTGTGGCAGCTACAGAAACGCCGCATAAGTAACAATACAGAAAGTTGGCCGAGTTGGGCCGTGTTCATCCTCGTACGAAACAGAGTAGGCAGACGAATGACCGAGAAAGAAGTGCGCAGGCCGGTCGTGTAGGTCGCGCAAGGGCAGACAAACGTGGCGCCGTCTGTTGACTGCTGCGGCCGGCTTCACGTAACCGTGACAGGGCCGCGTATGTACACGTGCGTGTCCCGGACGACGACGCGCTCTGCCCGTGTCGCGCCATGCAGGCGCAGGCAGTCCGTGCCATTAGGCGCTGATTACCTGGGGTGCCTGTCCATGTCGAGCAGGGCGCTGTCGCGATACCAGGAGATGCTGAGCGGCGGGTCCCCGATGGAGTCGCAGTGCAGGTGGACCTTATCGCCCTTCCGGGAGGTCACCGACATGGAGCTTGTGATAAATGTGGCCGGGACTGCGTTGGCAGAGCGCGAGCAGAAGAATGAAAAGAGCTCAGTGATACACGGAACCAAGTCGACTAGTTCAGTGCTCTGACGTTTCGTTCTCAGATTACGCATTCCAGTGTATGGGAATGCATTCTAGCGAGAACTAGGTCAAATCTTGAAGTTGGTTTGCAGCCCCTACATCTGTGTTTACGTCTGCTCGTAGAAATACTCGCTCTCTCACTAAAATGTTCACATAGCGGAAGTTGAAACATTGTACCACTGGTTTTCAGAATGTCAGAATAAAAATGAAAAATTTCACCGCATTAGTTAAGGCCTCATTAGCATAATAAACGTTGCCGGCATGTGTTGCAATTGTGATGAGCACGTCGGAATCGTAACTCGCCGTCGTTGGTTGATTGTAGGGTTTAACGCACCGACGCAACGCAGGCAATGAGGCGAGCCGTAGTGGAGGGCTCCGGATTAATTTTGACCACCTGGGGATCTTTAACGTGCGCTGAAATCTCGTACACACGGGCGTTTTTGCTTATCGCCTCCATCAGAAAAGCGGCCGCCGCGGCCGGGTCCCCGTAGTTAATCGTGGTACGTTGCGGAATAGCACCAAAGTACTTTTCTGTAGGCACGCACCAAGGGCGCCTACGAACAGTACTAATAGTGACGCCGAAATAAAACTTCAATAAAATTAAAATGGCCATGCAGGCAAAATGAATGTTTAGTTCATTTGAAAGATTGCCTCGTTAGAAAAACACTAACACAGCTTTTAACGCAAACTTCACTCAAATAAGCTATATAATTATGAAAAAACAGAATGGTCATGCGACCCACTAGCTCATTTTCCACACTATAGTGCTATAGTTCGTACCATAAGCTAGCTGCAGCACTGTGGAGGCTACATTGTTGTCCCCCTCAGGGCGCCTAACTCACCGCGAAGGAAGCGACAAAAGGCGCCGGGGCCTTCCGGTGCCACCTGCCGAGAAGGGAGAAGGGAATGTGCTTTCAGGACCCCCTTCACGGCGAGTTAAGCGCCTTCACTGGGCGCACTATTGATAACAATGTAGCCTCCACAGTGCTGCAGCTAGCTTGTGGTATGAACTATAGAACCCATGAGGTATTATGTGTAGCTGTGCGATTGGCTGCGGCCAGCAAAACTAAACGCAAATTAAACGGGCGTATAAGCTTCCAGAACGTGTTATTCGCCCTTAAATTCAATGCCTATTCTTTTTATAGCAGTAAAAATGGTGGGCTAAACTGAACAATAGAAGTTACGAAGGCGCACGTAAACATAGAAGCGCTGGTGCGTACTGCACGCAGTATGCCGGTTATAGCTGCAGAGCCGACCGATGCATTGAGCTACACTGGCCAACTGGCATAAGCGATGTTGTCTTCTGCGGCTCTGTGTTTGCCGAAACGAGAACTATGAACCGTAATCAGCATTATCCAGGCACAAATTCGGTCAAAAACTAAGCAAGGGTGGGCAGCGGTCCCGAGCGGTTAGGTGGCGCCATCTAGGAAGACTGACAGCAAACAAGGCGTTCCGCCGTTCGCTGCAGCGTAAGTACGCATACTTACGTTCGTTTTCGTACTTGCTCTAGATACGCCATCGCGGACGCCACGAAACGCACAAAACAGCGGGAGAATCAATATTATGGCTTAAATTGTGTAATTTCGAGGTGAATAAAGCATCGTTTGGTGCTGGACAAGCGCTGGGGGCACCATAACACACCAAATCTTCACAGTAAAACAAACTTGAATTTGGTCTGAATGGACTCTTTAAACAAAGCGGCGGTCATGCAAATTTACTCGTCCTTGTCAAATGCGTTTCAACAACTGCGGGAAATAATAATCAGAAGCCGAATGAAAGTAAGCAGGCGGTGAGGTCTGATAACAAGAACAGCCTTTCAAGGCCGAAGTGACGCCGTAATGTCCGGAAATGAACAGAACAGGGTAAGATCGGCTTGTGTTAACTATGGCTACGTGCGTAGACACTACCCAAAGCAAATAAAAAAAAGCATTGCAAGGAATGATCCGCAGGCCGAAAAGACGACTTTACAGCAGATGACATGACATGGGTGCCTGCCTCAACCTCAGTGTCGTATTGCGCTTTACATTATGTAGGAATCGTTCCTAACTGCACTTAGTTAACCTTAGTTGAGGGCAATAAAGTGTTGAAATAATCGAAGGAGATTCCCCGTGAATAGAGAGAGAGGGGGGGGGGGAGAGAAGTTTATTGATAATCTTTGTTTAGCGCAACCACCCGAGAGGGAGGAATATTTCTAAACACCGGCTTCTATGCAAAGTGTGTTTGCAACTGTGCAGATACACGATGAAGTTGAGCCACGGGTTGAGCCACAGGGCAGCTCCGTCGGGTTAAGTTCGCTCACAGCGCCGTGCGTGCTCGCTCACCGGAAACGGCGAGCTTGGCCTCGTGCGTCAGTTCCGGTCCGACGCCGTTGGTCGCCTGGCAGAGGTAGACCCCGGCGTCCGACGCGTCCACGTGCTGCAGCACCAGCGATCCATTCTCAAGAACCTGCAACTTGGCGTTGCTGCGGATGGTCACGAACCCCTCGGACGCGCCTCCTGCGGGTTTCGGAAATCGGGGATGAGAAGGAGGGACGCTAACGAAGATTCCCAATGCTCACAGTTAGGGCCCGGAAACTCGCAAGCAGGGACAAACTCTGTAAGTTCCGGTAATGGTTTCTCGTAACGAT
The DNA here is from genome assembly GCF_048455015.1 of Haemaphysalis longicornis. Lineage (NCBI taxonomy): Eukaryota > Metazoa > Arthropoda > Arachnida > Ixodida > Ixodidae > Haemaphysalis > Haemaphysalis longicornis. The sequence goes on from NW_027526335.1 coordinate 32,500,332, forward strand.
GCAGGTAGCGTATCACAACGTAGCGCTTTCTAGGTTGAAGATGCATAGATGTGTGCAAACAAGCTCGGCGATGTGGCATTGTCGCATTTACTGCTATACAAGCCTCCACAATGTCCGACCGCTGCAGGACGCCCACAAAAATAACTTTTTCCGGCATCAATTGGCCACGTACCTTGCGCGGTGCCTGCAGACAATTATGTATTTTTGGGCTTCGAACATTTTTAAACACCGCCAGGCTAATAAAGCAGACATCAGTTAAACTGCTTGTTCTCTTTCATTTCTCATTTAGCTAACATTAATATTATGAAATAGCATTTGGTTACGGCCGCAAAAAGCATTGAGTACAAGGTTTCAGCTGCCACTACGCCGTGTAGGTGCCACAGGGGGTGAGGGCTCTGGCACAGGAGCTCGCCAGTTGTCTCCGGAGGCACCGCTATTTGTTTCGGGACTTTCTTAATTGTGGGGCTGGAACTCATCTGAACCAATAAACGGCTGCCACTGCGCTAATTGCGTATCCACTTCCATGTTGTTACAGTCAATGTGAAAAAGACCCCTCGTCAGGGCAGATGCCTCCAAAACAATAGGCACTTGTCTGCTGTGCTACTGCTAGTAGTTGCCGTGAAGCACTACACGTGGCGACAACAGGGGGACTGATACGCTGGCGCCTGGATATAGGCCCATGGAGACGTGCCTTCATAGGATAACGGAAAGGTATAGACGCCGGTAGGGAGAAAACGAAGAGATGAAACAGAGAAGGGGAAGAGGAAACGAGAATAAAAACCGCTAATACCCACATATATTAAAGGTACGGGCTAGCTAGCGTAAGAGCGTCTGCAATAATTGCAGTCAGGTCATTGTGCGAGTTAACGCACAGACTTGTTCACTCTTCAAATGGCATAGGGGACTAACACACAGCGTACTTGTGTGAACCCGCAGGATCAAACCCCGATTTCCAGAGAGGCTATTACAACACGTAGCCTAGCAAACACCCTGAATTGCCACACAAACCTACAACCTCCACCCCCTCTTATACACGCCTATAAAATTAAAACTACAAAACTGTTTTGAATAGTGCCCGCCATTTTTGAATTTGCGGGTGTCGCACTGAGGGTACTGAGGGACTTAAATGCACAGATTACTAGCGCCGCCTTTTGAATGTCTAAAGAACTATCAAGCAACTTCATTTTAAGCGCGTGTGCGAGGTGGCAGGGCAAGCATGCAGTTTTTTAGAGTGTCCACATGGAAGTATACACTTGTAATCTTTTGCACAGGGCACAGGAGTACACCTCTAACAGTGTACGACTTCAAGACAGGATAAAAACACCTGTCCCTGCTGAAGCGGTGCCTCATGAGCAGCCGTTGAACGCGATTAATATTTATTCCAGTTTGCCTTGCGACGCGTCCGCGGCGCCATCTGACGTACAGCACGTGAGATAGCCCAGCACCGCCAAACTTCAAGTGCACTTCGTAAGCTTCGCGGTACCGAATGAATCCGATAGAAGCTATGAATGAAGCAGCTATATGAAATTGATTGCTCATCTGCGCCCATTATAACTGCGATGGTTATTTATATAGTCGAAATAACTGAGGTGTTGGGTCGTTCTACTTGCAGAGTTTATCTCATCGTGCATACGTATGGGTCGAACTACTTGCAGCATGCACTACATAGCATACGGGATGTCTTAATACGCGTGACCCGACTAAAATAATGACAAAAAACTTGCTGAGACAAAAACAATAGTGGAAATCGTGATGCGCCGATTGATAATCGCCGCAGGTGTGGTGTGCCGCGTGCGGTACATTTTGTACCCCACGCGCCATTTACCTAAGGTGGCGTAGCTACAGATTCATGGTGAAAAACAACGCAAGAAACACAGGGACAAAAGAAAAGGGGATGACGTACAGCGCTGTGTGTCGTCACTTTTTCTTTTGTCCTTGTGTTTCTTGCGCTGTTTTTCACAATGAATCTGCACCAACTAGTCCAACTTGCCATCTGGCTTAGCTACATTAGTTTCACATAAAGTACCGGATCATGCTCAGATGGGTTTGTAATAATCCAAAATTTGGATTACCACACGTGACGTCCTCGTCAGCAGTGTCGTGCATTTTATCACCTGTCAGGCTCTTAAATGCCACCTCATATCAACAGTAACTTATGCAGAGATTTTTACTTAGATGCGCCTTTATTTTTTCTTATCGCGATTATTGAGCCAGAGATGCTATCGATGAGTTCATGCTGATGCTACAGACAGTTAAACTAAGAAGCTGCGTGGGAGTAATACAGGACAGGTGCAGTCAAGTTCCAAAGGCAAAATTATTGCGCGATATGAAATTGCAGCCTGAGGGTTTTTCTTCGTTGTGATCAAGTATTTGGAACGAACACAAACGCACTTGTTGTGTCAAACACAACATATCCACCCGTATAGGCAACTACAAGCCGGGAAGCAACCCTATAAGTTTTTTTATTAATGGTTAAAAAAATGCCGACGGAATGAAAGGCTGGCAGGAGTGTGAACTTCTAAGTGCACAAGGCTGTTCAGTACGTTATGCGTAAAACAGGTTTGGGCTGGGAAGGGACGAAGTTCTTTCGCATAAACAGCAACGACATTCTACCACGCTTCTGACTTAGTACTTTAAGGGACGCATAGGGGGTGCCACCCGTCGTGCCACTTGCGGTGCATGCTGGGGACGCACTCAGCAATCTTAATTCGTCAATTAATTACTCATACAGCAAGCACTAGGACTTGGTCGACCACAAGAAGCTGGTGTTCGTCTACCAGCTGAAGTCTAACAGTTTTACATGCCAACAGAGTTCGCTGCTGTTTTTGCACCGGGTAGCACTAAGCTGTTCAATATATACATGTATATACATGTATCCTCCTCAGTCCTGAGGTACCCAAATAGGTACCACAACCATAAAGGCTATAGATTTCCCCCATTCCAAATTCGCGCGTCAAAAGTTGCTTCCCCGCAAAAAGCAGGCCTTGCTTTCACTAAGCCCCCCCAGGTTGCGCGATGTGTACAGGCATTTCTGAAGAGCCAGGCGGCAAAAATGGCTTTCAACGCGCGACCGCTCGAATGCGTCCACAGGGCAAGCGGTACCATCAAATTTCATTACTTTCGATTGCTTTTTTGTCATTGTAATTTTTTTTGCGTTTATTTCTATGAATAATGAACCGAATAAAAGTGTGTTACAAAAGATTTTTGTATTCGTGAATTCTTGGGACTGAAGAGGATATATATACAGTCGATCCCAGATATATCGAATTATTGCATTTATCGAAGAGTCCAAACATCCTCTTGGAAATCCTATGCAAAAGAAAAAAAGAAAATGTTTTATACATCGGATTATCGATATATCGAACTACTTCGCGATTCCCTTAGAGTTCGATATATACGGGATCGACTATATATATATATATATATATATATATATATATATATATATATATATATATATATATATATATATATATATGCATATATACACATACAGGGTGATAAAAATTAAGTCGACAGGTTTTTTAAATTAGGCGCGTAGATTTACGTGAACACACCCTCTACAGCGAGTTTACGCGTCCTGGGAGACACTGAATAAGGTCGTAACTATTGATGTCAGTGGCTTAATTAACTAAAATTGAATAATTAACCTTTTAGTGCTTGCTTTAAGCAGGCATGTTTACATACAAAAGTTAAGTGGGATCGTGAATCTACGCAGTTTCATTTGGAAGAATTCTTCCAGAGCATTCCTACTCCGAGATAACGCACTGAAAAGTTTAATTGCCGTTAGCATGATTACGCATGCAATACAGTGAAGACCGGCGCAAATCTGCTCCCCTTTGTTCTGTGTTTCGATAGCGGTTCCCAGTACTGCAGATTGCGATAACGCGAGCCAAGGCTGAAAGGATGCCATTATCACATTTTCCTTTGCCTCCAACCCGTTGTGAAACTAAACACCGTACACAACAGGCACGTCACAAAAGGGAGGAGCTTTGCGGAGGTCTTCACTGTCTTGCATGCGCAATCATGCGAACGGCAATTAAACTTCGCAGTTCGATATTTCCGAGTGCAGATGCGCTAGAAGAATTCTGCCAAATAAAACTGAGTCGAAACACGATTGCGTCTAACTTTTCTGTGTAAACATGCCTCCCAACTGCAGCCACTCAAACGTTAATTATTGAATTTTAGTGAACTAGCCACCGGCATCAATAATTACCCCCTCATTCTGTGTCCATGTGGGTACATAACATAAGTTACAGTCGCTAAAACACAATTTACCCGTGATACTTAATAAATTCAAAGATACAGCCATTACAATTCTAAAAAAAATTACGGGAGTATTTTATCAACGTGAGTGTACATAATTAAATTACAGAAATGAATGCAGGTGGTGGAAACGTATGCAAGATACAAATTCTTATGAGTGCGAAGAATGTGTACATGTAAAATTTTTCGTGTTTTGTGTGGTATCTTTTGTTATCGTGTATATAAAAGTGACTGAAATTGTGTTATGATTCCGGTACAGTTTCCTTTGCAATGTATTCTACGTTCATCTGTATACTGCATGTCCTGCGATATTGTACACACGAATTATTTCTGCAGTTTCTATTTTTGTCTGCGCAACTTTTTACAATTTCTATACGATAATTGTATCATTTGTACACCTTGTATTATTTATTTCATTTGTACAACCTGTATTATACGTTTGTTTTTCATAGCTGAAAGAGCTACTTTTTGCGGTTTCGTTGTTTGTCGTTTTCTTGCACATTGTTGTTGTTATGTACAACGGCTGCTGGGCCTAGTCAAGCTGCAGCTCGCAGCTTATAGCCCTGGAGACCATCCAGAGGTTGTTCTGGAAAATAAATGAAATGAAAAATGAAATGAAATGTAGATCTGGTCTTCAGGTAAATCTAAGCGCCTAGGAAGAAGAGGAAGAAGACGCGTTCGGGCGGCTGCGCTTGTCTCTCCCTGCAGTTTATTTTAAATAAGCTTTGACGTTTTGCGTGTCGAATTTAGTACGTGACATCACCCAAGGACATGCTTCCTGCGGCGGGCGCAGCCCCGCCAGTGCTGCCGCCGGGCTCGCCTCAGTATGCTGCCGGGTGCCACGTCTGGATGTCACCTCTCTGCCCCCGTTCCAGGGGCTGCTACCGGTCACTTGGAGATGAACCCATCTCATCAGGCAACCTCCGCGACGGCATCTGGAGACGCTCCTAACACCTCTGGAGACGCTTCTAACGACTCCTCATTGAAATCGCTGCCGATACCAGCTGGTCAGACAAGTCCCCTCTCATCTCCTTGCCAGTCTGATCAACCACTGCCGGACGATGAGGATGCCTTCTCAGACATGACAGACGCAACCTCTGCCACAATAATCTTTGCTCAAGAAAACTCGAGGAGCACGGACGAACAAGAAAATTTCCAGACCGTGATGCCCCCTAAATGGCGCCGTGGCTCTAAGAAACAGCATCTGACTCTCAGTTGCCAGCCTATCATTCAATTTCCGAAGCATGGGCATGTAGTATATTAATTCTCAAACCGACAAAGGTGGAGAGCGTCATTACCCGTTTCAACCCGCTCGCTCTGAAAAGTGGCCTTTAGTCTATGGCTCCAGATGGAGTCCTTCCAGTAAGGCAAAACTATCGGCTGAATCTTCTTGCAGTGGACACGCGCAACACTGACGTCCCCTGAAAATAAAAACCATTCAGGGCATCCCTGTCCAGGCGTACGAGCCTCGCTCGAGTGAGTGCGGAGCAGGAGTGATCAGGGATGTTCCAGTTGAACTGTCTGACCCTGAAATCCTTGTAGCTTTACGTCAGGAGACACCAGTCAAATTTGTGCGCCATCTAGGCAGGTTATCAAAGAGCGTGCGGATTGTATTTGCCACTGAAACAGCGCCTGAACAAGTTTTTCTGGGCTACACGCGTTAACGCGTATATCCTTATGTTGAGACGCCCAGGCAATGTACCAAGTGCCAGCGTTTTGGCCACGTGGCAACCATGGGTAGACTTCCAAGCCGCTGTGCTCGGTGCGGTGGCTATCACGAAAGCTCTGCGCGTGATGCTGATAATATTCGGTGCTCGAACTGTGGGAACAGTCACGAGTCGACGTTTGCCCGCTGTCCAGTCCTTCGGAAAGAGAAGGTCAATCACAAGCTCAAGGGTGACAAAAACAATGACTACAAGTCAGCTAAGGCGCCCCTGAATGAGCAGCGGCAGAAAGGTGCTGCTTGGAAGAAGTCCTCTTCAAAAACCCAGAAGGCCGCCAAAAGGCAAGCGCCAGTCTCCAACACTTTAGATGCAAGCTTCGACGATGACTTCCCGCCTCTACCTGCTTGCGGACCCGGGAAACCTGCGGCGCCCACTACAGCGACACCCACGCCGTCATCCGAGTCTGCATCCATGGAGACGCCGGAGTCATTGCCTGCACCTGCAGCTGCATCCTCAAGCGTGACAGCGCCTGCAGCTGCGTCGTCGAGTGTGACAGCGCCAGCGGGGTCTTCCGGTCAGCAGGCAAACCAGATCAAGCCCAGGCGCCGTGTTCACCAAAACTCTGGGAACATTTGGGCACTCATCGTTTCAGTTGTGGAGGCCATTCGAGTTTTCCTGGCTCCGCTCTCATCTCCGGTGGCCAAGGGCATAGGCACAGTCATTGACCTTGTATTGCCTCTCCTCATGCCATGGAGATATGAGCTGTGGCGCCAAAAACTCTGTAGATACGGAACAAGGCCACTGTGTTTCAATGGAACGCTTGCGTTCTTCAGAGCCGCCTTCCGAACTTCCGACGGTTCATACAGCAGCACCGCTTTCCAATCATCGCAATATCAGAGTCGCGGTTACGCGCAAACATTCGTCTCTCTGGCTACACTGTTCTGCAGTCTAGAGCAGGTGAGGCTCTTTCAAGAGTTCTGCTCGCTATCAGGAACGACCTGACGTACATGGAGAACCTTGCCTCCTGAAGATACAAAGGAATATGTCACAGCGACTATTAAAAGTTATGCGCAGCGGTTTACCCTTATCACGGCATACATTCCACCTGATGCTGCATTTAACGTGGATTGTCTCCGCCACCGCACGTGTCAACTGGAGATTTTAACGCGCACCACCCCTCCTGGGGCAGCTTTAAGACCACAGTGAGAGGCAGGCGCCTCTTCGACGCGGCTAGCCGTAATGGTTTGACTGTGATTAATACCGGTGAACCCACGTTTAGCAGGTGCGCCGTATCGAGCAAACTCGAGGTCACCATGGTCTCTCTCGGTCTGTCATGCAGGGGCCAGTTGTACGTCGACATGGAGTCACATGGAAGCGATCACCTGCCTACATATATCTTGCTTGATGGTCTATGCGGAGGGCCATTGAATCGAGAAATTCGTTGCCCGGACTGGTCTGTATACTCTTCTCTTATTGAGGAGCAGAAACCTGGAGGCTCACTAAGAGGGTTCAACGTAAATTGAGAACGACTCGGCGTGCAATGGAGCGGAAAATGATAGGTGTCACATTAAGGGACAAGAAGAGAGCGGAGTGGGTCAGGGAACAAACACGTGTTAAGGACATATTAGTAGAGATTAAGAAAATGAAATGGACATGGGCAGGGCATGTAATGCGAAGGCAAGATAACCGCTGGTCATTAAGGGTAACAGAGTGGATCCTTAGAGAAGGCAAGCGTTGCAGGGGGCGGCAGAAAGTTAGATGGGCAGATGAGATAAAGAAGTTTTCGGGGATAAATTGGTCACAGTTGGCACAGGACCGAGGTAATTGGAGAATAATGGGAGAGGCCTTTGCCCTGCAGTGGGCGTAGATAGGCTGATGATGATGATGATGATGATGATGATTGAGGAGCTCGATGGGAACTTGGGGTCGTAGAGCGACCTAATAGACGCCATGACATGGGTGAAAGGTTCCTGTATGAAGTTTTTCCGTCTACCCTCAAGGTTCTCTTTGGCCGATGCGGAGTATCAAAGGCTCCGCGCGGTGCGTAGCAGGGCTGAAAGGCGTGCTCGCAAAACGCGAATATCCGAAGATATACATGCCACTAGACGCGCACAGAGGCACGTATAGCGACATATGAAGAAATTGGCTCAGCGGGAATGGCAGTCTTTCTGCTCAAAACTAGACCCGGGAAAACCTCTCACGAGGATTTGGAGCTTGGTACGTGGCCTACGGGCACCGCCTACTGCTCTGCACCCTTTCTACTCTATCGTTTTTCGACAGAACCGTCGTAATCTAGACGTCGCAGAAGATTTCCGCGCCAAGGTCACAGCCTTGTCGGCTCCAATCTTACCTGCCAGCCTGACAGCTGTCTCTCTGCCCTCTACAAATCTGACCGTTATGGACAAACCATTCACCACCGCAGAACTACTTGCTGCCTTGTCTTCCGTAAACAGGGCTTCTGCCCCGGGTCAGATGGCATCAGCTAAGCAGCTTTGTCGCACCTTGCAGACAGAGCTAAGAGCTTCCTTTGCGGCACATACAACCACAGCTGGGAAATGGGCTGCCTCGAACCCGGCTGGAAACGCGGTCGCCTTGTTCCTGTACTCAAACCCGGCAAAATCCCTACGGAAATTGAATCTTACTGGCCCATTGCACTCCTGAGCTGCGTGGGGAAGCTGATAGAGAAAATGGTCCTTGGTCGGCTAGAATGGGACTTGACAAAGCGGAACGTGTATACCCCACAGATGACTGGTTTCAGACAGTCTCGCAGCAGCATCGACAACGTGCTTGCCCTTGTCAATGACATAAAGAGTGCAAAAGCCCAGCGTCGCATCACCCTAGCAGTGTTCATCGACATTAAAGCAGCGTGTGACTGTGTGGCACATGAGGCAACAGGATCTGCATTAAGGTCGGTAGGCATCGGAGGTCGCATGTACGCGTGGATATGTGATTATCTGTCTGACAGATCCGCCTTTATGTCCACGAAGGACGGTGACAAAGCCTCTCACAATGTCACGCCAGGCGTGCCACAGGGCGCAACTCTATTTAATATCAGCCTCATTGGAATTGAGAAGTGCGTGCCTCACACTGTTGAAATATCGCTTTATGCCGATGACATCTGTATCGTGAGCTCTGGCCTGAACAGGCGAGTTTTACGAGCTCGCCTTCAAAAAGCCGTCAATTCAATAGCGGACTTCTTGACCAGACGCGGCCTCGAAATCTCGGCTAGGAAATGTGCGGCAATAGCCTTCACGAGGTGTGATGTCTCCAGCTATTATCTTTCAGCGGCAGGGGTGGCTATACCCTTCGTGGACTCTCACCGATTCCTGGGCGTAACCCTTGACAGGTCGCTGACGTGGTCCTTCCCGTTCGTCTCCTAAAGGGTAAGCTGGCCTCCTTTGCTCAGGTGTTACGCATGCTGATAAGCCGCTCAGGAGGCTGCTCTATTGGGCCCCTCCTACGTCTCTACACAGCACTCTGCGAAGGACTGCTTCGATACAGCCTCCCAGCACTCGGCCCTCTTTCCAAGGCCAACACAAGGCTGTTAGAAAGTATGCAGGCCCGAGCTCTGCGGTTTTGTCTTGGCCTTCCGAAGACAACTTCTACGCTGGGGACCATACGAGAGTCTAGGCGCTTCTTACCCAGTGTACTGGTGAAAGAGGAGCAGCTTCGCCTACATCTGCGGCTGGCGACTAGCGCCCATGGACATCCGCTGAGCTCTAGCTCCGCCTTAGAGGTGCAAGACACTCTACCACCCTTGTGTCAGAAGTACCCTGCGCCGCTTCACCTCCCGTCCTGGATGTACTACTCCTGGCGAATTGTCACCCCAGTACCGGGCATCAGCAATAAGTCAAGGTTGCCAATTCCAGCTCTAAAGTACTTCACTCTAGAGCACATGTGGAATTGTTACCGTAACCACAAGACTATCTACACCGATGCATCCGTAACGGACACTTCATCTGCGATTGGAATCTGGGTTCCATCGACGCGGACCACAATTGCGGCCAGGTTAAGCCACAAAACAACATCGACAACCTCAGAGCTTGCTGCCTTGCGCTCCGCTTTGCAGTACATTATTGGGCGAGAACCTTCTGTGTGGATGATTTTCACAGATTCACGGGCGGCGCTTTAACAACTGGCATCATTTCCGCGCGAACAACTGGCCCACGAAATACACACCCTGCCTACCCAGTCTGCCAGCTTGCTTCAGGAGGTAGTGTTACAGTGACTACCTGGACATTGTGGGGTGAATGGGAATGTGTTGGCCGACGAAACAGCTTGCGCGGCCCACACCCAATCTCAGGTCATCATCCCGATTCCTTTCTCTCGACGTGACGCCGCGATACTTGCGTACTCCGCGGCGCGGCAGTTACAATTCTCAATATGGACGGATGGATCAAACAATTATCAGCCGTTGTACAGAATTGATCCCGCCTGCAATTTCCGAGCGTTGTGTGGCCTGGGAAAGCGCGACGAAGCAGTTGTTCACCGCATCCGCCTCAACGTCGCTTCTACCGGCCACTACCTGTACAAGATGCACCGAGTTGCCTCCCCTCACTTCTCACGTATGCAGTGTTCGTGAGGACATAGAACATGTACTGTGTGTGTGTCCCCGTTACGACACCCCGCGGCTAACCTTGAAGACGACTTGGGACTGCGTGCTGATGCACCACTGAAACTTTGCGACGCCATTGGCCCATGGCAGTCAACTGCAGCGGCAACACGGAGTACACGGGCCTTGGTGTCATTTCTCCGTCACTCCGGCCTGAATGAAATCCTATGAACGTTTGCCTTAACTATATCACCGTGCGTGTGCTGTGCGCGCTATCCTGCATCTGTCAGTTTGTGTGTGCTTATTTGTGTTTGTAGTGTCTGTATGGGTTTTTTTGTCTTCGCTTCCTCTCACTTTCGCACCTCTCATGCTCATGTGAAGTAGCAAGCCAAGCTAGCTGCCAGGCTGACTTCGCCTCATCATCAAAGTCATTCCTCCTCCTCCTAAGCGGCTAATTTTAGAAAAACCTGTCGACTTAACTTTGATCACCCTGTATATATATACACATACATACATACCCGCTTCGACAAGGGTACTTGTCTTTTTCAACGCGCGCGAAAAACAAATCCCCAGTCCCCTGGTCGAAACGCTGGCAGAGGTCTGAGGCCGTTACCTCCTCAAAAGGCATTATTTCTACACATGAACCGGTACACTGTCATCGTAAACCAGGATCATTCGCATCCTTCCTGGCTCATGTATGCTCTAGCTTGAGGCCGGTATACGAGCGCGGCCCAAGGGCAGGGAGCGCGTTTCTGGTACCTGTGGCCATCTTCCAGCGAATCACTGGCGTTGGGAAGCCGTCCGCCTGGCAGTCGAACCGCATGGTGCTCCCCTTGAGGGCGTTGGTGCTTGAAGGCGTGAACACCCACTTGGGAGCAACTGCACGAGCAGCGGCATGAAAAATAAAACAAGCGAAAATGAAGCTATCCACGTCGATCCTCCAATCAATGTCATGCGATTCTCACAAATGTTTGAGAAAGACGAAGCAATTTGTATCAAACAGAATGACACCAAGTTGATCTGATCGTCCACACCACGACATCAATTAAGTCAACGGGAGCATTCGAGTCTATAAAAATATCTTCAGTGCATTGTTTTAACATTATTACTCCCTCTGTGCACCTGCTGATTGCTATACTCGAGACATACCAAGGGGATTTCTGGACTATGTTATTCCCTCAGTACTATCGGCTACTGTCCCGAAATCCTGTTGCGCATTTGTAATATTTTTTTCCAGAAATGAATAAACAAATCCCTATTATATTCAAAACATTTGTCGCTCAACACACCTCGGACATAATATGAAAGAATGCCGATAACATTAGCAACGCGACAGTCAACGTGAACTAGCTTCTCGTTTAACGAGCTGAATAGATCTTCGGCATTGTCTTCGGTTTAATTTTTTTTTCTTCGGGGGAGAGGAGGGGGGGGGTGAACGCGCGAGCGAATAAACTTTTATGTGACGAGCTTCAGGCGCTGATGATTGGGCGGCCGCCCGGCGGTGGGACCTTCTCTTTTCTGGGAAACGCTGGTGCGCGCTGGCCGCCCAACACGTCCCCACCATGCTCGCGCTGGACTGAGAGCGAGACAGAGCGAGAGGGAATATTTATTGAAATATGGGAGGAGAAATGAGGTGTATGGAGCCTTGCGATATTCAGAGGCCTCCGTTCCAGGCTTCTGCTGAGGGCTTCCCGAATAAAGTTGATCCGGTCGCATTGCTCCCCTTCCCTTCTAGGTGTGGTCAGCCACTCTCTAGTGCGTTGCTTTCTAATGAGAGTGGCTGACCTCACATGGAAGAGAAGAGCAGCAACGCGACCTGATTGGCTTCACTGATAGGTCGCTGTTGGCGAGCTGGCCCGCCCATTGCCCGCACGTTGGACGAGGATTGCGGGTAACAGATGCGGTTCTCTGACCCTCCCATACCATGTGGCACAGGGTGCCAGGTTGGGGAGAAAAATTATTGCGAAGCAGAGGGCAGGGAAGAGAGAGTCGTGGGTGTAGGAGTTTGCCTTCAGCCGGCGACTACGGATAGGTGGGGGAGCGGTGGAGGGAACTGTCGTCCGTCGCGGCGGTATTTAACCACGATGTCCGTGTTAGATGTAGGAGGAATGGGCTTGGGTGTGCGCAGGGACTCCTCAAGAACGGCCATGTGGGTATAAACGCGGGCAGCGGCGTGTCCCGCCTAGTTTCCCTAGTACAACAATTTTTATTGTGGGAAAGCAAACCAGGCTCCATCTAGGTTAACTTTCCGGCCTTCCCTCTACATCCTTCCTTCCTTCCTGCAATTTTCATTGCCCTGCTGTCTTTGTAAGGGGGCGAAGAGCAGCGTAGGGGGCAGTAAAATTGTTTTTGCTCTAAAATCCCATTACGCTTATGGCTTCTCTACACTACATCAGTGATTTTAAGAATCTGTAATTCTTCGTGTGGAATTACTTATTTAGGGCGAGCATCATTGCTTGTTTATAGACATTTTTTCAGTCGCTATAAAATCTGCCTGAACTTACCTGATGTTCTAATGCAAACAAGTTATATAGTTAAGAAAAAGACTTCGACGATGTTATATTACAATTCGATTTACGCAACCTGTACTCAGAGCAAATACAAATTTCTTCGCGAGAATCTTTTCGCCGGGCCTCCTGCATTGTTTTCTTTTATTTTTTCACTCAGCAGCCTTGCTTTACCGGTAAACTCAACACCTTCGCTTGTTAGTTTAATTCCTGCATCATAGCTGAGCACCCACAAATCCGTAACCCTCCACCACCAGGGAACACTTCAAAGCCCTAATGTGGCCTCCGTGGAGTAAAACTCCCGTGTTAACAGCGGCAAAAATGAAAAATTATTTTCCATAGAAGTGATAATAGTTTTGCGGTTGTGCAGTCCGTATATGTTCCCACTATCACGTGCCTCGCTTACCCTGCACGACGAGTTGTGCGGAGGCGTTTGTGCGGGCGTAGGGGTTGCTGGCGACGCAGGTGTAGGTGCCGTTGTGCTCCTCGGCGATGCTGTCGAAGTAGAGCACGGAGAGGAACTCGTTCATCAGCTGCGGCTTCACGTCCAGCAGGCCCGGCTGGAGCGGGTGGCCATCCTTGAGCCACCACAGGGACACCGGCCGGTCGCCCGAGGACACGAAGCAGTGCGCGCTCGCTCGCTCGCCCTCGCGCACGTACGGCGGGAACTGGAAGGGCGTGATCGTCGGGGGAACTGCGCAAAGAGGGGGCAGAATGCAGCTTTTTAAAGCCGAGCTTATCACTCCAGGTACAATCCCAGGAAACGCCTGGCAGCGTCCCTCTGACCTTCAAGCTCAGCCAAGGTCAAGCACGCGCCTCGTGTGGTTTCGCGGCGCTGATGGAAGTGCCGCCGACCGCGCTTAGGCCACCGACCTAACCGATTGGCGGCGCCGACGGAAGCATCTCGTGGCCTTGCGAGAACAGGGCGTCTCGCTCGTCGACGAAGAGAAATTTTTTAAAAACATTTAGTGAGGGACCAAGTAGAAAGGGTAAGCGATTGAAGCTTCGCTCGATGTCCCTTCCAACCGATGCGTGGGATTCGTGAATTTCTTTGCGGGGCTTCCACGCAGAAGCCTTCCCGGTGTTAAAGGAGTACTGACACGAAATTTTTATGTTACGTTTTTTTCGCTGCTATGCGTGCCTACCAGCCCACTAATCATAGAATGACAGATTAGACGGTCGAGCGCAGCGTAAACATTCATTTACGGCGCCGTTTATTCGTGCCAGTTTCGGTTTCGACTGAAAAACGCCGAGCGGCCGCCATGACAGCATGTATAACATGACGTCACCATTCTTGCCGTATCGCTGCCTCTCTGGAAGCGCGCGCGAGCGAGCGCACGCGCGCGCCCAGACCGGCCGAGGTTTTCGCCGTCCGCACAGGCTCGGGCAGCATGATGTCAGTCCCAAAACCATGACGTGTATACACGCCCGAGCAGCGCGCGCCAACCACAGCCAGCGCGTCGGCTTCGTCACGGGAGCCCCGACGTCGGCAGTTTGGGGCACGTAGCAGATGATGTCACGTCGGCCCGCTCTGGGCTTTCTCGTGCGGGCGAAGATTAAAATGGATTTTAAATATGTTTCGCTGAACGGTTGCTGTTGAAACTTGCTGGGAGATATCTCCTGATAAAAAGGAAGCGTTTTACATAGTTATCTCAGCTTTGAAATTTCGTGTCAGTACTCCTTTAAGGGACTGCTATATGTGGGCATAAAAGTCTCCATTTTTTTTTTCAGATGTCGTTCAACAAAGCTCAGATGTCGCTGAGCCCATTACATTACGATTGTGCGAGTTTATTGAGCGTGTTCAAATAGCGTTAAGGGCACATTTAAAGCGTTTAAGGTTTGATCGGAAATAGCTGCAAGGCGTCCCGTTACCGGCAACGTGGAGGTGGATCTGCGCCTCCGCTGTGCGGCCGTCGACACTGGTAGCTGAGCAAACCACAACGCCGTCGTCCGTCTTGCGGTCAACATCGTGAATGGTAAGGCGTCCATGGCTGTTCATCCGGTAGCGTTGGCCGTCAACCAAGGTACGGTTGGCTGAAACACCAAGTGCATGAAAGAGCGCACTCAGCGCACGACAGTGCACGCTTGGAGAGTTGGGGTCTCACACAAGGGTCGCTAAGACGAATTCCACACCCTCGCCGCGGGAAGCCGTTTTAACTGATCCAGTCCACTACCCACAAGAAAAATTGTGCCGCCTAGCGGAGAACACAGCATTTCCCCAGTTATGCACCGCAACCATGAGCACTGACGCAGGGACGTTTGCTTAGCTGGCGGTTTTATAACAAAGTTTCCTCGCTCTCTCTAAACATGCAATACTACGCCATGCGCAGATGTGCGTAAGTTCACCTTTGGTGTATCGTTGAACAAAGTTATAATCCCACAACACGTCAGCTGCATAACCACTTGCAGTTCTAGTATTGAAAAATGTGGGGTTTATGATTGAAGATTTACTAGTTAAATGACCTCACCACATTTATTTCGCGTTCGTAGCTCGTAACTTTGTTTTTAGCCTTAACACTCATGTGATCTCTCGCGCACCAAGCCAACCCACCCAGGCCAACCCACACAACCATACCCTACTCTACCCTAGCCGACCCTACCCTACCCCACCCTACCCTACTATACCCTACCCAACACTCACTCACTCACTCACTCACTCACTCACTCACTCACTCACTCACTCACTCACTCACTCACTCACTCACTCACTCACTCACTCACTCACTCACTCCAATCAATCAATCAATCAATCAATCAATCAATCAATCAATCAATCAATCAATCAATCAATCAATCAATCAATCAATCAATCAATCAATCAATCAAAACAAAGGTTTTTTTTATCTTACGAGTCCGAGCTCGCTTTCTGGATAGCTTCGCAGCACGTCTTCTGCGGGAGTAGGGGAGCAACCACTCACCGAAGGCGCCCTTGTACCAGAGGAAGGAAGCGAAGGGGTGGCCCTTGACGGGGCACGCTAGGCCCAGCGTCTCTCCGGACAGCACAGTCAGGTTGCGCGGCGGGAGCGGCGTCGGCGGTCCGAGCACGTTCAGCCAGGCCGAGTGGGCGACGCGGCCCGCCTCGTTCTCGGCCTGGCAGGAGTACTCGCCGCCATGCGTCACGTTGGCCGTCGTCAGGTTGACGAAGCTGTGCACCACGTGGTCCTCGGTGACGAAGTCGCCCCGCAGCACGCGCCGCGACGAAGGCACGGGCCCGCCGTCTACGGTCCACGTCACCCGCGGCATCGGGTGGCCCCGGGCCGCGCACTTGAGCGACACGAAGCTGCCAGGGTACGTGTTCTGCTCGCCAAATGTCACCGTCAGCTCGGGTTTGGTCACTGCACGTCCCGAATTCTCTTCTCACACAGTGCGGCCCGTAGTGGCTCAAGATATTGCCACAAGGACGCGCGAAAATGTGTGACGATCGCGGCGCCATAAAATTATCTTGGCGTTACTGTAATCGATCATGTCTGCATCTGCGCACGCAATTAAATCGCCATTAGGGACGCCCTTTACATCAACCATACGCGTGTAATAAAGGAATAAATAGAGACCTAGAGAAAACTTTAGACGTGGGGCAGTAATAGCACCCGCGTGTTTTGCTAAATTTCTTGAAAATCTACCACAACGATCTACTGCAGTGGCGTTGAAAGGTAAATAGCAGTGATCCAAGGCATTCCTACAATTTCATTTAATGTTACAGGACAGGTTTTGTCATGATTTTGTACCACAGTGCAGCAGGTGAATACCGAAACAAGAAAAAGTTATCCTGGGTATGTAGAAGTAAAGAGGGGCGAACGTTGTACGGTGCCCACGTACCCATGAGCAAGACAAATGCCGCGGCTTGGGCGGACTCCTTGGTGCCGTCCAGCAGGCACTGGTAGACGCCCTCCTGGCCGTCCTTGACGGACCCCAGCTGCAGCACCGCGGGGCCCAGCAGCCGCACCCGGTCCACGGCCGACGGTTGCACGGGCGCCAGGTTGCGGTACCAGCGCAGCTCGCGGGCCAGGACACCGCCGCCGCCGCCATTCCCGCCGGTCGCGTTGCATGTCAGCGTGACCGAGGCACCCAGGGGAACGCGCTGGAACCTAGGCTGCACGCTGACCAGGGAGGCACCTGCGTCCGATGGGGCACATCTCTATCGTGTGCACGAGGCAAGCAGTTGTAGAAGGGTTGTGTCAGCTTTTCTTGGGCGAGGTAAGACAATTTTTAAGGAGTGAATAGTTTACCCTCGCAACTTTTTAAGTGGAAAAGCAATGCTCAAAATTATTATCCACCCGAAACCCAGCTGAATAGCTGCAAAAGAAAGTTACTCACCTTCCTCACAACACTTTTCCGCCGAATAAAGTCGTGTTAGATCCGGGATTGAACCTCGAATCACCGCGCATCTAGAGGTGTCGCTATAACACCTGGGCTAACCGGGAGGCTAACAATTTGAAGCGTGAGAGCGAATAAATCAATAACTCCTTCCTTTGCAGAAACTTACACCATTGTCAGAGCTTCTTGCAGACTATTTGATTTGTAGGAACATTCGAGGGACTTCCAAATCTAACAGAAGAATGGTTGCGGTGCATCGCGCACGTCAGTTTGTTCCCGCTAAGGCAATTTCAGGGGTTCAGCTTCACCGCAATCCCCTCGACTGGCCAGTACAAGCAGCCAAAAATGATATTTCGGCGAATGACGATGTCGAGCATACCATTCAACTTAAAAATGGCACCGGCGTTGTGGAATCACGCAATGCAAGCATGACGTTCTGCATTGCGCAGTGCCATATCAGGGATCACTTTCGCGCCAAATGGTGTGCTCGTCATCGCCAATCACCGAAATGTCCTTGTTGGCTGCAATGATTCGCCAGTTGATTGAATTACGCTGAAGCTGAACCATACAAGCTTCCTAGGGTGTCTGTGTGTCAGAACAGGTGTTTCTCAAGAATAAAATATTTAATGCGCTATTCTAGGGGTCGGCAAACTTTTGAGGCGGAGGACCGCGTTGCATGAAGCCAACACGGCGGGGTGTGGATGGCAAATCGGGAATCGGGGAGGGGGGCTTCACGAGGAAAGAGAAAAAATTCGGCGAATCAACAGCAATGCATAAAGCTGGAATAGAAACCATGTTTATCATCATCACGCATGTCACAGGGTTGCGTATCACACAGATGTTACGAGAAAAAAAAAAAACAGTTAGAAAAAGTTACCAATGACAAGGGTAGGGGGTGGCGGTTCTGACATCGAGCCGGGGGCCGCATTAATACTGCCCCCAGGCCGCAGGTTTCGGACCCCTGCGCAGCTCCAATAAAGGGCGCTTTGGGGCAACAAACGGAGCTCCACCTTGATACTTATCGCCCTGCAGTGAAGCCGAACTTTTCCGCAAGTAGAGTACTAGACTCTCGATAAACGGAACTTCAAGGGACCGAAACAATTATTTCCATTTAACAGGAGTTCAGTTTACTGAGAGAGATGTGCAAAAGTACAAATTCATGTGCGTACACACTCTTAGTACCATTTCATGGATCTGTGAGCACTAGAAGGTGAATGTAGCTGATAGTTTTTCAGAAAGCAAGAGGTTTAGACGCAGCATTTACAAAATTTATTTGGCAACAATTAGTCACGATGCCCTAAAAATTGCGCCAATTATTTTTGAGTACTTGCAACTGCATCTTCAGGATAGTTTTTCCATGGCGCTTAAGCTCTGGACTACGTTTCAGATCCTCGTGCCTTCTGAAAAAAAAATCTTTTAGATACTGCACAGATGACTGTGCCCCTTGAAGTATGGTATGTTCTGCGGTAGCAATCTCTTCAGGTTCACCTTAGCTCATCCTCCTCGTCCACCTCTTCATCGCAGACGCTTCCTTTGGTGCCACAATGGCGACGTTTTGAAGGCATCCCGTGGCATCTCCTTGTCGTGCAGGACCTTCGTTAAGCTACTTTTCGGGACACCGTGCTTCGTCATGAGCGCTGTCTTAGTGTAAGAGCCGCTTTCGAATTCAAGAATGATGTCCATCTTCTTTTCGGATGTAAGCGCATGGTTGGCACGCTTGTGCCTGCCATTGCAACAACTGAGTCTAGAGGCCTCAACTTCGCGAGTGCTGACGAGCTATCGAATTTAGGAGACGGCAACGTGGTAGTGGAGAAAGACAGCACCAGGAGCGGCAGGAGCTAAGCCCTGTAACCTCGGCGACTTGATTCGAGACCGAACGACGAGAACAAGAACTGCGATGCTGCATTCGTCGCGCTAACACGGCTGACTACTAACGAGACGAGGCTTACGAGGTCAACAAGGCTAAAAAAAAATGAAACAGCCGGAATCGAAAAAAGCTTACGCTCATGGCAATGAGTATGACCAAAAGTTCTGTTTTCGGTTCCGTTTACACGGAGACGCTAAAATTTTAGTTCTGATGACCTCAAGTTTTTTTACGTTATCTGAATGCAAAACCAACCAACTTACAGGCTACTGTTCCGTTTAACCGGCAATTCCGTTTATTCAATTTCCGCTGATGGAGATTCTACTATATTTAAAGTTTTTGAAGTGCCAAGGTTTTCTAATCACATTAATTGCGTACCAAAACCAAGTATCTCGGTTTCCGTTCCAGTAGTGATGTGGAATACAATCGAGAAAAACACAGCCCCAAGTTTCACAGCTTTCGCAGGTGAGCCAGGGCTGACGTAGCCACGGCTGACACCGTCACCGTTTCGGCCGGTATCTTTCGCGACTATATTCAGGCCCGTAGGCAAAGCGCTGTTTTCAACATTCATTTAAGTTTAATAATAAGAACCAATCAATAAAGTGCACATCCTTACTGATGGGTCACTTTTTCTGAAATTGTCTGCCTCAGTACCATAACCATATTTTAGATTCTTTAGTGGGCTGTTTGTTTCGAATGAGACGAGTCTCAATGAAGCTTTCCTTAATATCCAACCTTTTTTATTCCCACATTATTACCCACATTAGACACACGAGGGCAGTTACGTTTCCCTTTCATTGATAGGAGAGCAGTGGTATGCACAGTCATGGACAAATGAAATGCGAACACGGAAACATAAATCAGATTAAGTAAAATTGAGAAATGCAGTTCGCGGAAGACCAATGGCGGCGTGCAATTAGTATATCCGGAAATCCAGATTTCCCAACTTTGATACTGTAATTAAGCCACGCATCAACACAAAGAAATTGCGCATTTGTGTGTTCTGGTTCATATTTTCGTGATCGTGTTTCGTTTGTTCATGACTGTACACACCAGAAATAGATGAGAGGCAGCTAAATAACGAATTTTTGTTTCCCCTTGCTATCCAGTCAGCCCGTGATCACTATACACACCTGTTTTGCAGATGGTGGCAGCGTTAAAAAATATTAGCAGTGGCTTAGCTTAGCTATGTCAGGATAAAAGTAGCGTGAGCTAAGCTTAGCTTTCCTGGTTGTCTAGGATTAGCTTGATTATCATGATTAATGCTGCTTCAATGACACACACGCGGTGTACGCATTATGTGACACATGTATATTTATCAAACGGCTCCAGCGCAGCGTCACCAATCGCCCCGGAGCTAAGCTGGTCCCATAGGCGCACGCCGGTGTTGCTGCGACGCACCAACCATCGGGTGCACACCCGGCCACCCCCCTCGCATGATCATCAAGTGGACTGGGCCGCCACGTGCGGAAAGGTCGGCGAAGACGCTGGGCGCGTGGGGTGCGTGAGAGACACCGGGCAGCGAGCAACGTTCCGTGCGCTGTGTGACATCACTGCTCCTCGCGCATGCGTAGCACGGCTCTCCAGGAGCCACGCGAAACTGCTAAACCTTGGCCAGTGTAGCCCACGCTACAAAAATTGTTGACCTAGCGCAGGGCCGCGGTGGCGCGCGATACTTGCCCCTGACGTTGAGCGTGACGTAGACCCTGTCCTCTCCGTAGGTGTTGTTGACGAGGCACACGTAGCGGCCCGCGTCGTGTGCACGTACGGGCCCCAGCGACAGCGTTCCGCGTGACGAGGAAGACGGGCCGTGAGCCGACGACGACGGGCCGCGGGACGCGGGGCCGGGGAACACGGGCCTCATCTCGGCCCCGCTCTGCCGGAACCAGTGGTAGGCGGGCAGGGGCGCCCCTCGGGCCGCGCAGCTGAGCGACGTGGGATGGCCCTCTTCCGCCGTCACCTCCTTCACCCACGAGGTGACGCGGGGGGCCTCGGATTTGCGAGGTCCTGCGCACGCAACGCCGGGAATGTTAAACACGCGCTGTCACCTAGCGCCAAAAAGGTAAAGAAAGTGGAGAGATAAGGAATGAATGAATGAATGAATGAATGAATGAATGAATGAATGAATGAATGAATTAATGAATGAATGAATGAATGAATGAATGACTTTATTGAGAAGGTGGGCGAAGGCCCTTGTTGGGGATATTCTCCTCCTCCTTCTCAACCACCCCCACCACCATCATCGTCATCGACATCACAGTACTGATGAACAGTCTGTTATCGTCATTGTTGGGGATTAGGGCAGGAAAAAGAGAAACAAAGTAAAGCTTATGGTGCCTGGATCCGGTCACGTTGTATTGTACGGAAGAATTGTGAAGGGCTGATTGGCGGGGCTCGCGATTGTTAATGAGGGTCAGCGAGGAGCGAAATGATGCCGCGTGTAGCATGTGCGACAGCTTCGGTTAGGAAGAAAGGTGTGGAAAATCTCCGCCGGGGAATTTGGGAATGGTGGCGCTCCTGCGAAAGAGCAGCCGTCATGCCCCGGTGAGCATCCGTCTACTTGTCTTTCAAGATATCACCATTTGTTTTAGCCATGATTACGCAAAAAAAATGAGAAGAAAAGAAGAGAGTTTGATGACCACACCCACAGCAATTTAGTCTTGGCACATTTTTTCTCTAGCGTGTACCCATATATAGCGGCTGCATGCCGAATAGCGACTGCCTGGCCCTGCATCATAATACGCATTGGGGAAGAAGTATTATATTTACAAAAGCTTGAAAACATACAAATTTTATTAGGCATGTAAAACTAGACAGTCAGCACACGCTCGTCAATTGAGAGCACCAATACCGCCTAGTGGCGACAGCGGCAAGTTGCAAGCGCAAAAAAATTCCAACTGCAATTTCTACCTAATGTGCGCACACTAACAATGACCTCGTAATGTCGACCCACGTAGCAATGCTTTAGTTGCCGACACGTGGGCTGCTTCGGTATACGCACGCGGTAAAGAAACAAAGTTAAGCCTGGATTTGCACCGGGCTGTTTCAAGGGTTTGCCTGTCCTGCGCTCGACACGCCGTACAAACTTTATTTTAGCGCTCCATGAAGGTATTAGCTATGTATAGAAAAGTTAATAAGCTAAAACCACATAACCAGACATTTTGTGGTGGTTGAGGAACAAAAAAGCGTGGAGCTAAGTTGTGCTACCTTTTAATAAGCCGGAGAAGCATTACATTTAACACACGAAAACAGGTACTCTAAGACACTGTCTCGAATCCTGCAACAGGCTTTCTCATTAATCTCTCCTCAAACGCTATAATTGCTCCGTAGTTCCTCCCTTTCCTAATTTGCTCCTCCTCGCCATTTTTATTTCTCTTTTTCTCACTCCTCTCTTATTATGCAGCACCAAAGACGAACGGAGAAAAATAAAAGCAACTTGTAAAGGTAATATGGATGATGGCCATGTTGGCAGGGAGTTTTCCTTGACTAAGAGGTAAAACGCGGTAAAATAAAGGCTCAGGAGAAGAGTGAATGGACGCGTTAAAGCAGCGTTGCACGCGCAGTTCGCGTAAAACGAGAGAATTTAAGCATAGAGATGAAAGAAAATGGCGCCTGCCTAGAACTCCCTGCGTGTACACGCCCAACTCTTCCGTAATACAGAGGCCGGGAACTCGTTCACCGCTGTGCTTTTATGTTCAGCGGGAGGGGAATAAACCTTCAGCAAAATGACTTCCACGAAGCACCGGAAACAAAACACCCTTCCTCCTTTTCGGTCGCAAGGAAGAGCCGTCAAGCACTCGCCGTATGCTTCCTGAAAGCGCTTCCCGATTCTTATCGCTGAGGCCTGAATAGCCCCATTATCGTTCAAGCCCGAAAACTCAAGCTGTATGAATGCATTGTTCTTTCTCAGAGTCACAAGCGCTGCCTCTCACGCACGCACAAACACAAGCAGCAGAAAAATGCGGGGTGCTCACAAAGGGATCACCAACACGAATTGGGGAAATAATTTGATTACAAGAGGTGATATGACCGAACACGCTGCGAGCAGCCCGACGACTAATTAACGAACGTATTGGGGGAACGATGGCCGCAGAAAAATAGCTGCTCGCGCTGGCCTTTCATGACGAAATGCAGACGAGACGTATGCCGCAGAGGACGGAAGTAAAAACAAAAGAGGGCGAGGAATAGTTGCTGCGCTTGCAACATCCGCTCTACAGCAAGCAGCCGGAAAGGAAGACCTTCGCCAGCATCCAGACAGTAAGGAAGCCCACTTCCTTTTTGCTGATGTGATATTTTCCTCGCAGAACGATTGACTCTCTAGCGCGTCTGTCGGTGACGCTTTTCGGACTCGTCTGGTCAGAATGCCGCATTTTAAATCGACCAGACGCTTGGCAGTGAAGCTAAGTGTAGGCATCGGTGCACGGGGTCGACGTCATTCAAGGGGTCGAGCCGGGAAGAGGATGCCGGCGGACTACGTTACGAGAGGGAGAGGGATGAAAGCCAGCGACCACGGCGCCCGTTCTCGGGCTCTCTCATTACGGCGCAATTTTATCTCGCTCGATAATCCGATGAAACGAGTGGTCCGCGCGTCGTTTGGTTTTGCCCCGGGTTCTGACGGAGGGTCTGGCGTCGCGCGTTTGTACGTATCCGCGCGCAGCCAGCGGGAACAAAAACGTCGCAAAGATGGAAGCCATGTGCAAAGAAAAAAAAGGGATCTACGGAGAGGTGGCTAAACCAGGGAAAAAAAAGGAGTGAAAAAAGAGTTCATATAGGTATAGAAAGGGAGGAAGGAAGGAAGGGCGGGATGGAGGGATCGGTTTGAAGTTACGCCCCGATTACATCAATCGAAAACCGGAAACGATCGGATAAAGAGACAAAGACAAAGGGAAGCGGAGTGTGTGAGCTGGAGTTAGCGACCGAGTTGGGCACCAAGAGTGGTGACCATCCGCTCGCTCTGCTGATTCGGGAAAGCGGCTTTGGGAAGCGAGGAAGAAAAGCGGAAGTGTGCGGAGGAAAAAAAAAGAGGAAACGACGTTTCAGGGGTCGTCGCGCGTGTTTTCCGCCGCACCGGGCAGCGAACCGCACAACGCTCGCGTTTCGCACCGAGGGCGTGAGAAAAAAAAGGTGAAGAATGGAGTGCTAGGGGGAGGGAAGCTGCTGCAAGAGATGTCGTTGTCTGTCGCTCGATTCGTTCAATTCCGGCTCCTCGTCATGCCTTCCTGTTTTTGTGCCAGCGCAGCGTCATCCGTAGCGCGGAACTGCGGCTGCGGTAGCGGGGCGAAAAAGGGAGAGTTGTGAAGCGCGACGAACTTGAAACGATTTAGCCGCGACGAACCGGGAAAGAGGGAGGCGAAAGGTCCCGAGCAAGAGGGGGGCGCTGGTGCCAGCGATTTCGATCATTTCCAGCGTCCAAAATAGGGCGCGAGGCAACCGACGAAGGCGTTACGAAGGGAAGCGTGATCGGGTACCCGGAAACGTTTGCGGCCGAATGAGCCAGAGCTGGCGGGTGGTGGCCAGGGGCGACGAGCGACGCTGTTGGACGGGCGACCGAAAAAGCGCGGCGTCTCTCGGCCCGGTCGAAGTGACGGTCGATGTTCGGGAGATCGCTCTCTCTTTCCCTGCCATTTACGAATATACTTTTTAGGTTCCTGCCGACACCGAGGCGTCCGGGAACGGTCGTACATCACGCAGCGCAACGTGCCATCATGTGGACCGCTCCTGCAATTCTTCAGTCGGCATCGGTGACCACGGAGAACGGCGTCGCCTCTCGGGCGCCCCCGCTTCGACGAACCCCTCATCACCTTGAGCTGCTGGCTCGGTGGCTGCCAACGTGGAAACCTCGACTCCTTCGAGACGCTATACACCGACGTGAGCCTTCGCTTTCCCTGGGATATTCCTTTGGAAGCGCTCTGGGCGTCTTTTATTTACGCGAATAAATATATCCAGCATGCGTCGTCGTTCGGAAGATTGATGCGGGACTGCCGAGAAACGCAGGGATCAATGCCCTATGGTATTTGTTATTTCTAAGTGTATGAACGGCGCTTTATAAGTGCATGAGCTTATTGTTGCTTGAACTTTCTCAAAATATTTGGCTAATAGGACATCACCTGCCTAACCGTTTACAAGCTTTATGTAGTGCGATTTGTTTTAACACGAAAGTGTTTCATTGCCGGATACGCGAATATTTCGCTGACGTCATAACCGTCACGGAAGTGATGCCAGTACAACGAAGCAAGCGGCTTGTAAAGGGTGCACCCCTGCACACGGCGTCTTCTTGCGGGCAAGCAACCTTTTGTACTAAAGAGTACGTTATGCTTAGGGTACTTCGTTTTCGGGTTTTATATCTTAACGCAAAAGTTTTTTATGCCGCGATACCCCAAGATTTCACGGACGTCATATCCGTCACAGAAATCACGCCAGTACACCTTTGCCGAAGCGACCCGCCTCGCTCGCCAAGCACATCCACAAGACAGCCACCGTCCCGCAAAACATGCTCAGCTGCAGATTTCGCTGCACATTTTACTTTCGTGGTTTACCGATTCCTGTGACAGAGGAATCAACCCCAGTTTTCTTATTCTGGATCCCGCACTCTGGGCGATGTCAATAGAATAAAAACAGGCTTATTAACAAAAGGAGTCACATGACCTAGGAACCTGTCAGAGAAGATTCCTGTGCATCTAGGCCAGAAAAGACACTTGTTGAATACTAAAGAACGTTCACACTAGCAACAAATAGCTTTGCAAAATGCAGGTAATTTGCTTGCAGTCCTGGGCGACAATTAAAAAAAAACAACAACAACGACATTCCACTTTTCGAAGGCGGGTGACCAGCGGAGACGTTTGTGGGTTATTGCTTGGTCACGAACTCGTGATCAAACCGCGCCGTCGCGCCGGGGATGCGTTGAGAGAGAGAGAGACTGTGGCTAGGCTTCTCTACGCAACTCATGATGTGTGGGAAAGCCAGCTTAGAAAAACCAAGCTTACACTGAGCTTTTTCAAAATCGGCTTCACTTCTAAACCCGAGAGCATTGCTGGGAAGGCATTTTAACAGCAGAGCTGTTTAAGCTTTTGGTTGCGCCGTCCATGAACAGAAAAAAAAATGCCAAGAAAATACCGAGCGCACGTGAGCGTGCGTCTCGCGAGGAGCGCCCGGCGTCGTCCAGGCTTGCGCGAGGGCTTGCCCCACGTGAGGTGCTCGCAAAAAGCAAGAAAAAAAAAAAAAAAACCAAGCGTAGCTGAGCGCGCGCTTCGTGACGAGCGCCCGGCATCGTCCAACTTCGCCTTCGAGAACACTACTTAGCGTTCGTGGCGGTATCTCTCATGCGCTCTTCTCTTCGCCAGTTCACGCCGAGTCCGCGATGTCGGTTGCCGCCGGTTCTCGCACGTGCTCAGGCGGTCCACTTTGCGAATGTGAAAGCTTGCGGACAAAACAACCCGGGCCGGCCAGTCACGGAGAAATCTCAGCCCCAAGTTGGCAAATCCATTTCAGGTGCAACAGCCAGGTCTCCGACGAAGGGAGAGGGGCCGCCAGCCCTGCTGTTTCTCCAGTCTTGCACCACTTGTGCAAGCTGCGCCAGTTTTTTCTAGTGGAAATAGGCGCAAATTGTATCAAATTACGAAGTGTCGAAGGCAAACAGGTGGCCTAAGAGAGAGGGTGAACCGAAGTGAGGAGGAGGCGAGGGTCTTTTTTTGGTCTACGAGCGCAAAAAAAAAAAAAAAATGGAGGAGGTAACCCAAACAGCTCCGCCGTAAAAAATAAAAAAATGAGGCTGGATGGAAGCATCCACATATAATGGCCAAAAACAAGGGCCAATGGCTAAAAGAAAGGAATAAAGAAAGAAAAATGAAATAAAATGAACGCTCTGTATTTGAGACTACAGCATGCTAATTCCGTTTACAAGTATGTTTCTCACGACTGGACTGTGAAAGGTTTACACAATGATTAGTGAATCGACTGGAATCAATACCCAAAAAAGTTTCTGGAAAGTAGAAACTATTTTTATGAAGAAAGATTGTGGGTAATGGAGACCCCTTCCCCCACCTTCAAAAAAATTCTGGGTGACCCTCCAAACTGTTGCGGCTACCAGTTCCAACAATTTTTGAAATGTGTCGCGGTGTGAGCTTCTCCGCCCGCATATGTTCGGGGTAAGGGGCAGTGGGGGGGGGGGAGGTGGGGTAAGGGGGGGGGGCGCTCGCGACAGACGACGGGATAGCCGGAAACATTCCGTGACAGCCGATGCTGTTGATCACTTCGGATTATTCTTCGGGCATCAAAGTTTTGAAGGCCGTCGAATCTGTAAAACAAAGTATGGTTAGTCCACCTTTAAATACTAATTAAGCAGTTGGCGCATGGTTGCACGGTTGTACTTCACGTGGAGGTTTGGTCAACGTATTGACAGTAAAAGTAATCCTATACTAATAGCTTTGTTTTGCAGCTCGCGGCTAAAGGAATCAACCCAGTTCCCGGCACTGAGTTTTGACCAACCATCGCGAGACCTGGCCGCCTAAATTCCCTATACCGTTATCGTGTGTAAGCTAGCGTGTACAATGCAGGTTGCGTGCAAAACAATAATATTCCACACGTGTCTCAATTTATTGATTAGCCTGATAACTTCTAAAGTAAGACCACCACAACTTTTCTCACTCGATAACATCATCGAACAAAATTGTTGCCTTATTGTTACATGCTTATACTCCACACTTGGGATCTTATACATTATGATTATGATGCTCCCCGAATGGTTAGAGACGGGCACCGTTTGGACGCCTGGGATAGAGCTTCCAGCGTCCGTGCATGAATTCTCCAGCTGTAGAAGGCAGAGAACCCTTTCACGGTTAAGAAAACGTGAAAATTCTTAAGCGCTTCGAAAATAATTTGGGGCTACAAGCTAACGCGTAGCCAGTTTACAACAGCGCGCATAAATGGTATCCCTCCTCGTCTACATTACTTCAGTCCCTACGCGATGTTGCCAGTTATAGACACATACAAATTAGCCCAATTCTCAGTTTTGCTGAAGTTAATACAACCGTCTAAACTTCAGACGTTTTTTTATGTTGACAATTAAGAAAACAGCCACGTACAAGCAGAAACGTGCGCATACTATCGTCAACCGACCCAAGCCAATTGCACTCACAGGCCATATCTGCACGTATCATCATCATCAGCATTACACCACCACCCACCACCACCACCACCACCATCATCATCAGCAGCAGCAGCATCATTATCACCAGCCTATCTACGCCCACTGCAGGGCAAAGGCCTCTCCCATTAATCTCCAATTACCCCGGTCCTGGGCTAATTGCGACAAATTTATCCCCGTAAACTACTTGATCTCATCTGCCATCTAACTTTCTGCCGCACCCTGCAACGCTTGCCTTCTCTAGGGATCCACTCTGTTACCCTTAATGACCAACGGTTATCTTGCCCTCGCATTACATGCCATGCCCACGTCCATTTCTCCTTTTTAATTTCTACTAATATGTCCTTAACACGCGTTTGTTCCCTGACCCACTCCGCTCTATTCTTGTCCCTTAATGTTACACCTATCACCTATCATCTTCCGTTACATTGCCCGCTGAGTCGTTGCCAATTTAAGTTGAACCGTCTTAGTGAGCCCCCAAGTTTCTGCCCCGTAGGTGAGTACCGGTAAGATGCAGCTGTCATACACTTTCTTCTTCAGGCACAATGGTAGGCTGTCATTCATTATCTGAGACTGTTTGCCGTATGCACTCCACCCCATTCTTATTCTTCTAATTATCTCTGCCTCATGGTTGGGATCCGGGGTCACAACTTGGCCTAAGTAGATATATTCACTTACCACTTCCACTGCCTCGCCACCTATCTCAAACCGCTGTGCTGTCCCGAGGTTATTAATCATTACTTTGGTTTTCTGCATATTAATTTGCAGGCCCACGGTTCTACTCTGTTTGTCTAGTGCGGAAATCATGCTTTGCAATTCGTCCCCCGAGTTACTTAGCACCTGCACGTATACGAAGTTACAAACACAGATCTTAATGCCGACACCAGTTAGATGGCGCCACCATGAAAAGGAAGTCTGTAACGCTTTAGTTGAAGCTGGCTTAATTTGATTTGTGTTTTCTCACAATATTTCACCTGCGTACCCGAGTCTGAACGACATCGCGTGTAATTGGTTGTGTCTGATTCCGGAATCCGCACTCTCTGCAACAGTTTAAAATTTAGCTGATTGACTGATAAATTAACACTAGCTCGCTTAATATATATTCACTGACTGATAGATGATTGATTATTTTTTTCACGTTTGAAACTCAACCTACCATTGGCAGGCTGGACTCCGTCTCAGTTTTATCAGAGCTCTCTCCCAACCTTAAAGTACTAGTCCAAGGTTACGCAATCCATCGTCGTCGTTTTATTAAGGGAAGGCAGGAACAAAGCAGAAAATATCGCGTTCGAAGTGCATTTTAAGACAATCCTATAGTTTAGCTTCGCCGCAGTGCATTCCAATGGCAAATACTCGCAATAAAGAATAAAAATTTTACAAATGATGTCGAGCATACCATTTGACACCAAAGTTTGGTCTGCGTCGTGGTGCCAGGCAATGCAAGAATGCCGTCGTGCAGTGCCAAAGCGCAAATCCATTGTTGAGTCACATAATATGCACATTACTGTCATCCGCCGACTTTGTTTCTTTAACGCAATAGATTGGTCAACGCAGTGCATTGGGGTGAAGTTGAACTATGCGATTGCCTTAGATTGGGGGCGAGCGGAACTGTCACCTTGCAGGATGATTCTGGCGGGTCGTGTGTTGGCCTTGGTAGCGTTGGTGGTGTAGTCGAGGACCTGGCAACGGTAGGACCTCTCGGCGTCCCTCTCGTCCACGTCGTGGATGTACAGCTCACCGCTAGGGTACAAGGCGTACTTGCCTGCGCCACGGTGGACAGAAGAAGAACATGTACACCAATCTCTTCACATCGCTAAGCTGCAACAAAAGGAGAAACAAGTTGGAAGATCGCCGCAGTCTTTACAAAATGTCCTGTAGTACCTCGGTTAGTCGCCTGCGGCGCAGACGGCGACTAAACGACCAAACGACTAAACTTCAGCGCTAAATATGAAGGAGTAAAGGTCTTGCAGTAAAAGTCCCCCTCCACGGTTACACTCAAATAGGAAAGGACGAGTTCATTTTAACACGAAAGTGTTTTATTCCTGGATACACGTAGATTTCGCTGACGTCATATCCGTCACGGAAGTGACGCCAGTAAACGAGGCAAGCGGCCTGTAAAGGGTGCACCCCTGCACACAGCGTCTTCTTACGGGGAAGCAACTTTAGTACCAAAGAGTACGTTATACTTAGGGTGTTTGTTTTCCGTTTTTATATTTTAACACGAAAGTATTTTATGCCGCGATACTCCAAGATTTCACTGACGTCATAAATGACGCCAGTACACCTTTGCCAAAGTGACCCGCCAGCAGGACGTCGCTCGCCAAGGATACCCACAAGACAGCCGCCGACCGCAAATCATGCTCGGGTGCAGATTTCGCTGCACATTTCACTTTCGTGTTTTACTCATTCCTATGACAGAGGAATCAACCACAGTTTTTTTGGCACATCAATGTATTCTAACGACATAGTGCCAGGGAGACAAAAAACGCCACCACGCCTGTAATAAACCCTGTATATTATCTTTTATCATTCTGCACTCACTGCAAGGACGAAAACGCCTGATAATTTTTGGGCTATCAGAGTATAAAGGATATTTGGTTCCACCTTGAACTTCGCTGGGTGTGTCATGTGTACCACCCTACGGTTGAACCTTTTCTCCCGTCAGTTGCGTTCAGGACAAGCCGCCATCCTTAAACGAACATGGGTTATCTCTCTGGATCTGTCTTCTGGAGGGGCATTCGTGAATTTAGGCCTCTTATTAGAAAAACATGCGAAGAAAAATATGTACACATCTTTCGTATGTAACAGAAGGTAGTTACGCAACTGGCGTGACTTACGTGCAGGATGCAAAACCATCTCCAAGAAAATTTTTTTTCGTGGTACCCATGGCTCATGGGCGGCTCCTGCCACCCTTTGAACCGGGTTGACGCGCCTGTACGTGTTTGAATACGCTACCGAACACTCTTCACTGGTCCACCCTGGGCCCCGAGTCATGCATTAATAATAATCAAGGTTTTGTGTCACGTAAGTGCAAATAGCGAAAAACGAGCATTCTATACGACGTTAAGGTGAAATATTTCCCAACTGTTGCATCCAGCTGACGAACAGTTATTGACAAAAGAGATTCTCTGATTGCCTAGCAGCACGTATAGTTTACCGAACACGAAACATAGAATATAATCGTGAAAAACCAACTTCAGTCCTGCAGACGCTGTACGGTCATGTACGCCGCAGAATCAAATTTATGGGCTTTTCTAAACTGTTTTAGAGTCGTGCACAAGACAGGCACCCATTTGAATGCTTTGTACGAATGAAGACAATGCTGGTGCACTTGCTTGAAGCCTCTTAACTTTGCTGGCATCAGGAATGGAACGTAATAGAGGTTCGACGTTTGGTCTTGAAAACACTGAGCATGTCTTTGGGGACAGGAAATGTCTGGAGATGGAGTAGCATTGTCGACGTCGCTGCGAGTGTACGATCTGTCGTGGTACGGTATGCGCTTGAATTGCTCAGAATGTTGCACGAGAAGTTTTTCTAAACCTAGTCAACCACTTAGTTTAGGTGGTCAGGTAGTGGCGGTCCCAAAGGGGGGGGGGGGGGGGGCGAACCAGAAATGCGGGCTCGAGCCAGCCGTTGCAGCGCCTACGGGGCGCCAAAAACCACTGTGTCGCTAAATGATTTGGGCGCAAGCGGGTTACACCGCATACGCGCACTCCCCTGCACGGTTATCACCTCCTCCGCAGAACTGGCGCAAAGAGGGGAGCGGTTCCTCTTTTGCTCCCCACCCCCCCCCTCCTAAAAATCCCCTCCCCCCCCCCCAAAAAAAAAAAAAAAAAACAATCTCTGGGATCGCTACTGTGGTCAGGAAGGGTACAAGCCAAATGTTCTAAGCCAATCAGACAACAGCAAAGCTCGCTGAAAAGATTCCTCTCTTTTTCTCGGTCTGAAGATTGTTTGCGGGCTTGAGTGCCGGTTCCTTAAGACTCATAGCGCCTGTTGGAGGCTAACTTTCAGTTGCGGCATTAAAAGCATTCGATAGCAGTTTTGCAGAAAATCGCAACAAGAGCAAACTAGATGCTATCTGATGCGGTCAAGGAAGCACGCAGTGCTGGTGGTTGAATGAATTAATGAATAAAGCTTTATTGCAGAACTACCAGCCGGGTTAGGTACCCTCAGTTCAGGGCACCTCTAACAAGTTTCGTTACGAAATCTGCAAGGCGGCGTTGGTTGTTTAGGGCTGGTGATTGGAGTTCTGCTCTCACTTTGGGGAACAAGCTGCATCCATCGAAAATGTGGGCCTGGTTAGTGCTGGCGGTAACTGTTACTTTCGAATTGTTTGCAGGCACAAAAGACTAAAACCGTTTATCGGCAGCGTCGCACGGAACCTTTAAAATAAACACGTTCGTTGTTTTAGCCGACAAACATGAAAAGTGTTAAATGCTGTGTTTCCGCATAGCTCAATGTGCGCATGCGCCACCGTGTTAATGGTACTACAAGCGGGTGGCAAGCTGAGGCAGAGACAGAGTCAGCAAGACAGCGAAGAACGAATTAACACTTGTTCTAGTGAATCAGGGTGTGCTTTGAAAGCGGCGGTGAATCGAAGAACTGCTTAGTACACGAGACTACGGAGAGATGGCAGCAGCAGCTTCAGGATCGAAACCAAGCATTTCGCGCTGTCTGAGCATTCAGAAATAGCAACGTTTTCATACGATGCCTCAATACGAACGCCCCCAATTTCATCACGCAACTCTAAGCTTCTGCTTGAACATTTCCGGTCCCTCCGGCCCACGAGTGCGGTTCGCTGAACTCCTTCCTGTCCACTTTAGCTGACTGCAGAGATACCATTGTGTACATCATGCCTAAGAATGTATATGGAACGTACTTTGCGTCAGCGTTGTATGGAAATAGGAATATGACTTTAGAAATGCTGAGAAAGAAATAAAAATGCAGGAAAAATTGTCTAAATTCTGAAAATAAGAAAAATAGAATTCTTTTTGGCATTACGTATAATGCCGAAGGATAAAACACTTCCATGTTTTTGACTGTTGGCGGATGGCTTAATCTTTTGTTCGTTCAATAAGCCCGTGCGTACTTTTCCAGAAACCATCAGCATAATTAAGGGCAGTTTATGTTAAACTTGGCCTATTTTTTGATCTGCCGCGGAAATGTTTTGATCCAAGCAAAGCTCTATGTGGCCTTCAAGGTCCCGTTGAATTTCATACATTTTTTGAAACTCTTCTTGAGGGAAAAGTAACATTTACCAGACAGAATCAAAGTTTAAAATGGTGACAAAGAAAGCAGATAACCTCAAATTATCAAGTTTAGTGGAAGAGGAGGAATAAACATTTAATTGAGCAGTCAATGTAACCTCAAATTATCAAGTTTAGTGGAGGAGGAGGAATAAACATTTAATTGAGCAGTCAATGTTGTTGGGTTGACCACCAGGGGGGGGGGGGGGACCTCCTTAGTCCAGGAAGCCCTGAGTCTTGGCGGCCTGTCTCGCCTGGTCTACCAGATGTTGTTGGTGATCTGGGTTGGAGCTGGTCAACTGACCCTGCCACTGCTCAGACTTAGTGAACAAAAATCTTAAATCCTGTATAAAATATTATGCGTCGATAAACAATAAGCTTACTTTCATGACTCGTGTTGTTTATAAAAGAAAAAAAAATCGCGTAATAAATATCTAAAGAAGATCTGCAGCCAGACCTGTGAAGTCACAAGTACACGTTTATAAAACGTATAATCGCACTACAGGAATGAATACGGTGCATGGCAATCAAGCTGGAAAAAAAAAACAAAAGAAAACAAGAGTTATGTTTGAGAAGAAAAATACAAAATTAAACCCGTTATGTATATGCATTTCGTGCCCTCAATCATTGAGCTCTTCTCCTTTTTTAAGGCCCAGAAGGCTGACCTAAGTTTACCCCTTGGCCCAGCCTTAATAAAGTTGCACTGCCAACCCAAAGGTATATCATAAAGGCCGTATTTAATGAAAATCCCAGTCAACTCAAACATTTTAAACCATTTTTCACACGAAATGGCAATATTATTGACAAAACCTAGCAATTTTGATCTTTTCATGTATTTTATACTCCTCAAATTCCATCAAGACACCTCCACAGGCACATAACATCAGCGCATGTATGAGCGCTGAGTATGAAAGGAAATATTTCCTGGTAATTATTCCTAAGCGATTATTTTGATTCATTAAATTAAAAACAAAAACTATAATTTTGGAGGAATCATTTTTGATCTTGCTCTTTCAGCCAAACTTTCACTTGCAAGGATTAAAACGCCAGTGCCTCAGACCTTCCAGGATCTTGTCTAATATTAGGCCACTTGATTGATGTTGACGTGAACGAAACTTTGTATTGGCGAACAAAAGAACACGGAGAATTTTGAAGGTAGCTATAGGAAAATAGTCACATTCTTATAAAATGCTATAAATTTTCCTCTCCTTTTTCGTGCTTCGTATCCCCGCAGATACGAAGTTGGTAAGATGGATAGAGGCCTATCTGTTTAAATGCGAGCAAGGCTAGTGTAACGACTCTAGGTCTAATATCTTGCCGGGATGGTCTGATGTACCACGACGGTCGGTTCTTGGGAAATTACTTTTCCTGATATATATAAATGACATTGTCAAGTATATTGATGAAAGAGTAAATGCGAGATTATTTGCCGACGATCGCGTTATTTTTTTTTAGTGATATTGGTTAGACGCAAGTTTCTTTAAATAACAACCTTTGTAACCTCGCTTACTGGTGCGGGCGGAGTGGAATATCGATTCACATTTCTAAAACTGTTTTTATTACAAAGACAGAAGCAAAAGAATCATTACTCACATTTACAAAATAGCAACTCAACGCATTAAGGCTTGCCCCCTTGGTGAAGCACTGAGGCCTGACAATTACAAACAATAGCTGGCACAGAAATTTGGACATCCGTAACGAGGCATTTAATCAGGCATGTGAGTGCTTCATACGTAGAAGGCTGAGCCAGTCATTTAAGTCAATGACCCCTCTGTCGAAACGACAACCAAGGGGGAACGGGGAGCTGTCCTTCCAAAATCAAGTCCAACACCAAACGATCCAACCCAGAAACGAGCGGACCCTGGGGCGTTAGAGTGTGCCCTCTTTATGGGAACACCTGTTTCTTATCGGTACGGTTTGCAGCACTGCGATTGTGCTCTCTAGTGCTTTACTGACACGGGCATTCTGTGGCTTTTTCTAGCGTTCAACCATCGTCGTCGTTAGCCGGAGGGGTGCATTTTCTGTCTAATTATTCACGTCCATGCACTCCTCTGAGTCCAAATACAAACCCCACCGACGATGCCGGAATAGCGCGATCGGATAGACGTCGGCTTCATATCGCGAGGGACCGAAGTTTGATTCCTGCCGCGAGAAGCGGTTTAAATTTCCTTCACTTCTACTACAATCGTCAATGCTGACAGAAAAAGCTGGCTTTCCTGCAGTGCGTTTTGTGTGGACTACAGACGGAATCAGTGGTAGGCTGAAAGCTTCGTTTAAAATTTTAAAACAAGAGGCGCACCGTACATTAATCCGTCCGGGACTCGAAAACGGTACAATTGTATGGAGTCCACACTACACAGAATAGATTGCGAAGTTAGAACGAACCCAAAGACCCGCTACGCGATGAATTCTTTCTGATTGCATAGTCAGACCGCCCTTACAAGCTCATTGAAGCAGCTACAGATGGAATCACTTCATAATCGCCCGAAACGTAACCAGGCTCAAGCTCCTGTGCTCCCTCCTTCACGACAGAATCAGTTGCGACAGTAAACCAAATCACACCTTGACCCCGAACATTATTAACCTTTTCACACAATACGCCCATTCTTCGCCCGAACGAAATTATTTCGCAAAAATGTACCGCACTTATAAATAAATAAATAAATAAATAAATAAATAAATAAATAAATAAATAAATAAATAAATAAATAAATAAATAAATAAATAAATAAATAAATAAATAAATAAATAAATAAATAAATAAATAAATAAATAAATAAATAAATAAATAAATAAATAAATAAATGAAAGCATAGCATGCAGCTATTTTCCTGGTTATACCTGATTTTCTGAGATAAGCGCATCTTACGTAAAGCTGTGTGAACTTTAGTCAAGGAAAGGAACGAAAGAACGTACGATATTCCAATCAAGGAGTTTCCTAAGCAAACATTTAAAGCAACGCAGGTGGGTTGTAGCAACTGAAGAGACGGGCAGTCGCCGTACGCAAACAAAGGTAAAATCGAAAGTTAACGAGGACGCCAAGACACATCGATCGCAGACTTTTACTCGAAACAGTCGTTAAGTACTAAGTAAGCATAGTTGCAGGAAACCACTATTTTCCGCAGGCTTCCTACATGGTTGTCAAGCACATCTTTCTTTTCTACGAATATTTTCGCGCAGCTCAACTTCCCAAAACAGGCCGTACTAAAAACAGACAGAATATCGTTAAAACCGGAATGTCTGGCAAATTTTTTTCGGTCAGGTGTCTCTTAGAAGAAAATGACCGAGAAAATAAGAAGAATCAAGAAGCACTCCACTATGCATGCCGCGGTTACAGGTTTTAAATCTTTACGCCACCGCCAGAGTTCGCTTTCTTTTTGCAATTATTTTTCATGGACGAGCATGGCGGCGCGTGCACATTTCAGCGGCGTATTTCCTTCGCCCGTCTCGTACACGGCCTTGCCGTGTTTCCGCATAAGTGACTCAGCCCTCCGGTCGCTTCGGCGAAGAAGCTGCTGAACCGAGATGAGAGACAACTGGCGCGCCGGAAAAGCTAATCTCTTCTCCATCGGCTACTTTAACCCTTCGTCACTATTTTCACTCCGCCTTCTGTTTCGGGATAGTTTTTCTGCTCGAACTGTCGTCTGCGTCGCCTCCCCTTTTTGCGCTCGTTTCTGCAGACGACGGCCAAGACGGAACCATCCCTAACGTCTGAAGCAGACAGCTTTCCACTTTCTTTTTATCGTCTGCTTCTTCATCCCACCAAACAGAAAACTTTCTTTCCGCTCGACGCAGAATTATTTTCTGCCTGATTAATGCGCCAGCGTTGAAATTTCGCCGAGATGCCTTTAAAGTTTTATATTTCGCCCGTCTCCCTGTTATCTTCGCGAAGCGCGGGTAATTTTTGATGCCACTCTTCTTCCTTGGAAGCCTTGTAAATGTAAAAAGGAGGGTTTTGGGAATGGTGTGCGTGCGTGTACGGCAGTGCTTAAAATTCCTCACGAGTGTGATTACTGGCTTCGGCTAATTACGTGTTTGGGAACGCGGCACCCTTGGAAACATTCGTTATTTTTTCTAAGCCTGTACGCTCTTAAGATTTCGAAGCATTAAGACACTGGGGCTGGCCTGGTGTCTGCTCCTCCGCTAGTACCTTAAGTGATTACAAGGAATGAAGCATTTGTGCCTGAGCTGGTGCCACGTCCATATCTTAAACACGTTTTCTCCAAACCCAGCAAACTATACGGCCCACAAAAAAAAAAAAAAAAATAATCCTCCTCCGGGCATATTAAGCCTTTCGAGCGTGAAATGCCGTTAGTTAAGGGCAGCTTCAACGTCTTCGCGTGTTCATGCGGGAGAGCGTTATTTGTACATTTACAACGCATAGAGCAAATCAGAGAGAATACGCGTTAGTATCACGACTACAGGGAGAGGATTCGGGCTGCGCGATGAAGTGGGAACCTCTTTTAACGCGTCCCTTTCCCCAACAACGTAATTTTTCGATAGCCAGTAATGACCACAAACACCCACTTGAAGTGTATTTTAAGCACTGCCGCACCAACACTTGTACCAAGGTTAAAAACCTATCTTCGGAATATTTTAATTATATTCTTCGCCGAATATGTCTAAGGACAGCCACCTGGATAAAGCGGGCTCCGGGAGATGTATGAATTATTTCTGCCCGAGAGTCCAATAATCGCGCGCGTGCTGTGGCAAAAATACCTTCCCGTTAACAGCCGAGGCTTAGAAAACACTTTTGCTAGACACAGTTCTGCCCTGGATGGTTAGTAATGCGCACTACGCGAGCTAAGAATTCATCTCGACTGTTTCATAATAGCAAGGACTTAAAAAGGCTGTCTACAAAAGGGCCGGCACTAATAGCTTTCGTTAATTTGTCGCTTTAAGCTTTAAATAGCCCACCAATCTACGCATTCTATCGCAAATAAAAAATATCTACATGATTCTTTAAGAAGAAATTAGGTGTGATGCTTAGAACATTCGAATATTGAATGCACTCCTGTTGATCTGGAGCAATATGAGTTCAACTCTCACGCTGCTCTGGTCGGACCGCTGCGGCAGCATAGTCGCTTCCTCTAGACAGCGATTACGACTTGTGGCACTTAGAGCTGGCCTGAATCTTCCGCTATGGCGTATACATTCTCGATTTTCCCTGCCCGCGAGTGCGCCATCACGCATATGAGCCAACGCGGCAACGTAAACAATGCGCGTCTAGAACGTTCTACGGTTCGTCGCCCTTTCTAGAACTCTCATCCAGCGTTTATGCTTCCCTTTCCCAGCGCGTGCTCCCAGGCTAGCACTCTGATTTCCGGTTGCGCCAAT
Source organism: Haemaphysalis longicornis (assembly GCF_048455015.1). Taxonomy (NCBI): domain Eukaryota; kingdom Metazoa; phylum Arthropoda; class Arachnida; order Ixodida; family Ixodidae; genus Haemaphysalis; species Haemaphysalis longicornis. The sequence goes on from NW_027526335.1 coordinate 32,539,227, forward strand.
TTTCTCCGCAATTTTCCGTACTTCGTACGTTCCATGAAACATACATGTCTAAGGTTCTCGCCTTAAAAACATCGGTTTGTTTGTTTGTTTCTTGCGATAAAAAGACGTCATTTTGAAAGTCTCCGTGTGATGCATCTCGCCATATCTTAGTCTGCTGTTGCTTATCACGCTCAAGCTTCAAGATTTTCGTTTCGTACCCCACGAATGGCACATCCTAAAAAAAGATGTTAGGGAAGTTACGAACCTTGAATCTCCTTGTACACGCTCTAAACCTTTCTGCTACATGAACGGGGGGCGGGGGGTGTTGAGGGGGGGGGAAAGGGGTTACCTCAATTACCTTACAGAATGGTGACAATAGCTTTCTGTTTCAGGCACACCTTTTAAGGAACTTTCTATTGGAGATCAGCCTCCGAAGGCAACTTTTTATTATTTTTCTATTATCTGTCTGCAGAGCATGACGTTTACTTAATTAATTAAATTTTATTATTAGCACTGCGTTTAAAATCAAGTACCTGCAACAATACCAATTATTTGATGTAAATTAAGGTATCAGTCTTGTTGATTAAACCGCTGGTAAGGTTATGACACGAACGGTATGCCGCGGTTTTTGTCACTAAACATCATGACTCAATATAATAAGACAGTTTTATGCTGAGTATTAGAAAATAACTCGCTTATTTATACATTACTACATTATTACTACATTATACATTCATACATTATTTATACATCGTTCATTTAAAACAAAAAAAGCTTAATTCGGGACGGCTACTGGAAATTCTTATTGTATTTCATGATCTCACTCTTCTGTCATTCGTTGGGAATCCGTATAATAATTGACCAATCTCGTTTATCTTTTTCTCGGATACAGGGCGTGATAAGTTATTCTGTGCAATTAAGAAGTTACTGTATGTCTATGAACTCATCTTTCTCCTTCTGCTTGTTAATTGACCCTCTAATTGCAACTACACGTTCGCTACATGTCCTGACATTGGTTTCCCAACTTTTTCACCCTGCAAGAAGCACGTATACTCGTACACCGAACATGGCCAAGAGAAACATAATGGTACCATTGCAGTCGGACACAATGCTTTAGACGAAGATCAGATGGACCGCACAGCAACAACTCTGCGAAAAGCCCCTCTTTCGACAGCCCATTTTTTCTTCGATCTGTCTCCGCCCAGGGCCTTGCAACATCGCACTCGTAATGATACTGTTGGGAAAGTTTGCTATGCATTTACAAATGTGGCTGGGCAGGGAAGCTGTGTGCCAGAGAGAGACAAGGTACATGGGGTGACCGCTGGCTCTTTTAGAGATACATTTTACAGTGGCCTCAGCCACCGCGCCTCCCTATACCAATGTCCTTAGTTTTGTATACATGACCCCACAAAACATGCATTATTCGATTCCCTGGTTCCTAATGCTTTGGGCTCCCAGCTCTCAACAATAGGCATCCCCATTCTGGCTTGTGATGCATATATAGTGACGGCTGTGCCGTTGCTGCGTGCCTTCCTAATGGCATTGCGAAAGCCTTAGAGCTTGGCGGTGCTCGCTCTACGCAAAAAAAGGGTTCCCTATTTTATAATGACATTTTCGAATGCATAAACCAACAGCGCGTGTATGACATGTTTGGTAGCTCGAAATAGGGCAACGCAACATTTATATGTACACGACCAAGACATCCATGGGAATACGTTTTTGGGAAATTACGGCAATTCGATATATCCGTTTGTCGTGCCAAGTTATAAAAAAAAAAGTTGAATAAACATTTGGGTCTTTCAGAACCCGTGTCATTGTATATCAGGATAAAAGGAATAATCGTAATGTTATCGCAAAATAATATTCCACGTCTACATTTCACTTAGGTAGTTCAGTGCAAGGCATACACATAAACACTGTATCTAGCGTGCGACAACTCCATTTTTCGGTTTCATTGATCCTAATGTCTCCACGAGGATATACACGCAAAAACGCACGATACCGCCGGCTCGAAGTACCTCAATTAGACCTTCCGCTACTTTATTTTTGCTGCAATTACCAAGGAGAGCCAGAAATTTTCCGGTGCTGAGAAGCGGCGACCTCATCATTAATTTTGAATTGCGTATGTCCCGCTCGCAGAGTTCGGTCGAGAAATAATCGATGGCGTTCTTCATTAAGTTTTGTTGGCACAACGCCGCTTCGGCAAGAACAATCATTAGTCCGGCCGGCTTGGCAGCGGTTTCCGAAGCAGCTCCGGATCACGTCATTTTGCCGTGTTCGATGGGCCTGAGGGTCAATCGCGGCTGCCACGCATAGACGGTGCGCTGAAATGGCAAGATGAAAGACATGCCCCTTAGGCCCTCTGATGCGAAATTGTTTGTAATAGTTCGCCTTGCGTTTCTACGCCCGGTCGCCCCGAAGCTAGCGACTCAATCGAGCGGTGAAACAGCGACACGTAGATGGCTGGCGGTGACAGCGTGGTCGCGTGCGTAGAACGATTGCACTATTATTAATTAGATGCGAAACACTGCCGAGAACCAGCACTGTTTTGGGCGTCGATATTTTGGGGTGGAGAGTTTGCAATCTAGCAATTTTGAGTTTGCAATTCTAGCGTCGCTTTTCTTCTTTCTTTCTTGGAGACGATTTGAGGTCACGGGGTCTACCGCTCCAAAAACATTGGTCGCCTTCCCGCCCTTTGAAAGTGGATGTCCAGCAAAGCCGTTGTAATTCCACTACAAATAATGATGGAGGAGGGTGTGAAATGTTTCTCGTCTGCTCGGCGGGCTTGCCGGTAGCACTCGGCTAGTGTCACTGGATACGGGTCCAGAGCATCGGCACTCTTTTCTCCTATTGCTGCGAGCCGCAGCCATGATCATTGGTCAGTTGGGAGTACGTGACATTTGTTTACACGTTTACACTGTGACGGTTCTTCGGCGCCGTAATTTTGTTGTTTTTGCGTTTTAGCCGGTCAACTCTGCTAGGCTTAGCTTGTCCTCCCTGCTCTGAAGCTGCGCGCGACTGACGTCATTGTTGTTAATTGTATTTGAACCGCCTGCGGAACTGTCACGTGGTACTACTGAGCCACGCAACGAAGAGGGCGATGAAGAAATACACGTGCAGCAAGCAGCGCGTGCTGGTCCTTTTTGCGTTTTAAATTTGAAGGAACATGACGCTCGCTGAAATAGATGCCCGGTTTTCAGCACTCGCCCTTCAGGGAACCCAATAAATATTATATCCGACTCACAGGAGGCATGCCGAAATTATGCGCAAGGACGTATCACCCCGACCGCCGATCACATCCTGCAGCGAAACCGACAGATTCCACCAGTCCGTCTAATTTGGACACCTGGGCATGCGTGTTTCCCTGGCAATGAACGCGTTCATGCGGTAGCCCGAGGCCTCACCCTCCGGGCGCCAGCGGAAGACCAACCCAAACCAGACAAGACAGAAATATATATATCCCACTCACATACACACATATACTACAACACTACAGAATCTCCCGTAGGACACTTCCTCCGCCACACGCGCAACTCACCCGTGAGGAAGCCGCTGCATGGCGCCAGCTACAAACTAACACGTTTCCTAGTCTCTCGCTCCGGCACAAATTTTACCCTACCATGTACCCAGATAGATGCCCATTCTGCGGAGGACACCCGAACCTGTACCACTCCACATGGGAATGCCCCAAACCCCGGACCCAGTTGCCTATACCCAGCCCCTCCCCCTCCGGATGGGAAACCGCTCTTTCCAGCTCAGCCTTGGATGACCAGCGCGGACTGATCGACTGGGCAAGACGAATCGCAGCAGCAAATGGGGCCCTCGACTAAGGGCACCACCTTCTGAGAGCTAAATAGCCTGACTTTATAATAAAGTTTTCTACTACTACAACTACTGCGTCTCCTTTCTCAGGAAGCTGCTAGAAGCCGATGCGTGGTTTTCCCATAGTCGTTCAGAAAGTGAATCAAAGAAAACGCGTGTAACAGCATTTCAGCAGCAGTAGAAGCGTGTCCAAAGATGCCGTTTTAATGCATCTTCGGTAGTGTTGTTAACAAACGACCCGGTCGGAGTTAACGGGATTCCGTAGATGCGGAAATGTCGCAACAGTAAAGAACGACAAAATGGCCGCCATTCCCACCTGCGTGCCTCAATGGCGGTACTCTATTACCTTATCTACTGACACTACGCTCGGCTTCTCTGGCGGCAAATGCTGGGTCCTGCCTAGCCTGATGCATGCGCTCGGCGTCTTGGGCAAGAACTGCTCTTTTTAGTGACACTAGTCTTGCCTAGCCTTCAAAGATAATCTGCAAATGTAATGTTTACCAGGAACACATGGTGAGGGAGTCCAATTGCTCGCAGGCGCCTTATCATCCGTAATGCGGTTTAGATGCTTGCTTTATGATTTCCTTAAATGAATTCTGAGCTTTATGCTGTATGCCTGATTAGTCTGACGCTGAGCTCGGCGTCTTAGGACTCGATGCCTTGGCGTTTTTGCACAAGAAGTTCATTTTTGCACACGGCGATAAAACAGTTGGGCGGTAGAGGTATACAGCTTTGCTGTAAAACATCAAAGGAGCCATGATGTCTCCTTTTGAAAGGCATACATGGGCACGCCAAAAAGTTTCTACTATCGAGCATCGTGAGCCCCCTTCATACATGCTAATAGTTTTGAAGTGCAAAGGTAGCCATAGGGACATTTAAGGCGAAAGAATTATGCGTAATAAAAGAGATAAGGACTTTATTATAGTAAGCGTTCCGTTAGCGTGTTATTTGATTAATTGATTAATTGCATGGTTTAACGCTCCGACGCTACACATGCGATGATGCGCGCCGTAGTGGAGGGCTCCGGAATAATTTTGACCACCTGGGGACCTTCAACGTGCGCCGAAATCTCGAACACACGGGCTTTTTTTTCTTTTTTTTTTCATTTTCGCCTCCATCAGAAAAGGGGTCGCCGCGGACGGGAATTGAACCCCAGTCCTTGTGCTCAGCAGCACAACGCCATAGCAACTGAGCCACCACGGCGGGTCGTTAGCGCGTTGCATTTTTTTTCGCAAAAAAAAAAAAGAGAAAAAACGCGCGAATCTTAAACTAAGTTGCGCAAGGCTTGAACCATAGCGAAGATGCAGGATTACCTTCTACGTGAGCACTGAAGGACACATTACCACGCAATTGTACAATTTAGAAATTGTTTATTTACACGTTCCGTCATCAATGTGCCATGTGCGCCGCGAAGCACGCGCTCACGAGCGCTCGGCATTTTCATGGTATGTTGTACGCGTTACGCGTTATGCGCCATACATTACGTCCAGCCACAACAGCTGCGGCACGAGGACGCGGGTTCGATTACCGGCCGCGGCGACCGCTTTTCTGATGGAGGCGCAGAGCGAAAACGCCCGTTTGTTCGAGGTTTCGGCGCCCGTTAAAGATCCCCAGGTGGTCAAAATTAATCCGGAGCCCTCCACTACGGCACGACTCATCGCCTGCGTTGCGTCGGCGCGTTAAACCCTACAATCAAAGCAATAGAACAGCTGCACTGATGAAAAAGAAATGCACCACCTGTTAGACGGGCAAAATGCGAGGAAAACAGATGAGAACTCTGCGGTGTAAAGGAGATCACAGTTTGTAAGCCCCCAACCAAGGAAATAATATTCTGGCAAGCTGCAATATCCATGTAAACGCTGTAATCATCTAGACCTTGTGCAGTGTGTAAAAATTGCAGTAATGGGACATATGGCTCCGTACAATGGTTGCACATCTCGTTCTGCTTAATCCACTTAGAACCGTATTCATAGCTACTCGCGATGAGTACCAATTCGGAAATTTTATTAAGCATTTCACCAAGCTTTCTACGTTAAGAAAACTTTTATTCGAAATTTCAAAACAACGATTCCTTTCGTATCTATTGCTGGCCTTCTCAGGATAGTTTTATGAAGGAGAGTAATGCGCGGTAGTCGAGCGGAAACAAACTATAGCTGATTATGCCGTAGATATTCACTGTTCGCCACGATCGAATTCAGCGACCTCCCATGGTGGGTACTCTTAAACGATTCCGAAAATCTGCGCTTCCCATCCATTGAGCCACTTTCGGGTAAGTGTCTTCCTCAATTTTACAGGTACACCTGTTAAAGGGACCATGAGGCCAACCGGCATGTTTACTTTATTCGAAACGTGGAACTATTCATAGCCCGGAACAGTTTTTCTTAGCGAGAAACGATGCGTTCATTACAGAGGACTTTGAGTTTAACACGGCTGGTTTCAAATTGCCCTCCTCGCTTCGTGATGTCAATTATGTGCCAAAGTTCCCTCACGCTTCACGCAATCAGAGAGGCAATGCATTGCACACTCTATCACCAACCAAAGAAGTGGTAATTGTTCATCGACTCCGCACAAAATATTAAGATGCGGTACACAAAATACATACTGTTCTCCGTATTATAGACATTACGAAATAAAAAAAAATAATAGCAGAGAGGAAAACTTCAGCATGTACTAGTTACGACGTGTGCATTGAAGACCTTTCCATAATTTGAATTATTACCTGGAATACCAATGGTTAAAATGGGGCCCTGCGATGATTGAACGTGAAGCTTTCTCGCGATGGATTCTGTGGTTGGCCAATCCCACACTGCGAGTACGTGCTACTGCAAAGGTACGCACCACTTTTCGAGAATACCCACAGCAACTGTCGGGTGTGCACTCGGTAGGCCTAACGCTTGGGTTTGGGGTGTACGGCGCGAATCGGTATAACTGTTGCTGGCCGTTCGCTTCTGCCATGTCGACATGGAGTAAGCGGATAGCGCCGACTCCATAACGCGAGGGACTCAGTTTCGATTCTGTCCACGGGAAGCGTTTTTTTCTTTCACTTCAACCACGACCATTCATCACCGATGATGATTTGATGATGATTTCTATTGGTTTCCGCTTTGTATCGGGGTGATGACATGTCATCTTACCAAAAAGGAATAATATACCTATGTTTTACACTCTTGGTTCAATACTAGTGTTGTGGAAGAATGGAGTCCGAAGCCACCGCAACGACAGAATAACTGTATTTCAGTCACATTGACTTGCTTGTCACTACGATCATGGCGTCCGAAAGTTCCTCGTCTTTCTCCTCTTCTTTCTTCCCTAGCGTCCTCGAGCGATGTCCTCTTCTTCCTCTGGGTTACTTTGCTATGTGCGACACAATAAACTCAACAACTAGCGCTGCTTAGGGCAGGCACAAAAAGCTCATTAGGCACAAAATACTTTTTTTAGGCACAAAACACCATCGTAAGAGAAAGTTGGCTTTTCTGCAGCGCGTATTGGCACACAACACCATTAAAGAGAGCACTAAAGCTTCGCGTTGATAAATATGAATTCCCTTTTGATATTAAATTGGACGAGTGTATCCAGCATTCCTGATGTTCGTTTCTGGGAAGTGCCATTTAGTATAGCCGGTGCCTCAAACCTGAGCTTCACCTTTGCGCTTGCTCTCTGTGGGATGTTGCACCCTCAGCTTTGTGTTTAGCATGTAACAAAGTCGGCATCGCGAGAAACCACTATAGGAGCCTACCTTGTGACAGGCTTTCCGCAGTGATGACGTACTTGTCGTCCCGTAGCCACGAGAGCACGCTCGTGTAATCCCTGGCAGCGGCCGGCTGTATCTGGCACGTGAGCACGGCCGTGCTGCCTCGAGTGGCGAACCCGTCGTGCACGTTGACCTCGTACTCTTGCTGGATCACTGCGACAAAAGGAGACAATGAGATTGGAGCTCAGTCTTTCCACATCGAACCGTATATTTCACTTCAATCCAAGTGTGTGTACCACACGGCAGCATACCTTGTACGATATTCTTCATTCAACAGTTCAACGGGTTACTTTGAAACAGGCGGGAACTTTGATTTCCATTGGGTGGTAGCAGTGAGAGGATAACGGCGCTACAGTCCATTATGGCGAATCACTGCTCTGCACTTCCCACAGCTTTCACGTTGAGTGGAACGACTTTAATTTTTTACGTGCTGAGTACCTTAAGACGGCACAATGTTCGTTAGTGTCCCTTTGCATAGCATTTACAATCACACAGGCACCGGTAGGATTCGAGCCTGTGTCTGGTAGAGCAGACAGAGTTAGTGCCAGTCGTCTTACCCATTGGGCTACGACCGTTTTTTTTTTCTTTATTTCCAGACAAACACCGCTGTTACAAACTTAATGCACAATAACAAAACAAACCCATTGCACTAAGACATAAAATCACTGTTTCACTCTAGGATACAGTGCTGACTGCTAAAATATTTTCATTTTGGTTAACTTCTCCACTTGTGGCAACCAGTGTGGAACACATTGGCGTGCCTTTTGCACTTCAAGAAAAGAGAATATGGCCTCTCGGAAACACTCATTTGCTGGGTGCGCATCAATGTCCGGGTGCGGACTGCCATTCGGCATCTCCATATACTGTGCAGACCTAGAGGAACGCCACCATCATCATGTTCAATGGACAAATACCGAGTACCATGGGCATCGATTGGCAGATCTTGTTTCAGCGTACGTTGCAGCACATCCCAGAAGAAGACCCCGTCCCAACAGTCAACGAAAACATGTTCAATGGTTTCCGGTTTGTTGCGCAACCAACACAGTTCACCCCACGGCATAAAAAGGCCCTTTTCTTGCATCCATGTTTTCGCAAGAAGTTTCCCGGTGTGTAGTTGAAAGAAAAGTGTTTTACGTCCCGGTGCAACTGGCATTTTTTAACCCGTTTTGACACATCTCGACCTGTGCCAGCCGAGTGAGCAATTCTGTACATAGGAATGGGACAAACAGTGTCACAGAGATTGTTATACAGTCTCTTTTTAGTGACTACGCTCAGATACTCTAACGAAAACCGTGCGCATATGAAACGTAATGAGTCCACAACTTCTTTTAAAGAGCCACGGATACCTCCTTGCAAAAACATTGTGGTAACAGACAACTCAGGAAAAACCCTGCCTAATCTCACTTGGCAAACGGTGCGCAAAAAGGGATCTTTTACATCCCGCCAAACAGAAAGCGGTTTGCCAACTGACGTAAAATGAAATGTGTTAAACCTAACCCCCCTTCCCGTGCAGGTCGAAAGATATTTGTACGACTCGTTCTCTCCCAGGATGAACCCCAAACAAAAACTGCGAAAACACGATGTAACTTTTGGACGTTTGCCCGTGAAAAGTGAAGTACCTGCAACACATACCAAAGTTTGCTCGCTAAAAAAAGGCTGCAAATCGTTGTGCGAGCGAAGATGGATAAATTCACCCCCTTCCACTTGTCTGCCTTTTCGCTAAGCTCTACGGCTTGTTTCCTCCAAGAAGTTTCACTGTCGGAATAATACTCTAGGGGAACACCAAGGTACTTCCCCGGCGTCGTGACCCATTTGATATTTTGAAATACCACCGGTGTTGAACTCCACTCTCCATTCAAAATGCCCAGGCACATGTCCCAGTTTACAGCACATCCACTAACATAACTAACCATTTAACTGTATTAATGATCCTAGCAATTCTTTGTTGGTCTACGCAGAAGATAGCGATATCGTCCGCGTATGCTAGAACTTTATTTTCAGTTGCATGAAGTTGAAATTCCTTGACAGTGTCGTTTTTTGTTATGCTTAAACATAATGATTTAATGTATATGCAAAAGAGGAGAGGGGAAAGAGGACACCCCTGTCTCACGGACCTCTACACTTCTATACGCCTTCCAACCACTTTGTTAAAAATCAATCAAGTTGTATAGTCGCTATACACCATGCGCACACCCTCTAGAATGACTGTCCCGATGTTACGATGTTCCAAAACCGCCATACGTCCATCGGGGGGCACACGATCAAACGCATTTTCTAGGACTACCTTTAGCATTGCGATGCTGTATGCGTCACGTCGCAAATCTCAAGTGCACTCCAAGTCCGTGCCTTGTGTATGTTCGTAAAAAATGACCTGCCTTTAATAGCACATGTCTGATGCGGCCCTACTAAGATGCTAATTACAGTCTGCAACCTTCTAGCCAATATGTTCATTAGTATTTTATAACCAACATTTGTTAAGCTTATGGGCCGGTACGATGTGACTTGACGGAGTTTGACCATATCTTCTGTTTTGGGAATTAAAATCGTGTGGGAAGCCGAAAACGACGGTGGAAGCTTTTCAAACATATAAGCTTCTTCGAACACAGCAGTTAACGCAGGGGATATGTCATGTTTAAAGGCCTTATAAGAAGCAGCATTCAGGCCATCTGGGCCTGGTGACTATCCCAGGCGTAAGTTTTCAATAGCTTCCTTAACTTCATCGACGGTGATAGGGGATTCCAGAAGCGACTTTGCTTCATCATCAATTTTTGGCAGAAGTGACACAAATTTACTTTCGAACATTGCCAGTTCAATAGGGCTTCGAGAAAACAAGATCCTGTAGTGATGAAAAACAGCACGATCAATCTCTACGTTCTCGCTGCTAATTGTCCCATTATATTCAATCTCCGTTATTTCGTTACGGCGAGCGTATCTGTTTTCCGTCCCCAGCGCTCTCTTGGGTATTTCGCCCTCTATAATTTGCGTTGCGTGATAACGCTCCGCATCTATCTGCGCAAGTTTTGCTTTTGTGGCCCGTATCTCTTCTTTAAACGCCCCCGACCGTGAGTTGGTACCCGAGAGTTAAACTGCATACTCCCTCGCCTGTAACGGGGCAGAGTACCTTACGACCCTCCCAATGTCCGTCCGCGCACATCCGTGCGCACGCTACCATCAAGCGAAAATCTAGCGAAATTCGATTTTAGCCGTGAGTTGCAGTTTTATTTAGGGAATGATCAGGTGCAACTCACGGCTCAAATCGAATGACTGTCGGGGCGCAAATCGGATGTCACTCGGGGCGCAACTTGGATGCCATTTCGAGCCCCCGTACTCCGCACCCTCGCCATCATTCACGGAGTGGAGATGCTGCCATTTTTTAGGGGACCCTCCAGCCCGCTCTGAGCAGTGAAAATAAACTTGCGCGACGTTTAGGTTGCGCTGCCAGCAATATCTGAGCCAAATGTTAAATGCGCACGTGAAGCGTTAAGCTGGCAAATTGCAGTGGAAGATACGGGAAAACCAAGCACGCTCTGCAATTTCCCTCGTTATGCACCGCTTTAATTTCGTCATTACAGCGGTGACTGTCCAAATGGCTGCTGTTCGTAAAGGTCCCGGTTAATTTCTCGCCTTTCGGGTGACGACCAGGCGTCGGTGGCGCTGTGAACCAACCTCTGCTATGTCTGAACCTGTGCGTACAGTATTGGCGTTTTTTTTTTGTGTGTGTATTGAGTGCGCGCGGAGTTGGAGGGACGAACTCAATGCCTTAGTTTTAACCAGGCCACTCTACAACAAGCATTTATTGCTTCAAACATGCCCTACGAGCCTAAGCACACGCTTGCGAGCAGGTGGGAATGCCTGCTTCGCTTCTCCCCACAACGAAAATAGACTGTTAAAAATATTACTGATAAAGAACTTGCTATTGGCGGCTATTTTCTACTATCCCCATCCTTGTACAGTAGTTCCATCCCCAATAAAGGATAACCCACGTCCCTCGACCCACGCCTCTGTTTTTTAAATAAAATGGTGCCGTGACCAGGATGTGAGGACTACACAGTTGATGAACTGAAAGCGAACCGCCATATAACGACTACGTGAGTGACACGGCAACGATGGGGCTAAACTGCTACCAGTCAACACTGACCGCAGGCGGAAATGACCAAGAACCAGAAAGAAACTGAGGACGCGCCAAGGAGTTACCTGATCCCTCGCCCTCAGCGACGTTACCGATTCTTGCGGACGCCTTGCGGGGACCAACGGATGAAACGGCGTCAATTCCACCTATTATGACCGTTCTCGATGACCGACAGACATTAACGACGCTGAGCGCGGGCATGGAGGCTGAACCATTATCAACTGGTAAGCTGATTTGCCTTAAGAAAAGCCTAATCAAAAAAGATGAAATCCTGAAGAACGGGGACCGCGTTATTGAACAGCTAGTTGACCCAGATCACTGAACCGAAGAATTTGAAATCGTCGACGAATTTGAAACTTTAACCCTGCTGACCAAATTTAGAATGGCCCACTTATTCCCGGAGTTGCAGAAGCATTGTAGCCATGACATTGTAAAAATAGCCCCAGAAACACACAATGGTTTTTTGAGCATCAGCGAATCGGTTGTTCAGAACAGTAACTGTATTAACAAAAGAAAGATTTGATGACACCTTTTAAAAAAGCTCCTAAGGAACCAAAAGTCACCCAGGAAACTGATCCTTAGACAGAATTAATACATTAACTGAAAAAGTAGACTGCATTACTTCTGTTGGTTGCTCAGACTATTGCGCTCCCAACGATTAACTTCCCCAAGCTAGTCATCAGGGTAACGACAACGCAGTGGGGGAATCTGACGAGTTGTCTGGTTTGCGTAGTCTTTCCGGCCTGGACAGGTCAGTGTGCAGCGAATGAATCAATAAAGGTCCGCGAACACCGCAGGTGAGATAAGAAACACATCAGAAGTATCGACACCTCACAGAAACCTCAGACTCGCCCACGGAACCCACTGATCCATGCCGCCATCGCATCAATGCGAATTCAGAGGGCATTTTGCTGGTCAAGACAAAACGTAAAAAAAATCTGAAAACCCATACGCCCAAATGAAGACAGCGAAAACTAAAAAAATGGATGTACCTACGATGTGCAGATGCAACTTCCCCAAACAAGGCTACACAAAAGCCCCTGCCGACATGCCGAGTGATGAATAAAACGAGAGAGAAAAAGAAAAAGGCAGCCCCCCAAAGAGGGATCGTTCTTCGCATGAAAAGAGCCTGGCAGTACGTGAAACTCTCGACACGACAAGCGGTCCGACGCTCATTCTTCCTGAAGCTTGCACGAACACTGCCAAGTCATCCAGGACAGCCGGCGGTCAAAGCCAGCCGCTTGCCCTGGCCGGATTCTGCATAGCGTATGGGTAGGGTTGTTCGTTTTCGGGTAAAACCCGATTTTACCCGATTCTTGCACCCCGAACAAGTTTCAGGAGAATCGGGTTAAACCCGATTTCTCCCCGAATAAACCTCCCTGTAGCGATCTGCACAATCGTGAGTTGACGGTCTGCCGTTCTCTCCTGGCGCCCCGCTCACAAACAAACGGGTGCATTTCACCCTGCTGCTTGGAGAGTAGCGCTGCAGTTTTTATCCACGCTTTCTAGACAGGTCGCCGTGAGGGCGTACATGCACCCCCCCCTAAAAAAATGCTTGCAGAAGAAAGTGGGAAACACGTTTGAGGCCGGCCACGCTTCGAGTACATTGTGAACAAATTTAGGGTGAAAGAAAAGCAAAGAAATCTGCCCCTTTGCCCACTGCAGATTAGTCTCGGGTATGTGCACCTGCTTCCAAGAATTTCACGCGGAAGGGACGGGTGACCAGTCGGTGGGGGAGAGATTGAGCGACGAAGACGTTTTGTGTACAGGTTTTTTTACCAGCGTGGGTTCCAACCCGCATTATTATCGCTATTCTTCAGCCAGCCTCCGTCACGGTGACTTAGACGCGCTCGTCGGTCGGCCCTGCTGAGAGCCGTGCGTGGTGCAGATGATAATGTATGTCAACAAGGACGTGTAAAAAATCGATGACCAGATTTTCGAGAATAAAATGTATAATTTCTAAGAGTCAATGTTTACTGATTCATTCATTTTCAAACACCACTGATTCATTTTCAAACAAACACAAAATTTCGGGTAGTATACTGTATTTGCTATAATACTCTGGTGTCTGTCCCAATTACCAGCTTGAAACACCAAATTTAACGTGTTATACTTAAAAAGCCCGTGATACGTTTTGATAAGCTCAGTGTAAGTTCTGATAAGTACAACCGTATATTTAACCCGAAAAAACCCGAAGTAAGGAATGGTTTCGCAAAAAAACCGATTTTTCCCCGAATATAAGTTTGAAAAATACCGCCCGATTTTTACCCCCCGAATTTGAAAAAATATAAAACCCGAAAACGAACAACCCTACGTATGGGTCACAGGCGGCTGTTGGCGGAGGTAGAAGAACGAACTACTATGGTGCGGCTAGAGAGAGAGAGAGAGAGAGAGAGAGAGAGAGAGAGAGAGAGAGAGAGAGAGAGAGAGACCGATCTTTAATGAAGTCTGGCGATGTTAGCACGGCTAAAATGCCTAACTTGCTACGCCAGTTGATGGCGTGATGAAGATGATGGCGATGATGTTGAAGAACTTGATGTGCACAGAGACGTTGAGTTATTTACAGAGAATGGTCTAGACCTGTGTGTTGCAGGTACTCTATCAGATATTTTGTAGCCCGTAAAGCACGTTTGGGACATACCCACGGTCCTAACACAGACATCACAGCGATTGTGAGCACAATGGACCCCTCAGTAAGCTTGAGCAAGCTTTGTTCACTATTGGCTTCAGGATCTTCCTCCTCCAATTATTGCGTGGCCGGGAAGACGTTGAAAATAGAGATGAAGAAGAGGTGGCTATTGGAAGCTGCCTCCTTTCACCATCATTGTATAGCAGTTCCATCGCCGTTAAAGAATCACCCACGTCCCGCGAACCGCGCGTCTGTTTCTTTAACGTAGACTGTTCTACGTTGCCGAGAAAAAGAGAAAATTCCCTCCTTGTGATACACCGACGGCCTCCAAAAAGAACGTCGTAAGCCACTCCCCTCTCCGGGAGAGAGCTCGCAGCCTTTGAAGGGTGGTACAAACCATTAAGCAACTACTTCTGTTTCTACGTATATTCTTAAACACTCCTTTAAACCTTCTCATTTCTCTATCTACCGTATTCGACACTCCACAGCATGTCCCAATTCTCCCCAGCCATACGCTAGAATAGAGTATTGTATTTTTTGTGCCCCATTTCCATTAAGTCCCCACATTTTCCTCGCTTCTCTTCTCTAACAAGGCGCACCAGTCGGCTTTGGTGAACCTGGCCCGGGACATTCTTGACGCTTAATGTTGCATTTGCATTAAGGTTTTTCCTACTACTCCTAGTACAGGCTCGAGTTGAGATAGAAGGATTATGCGCTATTTTTCATCTCGCGTAGCTATAGTATACAGTGATACTGGACGAATTTTTATGATACTTGTGGGAGGAGATTGCTGGGTCAATAGACTTTACCGCAGAAAGCTTTTTGAATAGCCGGTAAGTGCTGCAGGGTCCCTTTAATGGGGGACTCCCACAATGCTGACGAAAGTGCTATTAAGAAATTAGCTGCAAAAGAGAACAAAAAAAAAAGGCAGAAAGACAAATTCACTCTGCTCTACTCAAAATCTTCAAGGGTTAGTGGGAAAGGCACACTACGCAGGCCGGCAGTTGGTAATGTGCGGATGATAATGAAGACAGTACCGAATAAAGTACAATGAGGGCACAAGACAGTACCGCAAAGGGTTCAATCGTAATTACAATGATTATCGTTGTAGCATGTGCTTGCCGGTGTAGACACAATTCCTTGCTCTCTCCCTTTTTGCCCTATTTTGTTTGTATACGCGCACCACTGAAGAAAAAGACGAGATGGTGATTGTCGTGACCACGAGGACAACAAGTCTAGCAATAATATACGTATTAATCAATAATAATGACCAATATTATAGTATTAATAAAATTATTATTAATAATTTTACTGAGGGTGTCGGTGGTTATGATGATGATGATGGCTGTGCGTGTAGCTCGTTGAACCGCTGCTATCTCATTTCATAGCCTGACTTTCTGAGAACGAACGCACCTCCGAAAGAAGAGGTAGCAAATTCTAATAAAGGGGAACAAAGGCTTCGCAAGAGGATACCGCACGTTCTAGGTCGAGCCGAGACAGAGACGAGCTGCTGCGAAAAACACGACAAGCTCTTGCCTAAAAGGAAAGGAAGATGGCAGACGCTGCGCTCGTTGTCATGAACGCTCAAATTTCGGAGACATATGAAACGAGGCACCCTCGCCGACACTGCAGAAGACCGAGAACGCAGACGAAAAAACCAACTACAGAACAGAGCATGAACGAATCGAAAAAGCGCATCAAGCGACAGTACAAAGGGAACAAAATAGAAGGGGAGGGGGACGGGGGGAAGAACACTGGGGAACAAAAGATGTAGGCAGGAGCTTTCGCTCCTGTTTTCTTTTCTTCTCAGAGCGGAGCACGAATTGCAGCGTGAGCAATGGCACGCAAGCGTAACGAACTGCATGCATGCATGCCTGCGCCAGCTTCCCCGCCAACACGTCTTGAGAACAAGGGTTTCGCCGCCCTCACTCGCCTTTCATTTGCACTTTTATTCTCTTCTCGCACTTTCGACTAGCTGGTGGCGTTGACTTGGCTCGGCTTATATAATATTCTATTCAGATTCCCTCGGGCCCGAGAATGAGTGCGCTGGCGCTCTCCGCGCGTACGGCATTATGGGTGCGTGGAATTGTTCTGCCCTGGTTTGTTGCACTTTGTGCCTGTCTGGCAGCTGCGCTTCCATGCGAAATAAAAGAAATGCGAATTGGATAACAAAGTTTGAAATAACGAATCGTTACTCGCGGCGAGATGTCAAACCAGAGCCGAACATGCTGAGAAAAATAGGGAGAGATGGCGCATGCTTTTGGAATTTGGTGTAAAAATACCTTTTCGGTGTAACAGCCCTGCGATGGAGAGATTACTTTTTATGTCATTACGAGTCAGCGCACTGCCGATAATAGCTGCGACAAAACACGCAAGGCTCGTCAATGACATCGCGTTTAACAACGGTCAATGATCCGAAACGTTGGATGCACGTGTTTAAAGGGGCCATGTAGACAAAAAAATAAGTTTGTTTTATTCGAAAGATTTCGTCTTTTATAGTGCGTTTGCACTTGCCCGGATGCAAGCGATGTTTTATTCACTGATAAATTATTCAATTTGCGTGAAAATTTTGATTTTCCCGTTAAATCGTGCGTTTTCGTGGTCTGCAATGACATCACAGGAACCGGTCGCTCTGCAGCGGATTTCGAAGCCTTGTTTACCCTTTGTGAACATAGATGGCGCCACCATACCGCGGGAAGCCGTTTTCTTTCTTTGGTTTGTTTTTGACCGTATTTAAACCTGGCCTATTTTTGTTCAGGGAGAAAATATTCGTTTCATGAAACGTAGTGCTCGCCCGAATATGGTTAGGCAAGACACCATTGCTTCCCTCAATCGGCCAGTGTCGTCTGAGACAACCCCGCAGCCCCGCAGCCCCGCAGCCCTGTGTAGCTAAACCAAGTATACTGCGCACAGTACCAACAGCAGTACGCATCGGTACGCATCGGTATGTTTACGTGTTCTTTCGTAACTTCCACTGTTTGCCCCACCATTCTAACTGCATTAAAAAGAATGTGGCCTAAATTTACACGCAAATAGCCCGTTCGGCAAGCTTATAAGCTCTGCCTAATCTGCGTTTGCTGTTGCCGGTCTCCGCCAATCGCAGAACTGGCTGGTATGGCATCATAGGTTCTGTTGCGGGAAATGAGCTAGTGGGTCGGATGGCCATTCCCTTTTTTCCTAGTTATAAATAGATTTTTAGAGCGAAGTTTACGTTTAAAGGGGTTCTGTTGCGGGAAATGAGCTAGTGGGTCGTATGGCCATTCCCTTTTTTCCTAGTTAGATATAGATTTTTTAACGAAGTTTACGTTTAAAGAGGTGTCAGTATGATTCTAACGATGCAATATTTTGAATGAACCAAACTTTTGTTTTGTCTTCATGGTCCCTTTAATATCGATTCACGCAAACACGAATACTGAATACGGTAAGCCATGGATCATACCGAGCACGTTACGAAAAAAAAAAAAACCGAGGTCGTGGGGGCAAAATTTGCCTTTACGAGGGAAGCTTCTTGGCGGATGAGGTACGAAACAATTTGCGTGAGCATTTGTCCACCTCTTTGGACGCCCCGGTCGACGACAGCGGATCTCGCTAACGGCGCTTTTTAGTTGCGCAAAGGCAAGCTGCGCCGCAAATTATGACATGGTGGTTTTTCTTTTTTTGAGCAGCGGACATGTCGAAGCTTTCTTCTGTTCCTGCGGATAGTTAACAGGAAATTCCACCGAAGCCGAGAGTGGCAAATTCTAGGCCAAGAAGTGGGAACGTAGGTGACGAGGACGCAAGAAGCCCACGAGCAGGTGTTAGGAACGCGCGCCTCAAGGAAAAGAAATGTGGTTACGGAGGTCCCGGGAATCGACCTCGGCACCTTTAAGCCATAAAACCGACAACCGCTTTCTTTACTCGGAGTATAACCAGGGTGCTCCGCGTTATGAAACCGACGTCCATGCGATTGCGCCATCATCGCATTTGGGGCGCATAGAATTTTCTTTGGATTGGTAGCGCGGACGTAGGCTTTGGACTTTGCGTTAGAACGGTTGCGTTATAACTGTCGCGTTAGAATTTCAGTTTGGACTTTGGTTGAGTTGAAGTGGACCGACTTTGGCGGATTGAATTTAGGACTTTAGGAGGGTGGATTGTGTACTTTGATTTACCTCAGTTTGCAAAGAGAAATCTTCGCTTTTCAACCATCTTTCTCTTAAAATAAAAGGGCAGACCTAAGAAAATACAAGTTATACCACACCTAAGAAAAGCCAAGTTAGAGCTAGAGCTCCCCTGTTTTTTCAGTATTTGCATTTACGTGGCGAAGGTGGCAGAATTACTTTTTTAATGCAAGTGTTACATGAGCTATTGTGCAATACTGCCGTCATCATTGATTCGTAGAGTAAAAAGCCGTGACACAAAAGCGACACAGAAAGATTGCGCTGCGCGCCTTCCATTGGCTGCGATGCATTTTACCTCAGAAATGCATATAGTGTTTCGTAAACGTTTGCCTTTGCTCGATATTTCGCAGCCTTCCGTCTAGCTATATCTACTGGATGATTCAATTCAGCCTATCGCTTGCGGTAAAGGGCACGGGCAGACAGTCCCCCCGGCGTGCCACCGGCGGCGACATTGAGGGACCAAGCGGCGGCGAAGCAGCCGTTAAATCTTCGCCTAAACACGTGTTTTGCTTACGCCGAAGCGCAGGCACAGACAGCCCATCCTTCGCTGAGCGATCAATCGCGGGCGAAGCAGCCTTTGTATACCCCTCTCTCCACCCCCAATCCGTGCACGCCTAAACCGGCAACAGGGGATGGGTGCATCATTAGGCGTGAAATACACCGGCGAAGGAAGACGGAAAGACTCTATATGCGGCCAGACTGATATTTTATTATTCTTCCGCCAGAAGCACTATGACCAGCTGGTCAACGAGGGACCCACCGCGGTGGTGGGTAAATCGTTGTGCTGCTGAGCACAAGGACGCTGGTTCGATTCCAGGCTGCGGCGGCCACTTTCCGGATGGAGGCGAAAAGCAAAAACGCTTGTGTGTTCAAGATTTCGGCACACGTTAAAGATCCCCAGGTGACCAAAATTAATCCTGAGCCCTCCACTACGGCGCGCCTCATAACCTGTGTGGTTTCGGTACGTTAAACCCCGTAATAAAAATCAATGAGGGCCGCCGACGCGACAAAGTCGCTCGGAATAGATTTCAAGTTAATGAAGAATTATGTTCTCAAGCCGGCGTTCCAGCGGAGCAAGTTGTTTAAACCGGTAGGGACCTTCAGCTAGAGGGCAAGGTGGAATTTGAGGCGGCGACGGCCGCGGCTACATTCTCCGCGGTGGCGGTCGCGGCGTCTTCAGGGCGTTTTTACACCCGTTCGTGTTATTCTTGATTCTCCGCAGTCATCTGATAACGGCGCTACGGCCGCCGTCAGCCGTCTGCGCAACTTGTGAAAGAGGGATCGGTGGTTGTGAGGGGAATAATCGTTGCGATAACCGCTGTGAAAGAGGGGACTGCGGTGGCGAAGAGGAGCCCCGGAGCGGAGCTGAGTAAATCGGCTTCACCAGAATGAAAACATGGGGGGGGGGGGTGAGACATATAGGCCGCCAGGACATGCCGTGGCGCCACCTACGAGTGACGTCACTTGTAGGACGCCGGGTCGTGTTGTCGCCTGCTGCAACACATCTCCTGTGTGTATGCGAAAGCGCGTTTTTTTTTTTGCTGTGGCCACTGTCTCGCCCTTTCTTGTGGATTTGATGCAGATTACCCAAAAAAGTTCCCTGCAGACCGAATAATCCACGCAAGCAATCAGCGAATTGTTGGTTCCCGGCGACACCGCCGCGTTTAGGTAGTTGCTACCATCGCGACCCACAGCTCGTACGCAGTCAGATAACGCCAAAGACGATGCAACTGATGCCGAGAAAAGTACGCTGTAATCTGATCAGGAATTACTTATGACGGGACTTTTATGAGACTGTGTGTGTAAGGAAATACCTTGTAACAGCGTCGGAAACGCGTGGCTCACTTGTGATCTCACCGCGCATACTGCTCGCATTGCCTGGTAAAAGAATGACTACGCGAGGACGGTGGTCGGATTGCTTTGCCGCACATGCTTACAAGTGTTGTTATGGCCTGCCATTTGGCTGAACCAGTGACTACTTAGCCTATAAAGTTTTTATAGTTATGCCCGGATTTGATTAACGATCCCTGCCGTAGCCTGTACTGTGCACGGTCGATATGTTTACTTTTCTCGACAACTTGTCCGCAATGTATGAATGGTATGAACGCAAGTTTTTAACGCCTTCGAGCGGGTTTGGACATGGCTATATTTAGTTTTCATTAGGACCTCGGCGTTGAAATTTATAATTGCAACGTGGGCTTTTGTCTGTTTACAGTGAGCCGGCCTTTCTCAAGCATCAATTTCGAAACTCACCACTGGTCACAGAAGGCTAGGCTGTGTACGAGGCGAAACACGTCGTTAATGATTTGGAGTAATGTGGAGTTTTAGTATAGGAGAACCGAGCGTTGGGGGCCCCCAAGAAGTTATGGGAACCCAAACGCAACACGCGCGCGCGCGACGGGAAGGTCTTCTCCAACAGCTCGCAGCCGGCTTCGTATGCACGTAATCGAGAGTTGGGAACTTTCGGCTTAGCGTCGCAGCAGATATTTCATCGCCGCTATTGTCGCAGTTGCGAATGACAGTCCCTAACACAACTTTTCACCGCACTGTCACCCTCTTCTCGTACGTGGAACTATGTAACCGCGGTGGCTGCCGTTTAATCAATCGATGATCACGATGCCTGCCACGGCCTCGGCCGATCGCCACCTTCCGGCCACTCGCCACACCGCGGATTGGGAAGCGAGAGCACCGAACGGGCAAAAAAAAAAAAAAAAAAAAAAAAAAAACCCTAAGTGCGGCGAACAAACTGTAAACTGATACTTCTTCCTATGGTGCTAATCAGCGCCTGTCCCGCATAAAATGGGACTGGGAACGTTTACTTTACTTTATTTTACTTTACCGCGCCTGAACGGGGGTCGGCGTAAATCGCGGCGGATATTTGAGCATCGCTTTGAAAAACACAGCTGATGACGCTACCTAGCACAATTCATCACACTAACATCCACTTTCGCCAATCTGGAACTTCTTTTCCACAACTTGTGTGATTTTGAAAAGCGGCGGAAAAGTTGTTGCTGCCGCGACCTGCGTCGGTTCGAGCCGCACCGTCGGCCGTGCGGGGAGGCACAGCGAGTGCGTGTGCTTCTGCGAGAAGTAAACTCTTCATGATTTCCTGCTTGATACATTGCTTGCAAACAAGGGAACTCTAGAAACATAACCCGGCGGTCGTCGTAGTCCACATTGTTGATCGGGGAAACAAGCCGCTGCTTACGCTTCGGTAGCATACGCTCATATTTGCGGATAATGTACGACAGTTAATACGGTTTAAAGTCCTCATGAGGTCAAACTGCACTTGACGCACAGAGAATTAACTTCAGATGACAGAAATTAACACGAAAATACTTTTAGAACACGCTTCCTAAGCGATGTGTCACACGCTGCTAGCCAACTACGCACCAAGATAGGAAAGGTGATCCTGGTGATCCTACAAGTGACGTCAAAGTGATCGCAGCGCCGGCATCTCCAGTGGTGGGCCTCGAGGCCAATAGTGCTTCCCAGTAAAACGCCAATGGCAGGTAGTGGGCGAGAACGCTTGTTCCTTGAGCTCATATAAAATACTATGTTTCGGTGGTGAACTACACGGCAGAAAAATGAAATTGCGAACATGTTGAGTAAGCGGCGTATTACCTTAGCAGGGGAGGCTTTTTTTTTCCATGGAGGAAGGGGGAGGGGGTGTACAATTCGCCCAACAGCCATATAAAAAGAAATTGAAGCCTTGAATTGTTGGAGGGCATACTAGACAAACTGTTTTCTAGTTGCGCAACAGGACTTATTACACACGTAGGCAAACCTTTCATCGACGGTAATTAATACCGTAGCATAATACGCATTTATTAGTTGGTTCCGCCAACCGTCTCAATATGCACCTCCGCTTTTGGAGCGCGAAAAACCCCGGGATGCGTGCATTTCAAAGATTACTGCTCCATTTCTCTTTAAATTATCCACGGGGACTGAGCTTGGCGGGAAAACGAATGGCCGGGAGGCCGCGCATAAATTTTGCCTTTATGTACGCGACGACGTGTGAGGTATTAACTGCGTTAGTTTAATCAAATGCAAAAAAAAAAAGGGAGAAAAAAACCTTTCGCATATACGGAGCCGAGCCCAGGCGTGCGGGCTTCACGAACTAACGATAAAAGAGCAACGAAAAAGAGCTGAAAAGCGGCCCTCACCCGTTCCACCGCCTCCGAGTGCAATTATACAGCGTGCTAAGCGTCAATATCTCCGCAACGTTATCGAGCGGCTTAGCTGTCATCTGCATTAGTTTATCGATCGCGCGGCCGCTTTTGGCTCTGGTTTGTCTTTTTTAGCCCCTAATCGCATTGAAGAGAGCGGAGAACGATAAAAAAAAAGAAAGAAAGAGGGGTGGAAAAACCTTTTACAGGGGAACTGCGTTGAGAAATTGAAGCGTTTGCACCTTAAAATTTGTAGCCGCTGAGTACGCTGCGAAAAAAGGAGGAAAATAAAAGAGGAAGGTGCAAGAAAAATACAGGGACGACACTTTGACGTTGATTATAGGTGCCCGCTGCGGGGAAAGGCGACGCTGGGGCAAGGGGAAATAAGTCTTCGTTAAAACTCGCCCCACGTTGTGCCCAGGCGGTGCCCATCGTCCGAGCGGAAATAACGCGTTTGTTGATATTTATGGCTCTCGTAGACCGTGAGCTACTCGTCCCGTCGCAATTTTCGCCAGCTGAGCTGGAAAATTACAGGGAAAGAGAAAAAAAATGCGGAAAAGAAATTTACCACTCGCAAAGTCACAATTATAGATTCTTCGACGGTTATGCTCCCTTTCTACACTCAACCAAAGATCACCCGGAGATATATTCACTCTCGTCGCCCCTTGAATGTAGGTGTGGGTTATAAACTCAGCCTAAAATGTGCGAGATCAAAGTAAATCGTGGGCGTTACTTGTAGGCAAATAATAATCTGTTGTGATTATTGCGAATAAAAGAGAAATCGCCCTGGAAATGCATGCAGATTTCACTGACAGACGTCCAGTTCACGTCAGAAAGAATACCAGGGTACCAGGAAAAAATAACACCAAGAATGTATATTACATTGCAAAGCGTAAAATACAGTTGAACTGCACATTAACGCCACACAAAGAGGCGTAGAACGCAGTCGCCCAGATAGCCGAATTGGTAAGGCATCCGGCACGTAATCATAGGGCGTTAATCGACCAGATTTAGGGGAAAACCCCAAGGTGGAGTAAGTTTGTGAAGGAAAGTTTGACATCCACCTCAATGCAGCCAACGGCTACAAAGGAAAGCTATACAGCTTTCTCAGAAACTTCGCAGTTGAAGAAAAATTCGTCCTGGTCCAGGATTCGAACCCGGGACCACTGCTTAACCGGAGCAGTCGCTCTACCAACTGAGCTAACCAGGAGGCTAGTCGTTAGTAGCGCGAAAGCGAATTTATCAACAACTCGAAGTGAAGGACAGGTGTTAATCGACCAGATTTAGGAGAAAACCCCAAGGTGGAGTAAGTTTCTGTGAAGGAAAGTTTGACATCCACCTAAATGCAGCCAACGGCTACAAAGGAAAGCTATACAGCTTTCTCAGAAACTTCGCAGTTGAAGAAAAATTCGTCCTGGTCCAGGATTCGAACCCGGGACCACTGCTTAACCGGGACCACTGCTTAACTTTGTAGCCGTTGGCTGCATTTAGGTGGATGTCAAACTTTCCTTCACAATCATAGGGCGTGCGTTCGGTCGCCACCCACCCCGTACGCGTGTTGTTTTCCAGCTTACTTTCTAACATAAAATCGAAGGATAACTTCAATAATTATAACACTAATTAAAAACCGAAAGAAAATAGCGCTCAAGGCAGTTGCCATTTTCATCGGCCAAACACTCCTGAGAGGGGGTACTTTATATTTTATTTATTTTATTTTTTATTTATTTTAGCACCCTAAGGGCCCGTGATGGGCATTACTTAGGGGGGGAGGGGTTAAAAACAAACAACACTATTTCACAGTTGAACGAGGTGTGGCATACAGAATACATCGATCATTCATCGTTCTTCCTCGTATCTTCTTTAACAGGGCATGTATGAACGCAACTAACTTAGTACTGCAACAGGGTTATGTATAAGGTGCAAGCAAGTGCAACCGGTAACTTCAAAATCGTCCGTAGACAAATTGCAAAGCATACATACAATAAAATCGAACATTTCGAAACTTTGTGCACATTACAGGATTACACTAGACAACTTAAACTGCAAAAAAAATGCACATTTTAAAACACCTTTTCAACAAGCAGTTCATAAGGCTTACTGGTCAATATTTTGGGTGATAAACGAATGCAATGCGGTTTGAAAGGAAGATGATTCTGTCAGATGAACAAGACTTGCCGGGAGCAAGTTCCATTCCTGTATGCATAAAGCAAGGGAGTGAGTTCTGATATTTTTGGTTCTAGCAAAAAGCGGCTGTACTTTGTGCGCATGATTAGTTCGGAAGGAAATGTGATGAGCCGGCAAAATATTGGATGACCTGAACGATGACTCAGAGTAGTAAAGGGAGTGAATAAACGACAAGCGCGAAAATTTTTTTCCGGTATACAGATTAGTCAGATCAAGAGAACGTTTCAGAGCAGATACGCTTATATCAGAAAAGTAGGAACGCAAGATAAATCTTGCAGGTTTGTTCTGCATGGCTCTCAGGGAGTTAATAAAGGACGCTTGGTGCGGATGCCAGATAACAGAAGCATATTCTAATGTGGATCTTAATAATGAAATGTACGCATGCAGTTTGGTATTGCTGTTCGCTTGAAAAAGGGGGCGTTTAAGAAATCCAAGTTTTTGAAGGGCCTTGTTAGTGATGTATTCAATGTGAGCGCTCCTGCCCAGATCAGAAGTAAAAAATATACCCAGATATTTGAATGAGCAGACTGTTTGGATTCGACCATTGCCAACAAAATACTCATTGGAAGGAGTATCTAAGAGGGTAGAAAAAGTCATGTGTTTGGTTTTTGATACGTTGATTTCCATTTGCCATCGATTACACCATTCGATTAATTTGGACAAGTCATCCTGTAGGCTAATGGCGTCATCAATGTTAGTTATCTGCTTATAAAGAACGCCAAGGGTGCTTATAGAGACGCAAAGATGAGTTAATACTGGATGCTTTATCATTAATGTAGATTATAAATAGAAGGGGACCCAAAACTGACCCCTGTAGGACACCCGACTTAACACAGCAGCTGCTGGATAAGAACTGATTTATGTTTACTGATTGAGACCGGTTTGACAAAAATTCTTTTATCCAGCGAGTACTTTGTCATTGAGTTGTAACTGTTGAACTTTAAACATTAATCGAATGTGGTGCACGCGATCAAAGGCTTTAGAAAATCTATGAATATTGCGTCTGTGTAATGGGACATGTGGATAGATTTGTGAAGGTCGGTTACCCATTCAAAAAGTTGGGTTTGACATGATTGCTTATTTCGGAATCCATGTTGATTTTGTAATGGTAAATTATTTGCATTTAAATGCGCAATGACGTCGGTGAATATAATATGTTCAAGTGTCTTGCAGCAAACTGAAGTTAGGGAAATAGGTCGAAAATTGTTTAGATTAGTATTATCCCCTCCCTTAGGTACAGGTTTCACATGCGCGTTTTTCCAATCATCTGGTATACTACTTGTGTGTAATGATTGTTGAAAAATTAGTGATAATGGAGCGGCCGAGATGTGAGCAGTCATTTTCAAGAGTTTTGGGCTAATGCTATCTGGCCCCGGACTAGAGCTGAGGGGAAGGTGGCCGATTGCTTTCACCACACCATTTCTGGATATGGTTTTCGGGTCATTACTATTAGGTATAACAAGGGATTGAAGAGGTACGAGAGTATTGAAAGGGAGTTCGTCTGTAAACACGCCACTGAAGTGCGCGTTAAACAGCTCTGAAGAAGCTGCTAGGGAGAGAGCCCCCACTTTCGTCAGGAAGGGTAGGTACTACTTGATTTTCCTTCGGATTAACCGCACGGCAGAATTTTTTGGGATTTCATTTTAACATATCAGGGAGAATTTCGTTGAAATAGCGGTGTTTAGCTCTGTTGATAGTTTCCTCCAAAGTTGCAGACAGCGATTTATACTTTTCCCAATCAGTGGCGGAATTTGTTCCAGCAGCTTTTCGGTATGATTTTTTCTTTTTGTTTAAACTTGTCTTAACGTCCCTCGTAAACCAAGGCGAATTGGTTTCATATTTATTTTTGGTATGCAAGTGTTTTCTATTTCTGTCAGTTTATCTCGAAACATCCAGTTTTGGTTAGTTGTGCGCGTGGAAAAGGAACCTTGATATGGAACAGCAAAATCAACAGCAAACAGTGGCTGGACATGTTTTTGTCGAATCTGAATGAGTATCGGTGACTCGGCTGTGAGTGTCTGATGGCAGCTGCATCGCGAGAGGTTAACCTCCTTGAGCGGGCTTGTGACCAAACCGAAGACCATTCCGAAATCCTACTAAGCATCTGCGTACCTGTTATGGTAGCCTCATGAAATTAGCACGACACGCACGTGATGGAGTAGAAAAGTATCGCCAGGGAAGCTGTCGCCAGGGAAAAGTATCACCAGGGATTTGAATACACGCAGTCATTTTAGGCCACGTGCTGCTTGCAACGCCAAGGTTTCCGCCTTATTGGGGCCAAATTTGTATTTGTATATTATTATTAGCTTCAAACACCTTTCTCATTTTACGTGCGTGGATGCATGGAGTTCACTAATTTCTCTTCAGTAACCGTACTTCACCGCAAAGAATCAAAATAAATACATCTTTCTCAAAGCGGGTGATGCTTGTTTTTTCCCCACGCAGATAGCTTGTGTTCGCAACGCGTTGCACAGTGCAATTTAGGATTTTATTCTGACATTTAGTTTAAGGGACTCATCGAATAAAAGACAATAAGCAAACCGGTGGATAGTCATAGAAAGCATTCTTATCAACTAAAAAAATCAAAACATCCCCCTCGCGAGGGGCCCGATCAAATGCAGAGCATTTCCGCGGGAATCCAACACGGCGAGAGGGTGTTGCGCACGTCCCCACTTGTTGTGCGCCCGAACCGAACGCGGCGAGAGAGGGTGTTGCGAGCGGAGAGAAGGCGAGGAGGACGCGGGGGAGAGGGCGCACCTGTGGCCGACGGTTGAATGAGTCAAGGATATAAGGCGCGTGCGTAACCTTCCATTCTGTGTCGGCATTGTGGAGCAGTCGGTAGAGCGCCGTGTACCTTGCGTTCCGCCCGCAGAGTCGTGGGATCGAAACCTGGCGCCGGAAGGCATTATTTTTTTATATAGTGTAGGGGGAGCGATGCGGACTACGGGATGCGGACTACGGACGCCAACGCGGGTGACATCGTGAGTTACTGAAATGCTCTGCATTTAAAAAGAATCACGAAGTAGATGCGACCAAATCATAGCGAAAAGCAAAAAAAAAAAAAAAGTCTAGATTCCAATTGTGGGGTCACCGCAGCTTTGCCACTTCCTTTATGTAGTTCAAGGATTGAATTGTTAATCGTAATTGCTGGCAAGAGCAATTTCAAAGACGAAAGTAACGTTTCCATAGCGGCGCCGGAAGATAGAATGATACGCGCAGCAGCAAATGAAGAAGCACAAGGTCGGAGCAAACGCTGACGCGCAGTAGTGGAATGAAACGTCATTTGCGAGTAGCCGCAGGCCTGCTTCGTCCGTAAGGTGAGCGCACCGAGGGACCGCTAAACAAAGGGAACGGACTCAGGAGAAGCCGGGCCCGTCTGCCGAGCACGCTCTCTCGCTTCCTTTATACGGCCAGATCAGGGCCCACGTGTGTTTGCTGCTTCAGCGTTGGTTGGCCAGCTTCGCGCCGCCCCACAAGCGCACAAAGGGATGAAGCAGGCAGTCCCGCTGAGTGTGTTGCTGGGTTTCATGAATGTTTGATAACGGGCTCCCGTCCAACTACCACATACGCCACTGACTGCACACACGTACAAACCCTGCACTAGTGCCTCGCAGAAGAGAGAGAGAGTGACAGTTTACGGATAAGACGCAAGTGAGTACGGACACGAGGGAAAGAGCGTGCAGGGAGGGGAAGAGAAGGGAAGCAGCAGTTCATGGATAAGACGCAACCGAGTGCAAACACAATAGAAAGGAAAGGCGGACAAGTTTGAACGGAGAAAACAGGCGGAATAAGAAAGGAGGCGCCTATTCGGGGTGCGGAGGAGAAGAAATATTCGGCCACGACTCAGCACGACACGCGTCGCTCCTTGTTTGCCCTAAGGTCTGCTTTCTTTCATGACAATGAGGGCGTACTCGGGCCGCCGTCCGGACTAACCGTATGCGAAGCTCTTGTTCGGCCCTTCTCGTGTGGCAGCACTGGGCCGCTGTGAAGGGACGGTGCACAAGAGAGGAACTGTGCGCGTGTTTCACCATTTGCGCCGCTGGAAACGAAGTGCTGAGCGACAGCGGTACGAAGATAATAGGCGGGACAAGAAAAAATAACCATTCGTCGCGCGAACAGAGAAACTCGGTTGCGGGCCAGAAAAATGAACTTTCTCATGCGGACGCAGCGCGTTCGTATTTGCGGGTGTATTTGCGCTGGACCGTATTGTTCTCAAGCTACAGTTTAAAAGAAAATGCGAACGTTGAAAGCTGACGCAAGTGAATATTTTTTCTTAAGCTAAGAAAAAAAATAATATCTGTCCCGCGGTAGCGCTACAGCATGCGGGCGAAGGGGGGGGGGGGGGGGCCCTTATACGGCTTTTATTTGCATCACAGGCACATACTAGTCATCGAGTAGCCATACACGACCACCTAATTTCGAAGCAGCGCGCATGAGCCCAAATGGGTTCGAGGAACGGAGCAACCATTCTGATACAAATACCACTACTACCAAATGCTACCATAGCACACTCAGATATTTGTTATAAATATTACAATAGAACCACAGATAGCAAACGCTGGATGAAAGGATAGTTCATTTTATTTTTTATTTTCGGCGTCTGTAATCTTGTACCGCGTACTGTACTAAAGCACTTAGGTTAATATTTTTTACTTGGTAAGGCGGTAGTATTTACTATTGCAGTTGAAGTCACTTTACCGGGCGTGAGGCTTATTATGCAGCGATCTCGAGACCTCCTCGAATTTCCAAATCGTTATTTTTAAACGACGCCTCCTGCGAGGAAGCACTATCTATTCCGTGCTAATTTGCTTATCTGAAGACTGCTCGCCTCCCCCCAATCACCCATCAGCAACTCGCACAATGGTACCCGGTTGTCGACCGGATCCAGAATGTTGAACGTGATTTCCTTAGGATTAACGAATAAATGAACTTAAACACCCTCTCAGGATAACATGCTTACTTCCCTCCTGAAAGCTTGAATTTTGCAAAGCGAATTCGCTTGTCGTAGAGTTGTTAGCCAAGGAAAGTGAGATGGATTTTTTAAGGAACAGTTAGTATTCTTTGTAGTTCTTGGAAAGATGACAAGTTACCCGGCGCTGACTGGTGAAACATGTTTGACCGGTCAGTGAAACAGTGAAACACTGATGAAACGTGTTTCAATTTCTTTGTTCTTAAGAAACGCGCTGAAGAACATCGCACCTGGTTCTCGGTGATATCTCTGTAGACTCAATGGCGTAGGTGGCGGCACGCCGAACGACATCGCTCGCCCAATACGACGACCCAGATCTGCAAAAAAATCTCAGTGGACGACTGCGGTAGCATGTTTCAGACGGCCTTTTCGACAGCGGGGTTGTTGTAGAAGTCGAAAGTTCGGTGTTGCAGAAAAAATAAAAATAAAATGCGGAGCGCTCGTGAGGGCGTGCTTCGCGGAGACCTCCCAGTCTCCGGTTCGCACAGTGGCTTTAGAAAAAAAAAATGGAAAAGAAATCTGACAGCGCTGTTGTCAGGCGCTTCCGCGATGTAATGCTTGGCATGGGGAATACGACGATATCGATGCATATGACGATGACTACTACTCGCCCAGTGCAAAGCAACAACAGCCCATGTAAATAAACATCTTCAAACTTGTGCAAATGCGTAGTGATGTGTCCTTAGTGCTCACTTATAAAAAAATCCTGCAGCTTGGCTATGGTTCAGGCTTTGCCCGACTCAGTGCAAGCTTCACCAGTTGGCTGGACTCTGGTGCGAGGTAGTTGGTTCATGTTCATGAAAAACCCAAACAGCGCGAACGAAGCAGCACCGAGGAAAGAAACACGTAGAGCACAAACGGGCGCTGACTACCAACTGTTCATTTTTTCGAGCGCACAAGCAAAGGTACACCAAAAAACAGTACACGTTTCTGAGATAATGAGATAGTGGATGGCAACGGAAAAATATGCTCAACAAGTTTTTGATTACAAGAACCCCTCTAGGAATTGGATTTCTTTATCAAACAGTGACACGGAGAGTGTGGTTATGCATTTGTCATTCGCTTTTTTTTATATAATAGGCTTCTATAATCTCCCTCTCGGTTTTATCTGAAGCTCGCTTAAGGAACCCAAAAAAGCGAATGACAAATGCATAAGCACACCATCCGTGTCACTGTTTGATAAAGAAACTCATTTCTTAGACGGATTCTTGTAATCAAAAACTTGTCGAGCATGTTTTTCTGTTGCCATCCACTATCTCATTATCTCAGAAACGTGTTCTGTTTTTTGGTGTAAATCTGATTGATTGATTGTAGGGTTTAACGCGCCGGCGCAACGGAGGCGATGAGGCGTGCCGTAGTGGAGGGCTCCGGATTAATTTCTTCCACCTGGGGATCTTTAACGTTTTGGTGTAAATTTGCTTGTACGCTCGAAAAAATGAACATTTGGTAGTCAGCGCCCGTTTGTGTTCTACGTGTTTCTTTCCTCGGTCCTGTTTCGTTCGTAATGTTGGAGTTTTTCACCAGTTGAGCTGGTGGAAGTATACATTGCTGAGGATGACTTTGCATCCACCGCCCGCCGCTAAGAAGACGACGATCTTTTCGATGAATACGACGACGATTACTAGCACCGCAAATATGCAACTAAACAAGGATACTGAAGCTTAACTATGTATCCGGCGATGCTCACCTACAACCGCGTCACAATTTAAGTCTTGCGGGTGAGTGCAACCTTTCCTGAATTTTTTATTTCAGCCATGTAGAACGCAGACAAGTACAACACAAATTTTATTCGGTCAATGATGCCCAAGACGCCTAGAAACGTGATTTTATACGTAGCTTCAGTCCTACGTTTTGCACGCAACCCAGGCACATTACACAAAATTCCCTGTGGTCACCAAAATGAGGACATTACCGCTTGTATATTGTACCAGTGGCAATTAATTTCAGTTTATTGTAGTGTGTGTCCAACAGACTACACTTCTCGGAGAGAAAAACGACCAGATATAAAACGGGAAATAAACTCAGTGTCCTTTGGGGTTCCCCGTGTAGGCGGCTTAAGAGGCGCCAAGTATGCATTCTGGAATGCCGTTGCTTCGATTTGAAAGGCAACACAACTGTCGTGACTCTGTCAGATGCGACATTTTTTGCGTTTCCTACGTGCCAAATATTTGGGAAAATTCCGGTGGGAAGTTGCGTAGGATACATCACGTCAGAGCATGTAGCGCGAACCATTTGTGAACTTCCAGTTTTTCCGTGACGTCATGCCGCCTGCTGCTCAGCGCAATCCAGTTCAATACGAACTAATCCAATCCAACCCAATCAAATTTCAGCCAAGCAAATCACGCAATCATCCTCCCAGAATGCATTGCGTCCTAGCAACCGGGCGTCCACTGTAATTTGCAATGAGCAGATCTCCCTTAGCAACAACGCTGCATACATCACCGCTGTGCCAATTTAATTGAAGGGATTTCAAATTAATCGGTCATCCTTAAGCGTGCCGTGCGTTATTGCAACCGGGGCACCTACAGCAACATACGACGTTCCAGAATGTTCTGGGCTTTTCTTGAAGTAAGTGAGGTCTCACAGGCTCTGCGACTTTCACGATTATCGCTGGCGTTTAACTTTCTATTTGACCACCTCAGCCACTGGAAGATGAGGCGCCATGTACCACGTAACATGCAAATGCTGTGCTGGGGACCTAAGAAAGTTCGGCGTGAATGAAGCGAGTCGCTCTAAAACGTTGCTGAGTCTCACACTGCTGCGCCCTTATGAAGCGATGTCTTTTACGCGCTTCTAACATCCAATTTAATTTTTTTACTACGGAGCGTCGCGAGACATCGCGATAACGTATAAAATTTTGTGGCGAACTTCTTCGCCTTGTCTAGTACAACAACATTGAACGAGCCATGTCTTACAGTATTTCCTTTGAAGTATGCCCTCAGTTACAAATCATCACAGCGTAAAGCCAGCTGTTCAGGAGACGGGTCCTACACCAACCAGCCTGCTAGCGCTGACAGCTTCATTCAAGCGCAAAGCGATGCCGGTGACATAAAGGATGCAGAACTCTTATGCTCTATTTATAAGCATGTGCTAGCGCCAGACACGAAAGTAATGAGCGGAATCGGAGGGAACGCAAATGGAGAATCGATTGCATCTTCGGCCGGCGCGTGCGTTCGTGTTTTCCCAACTTTGGTCGTTCAAATCGAAGGAGATCGTTGGAAGGAAGCAAGGGGAGCAAAAACAACTGAGAGGAGGCAGACCCGGCTTGGCACGACAGAAATGCGGGTCGGCTTCTGCCGCTGTCGCTTTTCGGACAGAAGTCTGAGCGACTTGAACGCACTTTATGCTAATAGCATCAGCCCGAACGCGCGCATTCCTCGGCTGCTTCACGCGTCTCACCAGAACTCATATTGGAAACTTCCTTTCACAACTCTACTCACGTTCATTTGCCTTTTTGGTGATTTTTTTGAAGTTCTAACTTCTTTCATATCGGGTACCGGATAGTTAAGCAAAGCTAGATGGATAGCAAAGATGCGCCGCTGTGTCTTCGCACCATAACCGCTGAAATTGTACAGCTCTTGGTGGCTGTACTCTTCTCTCGTGCATGTAAGGATCGGGGTTTAAAATCTGTCTTTATCAACCTCGTCTTAGGTAGTAAAGGGTCTTCGCGAATGTATACCCGACAATGAAGTGTCAGATGTGGTGAAACGCAGGAGCTCAAGATCGCCTAGTGCGAGTCAGAAATGCGCCTCTAACGCAAAAAATGTGTCAATTTAATTCTGGAGCGTGCTCTTTATTTCGGATAAAGAAGACACAGGATTGGAAAAGAGGACCAAGAACTAACTTTGGGAAATAGAGTTTTATTGACAACTCCAAGCAGCGCGGCTGCCTTTTTCGGCTAGCCCAGAGGCGTTTTTAGCCCGCTGGGCCTCGTGTGGCTTGGAATGCTAAAACCCCAGAGCATAAATATTTTCGCTCCATCACGCGTCAGCAATCGCTGAGGTATATAGGGGTAAAAATGTTTCTCCAATTGTGCTTGTTCTAGCACTTTAACTTTAAGCCTTCCCGCAGTGACATCTAGGCGATTATGACAGTGATAGCACATTGCCGGTAGAGTGAACTCCGCACACCCGCAGCACAATATCTGTGCATGCATCAGACTCCGGTTACACGGCGTCTGTCTTCTTAGCTCCCTGTGCTGAAAGCCCAGATCTTGCTTTAATACACAAAGGTCCAGTTGCCAAGCCAACGATGGAGCTTTTGCAAAAAGACTGCGCATGAAATGCTCCGTAGTCCTAGGAACTCGCCAGTATTTTGCCCTTACTTTGGCACATCCTCAAAAGTGCGTTCGCATTTCTTGCCCTTCAAAAGAAACGAACGAAAAAATCCCAGACAAAAAAAAAAGATACTCGAAACGATGCTGACGCGGGGTGGTCGCGACTTGTACGAGAAACGTATAGGTGGTATTCATTGAAAAGTTTGGCTGTCAATTTCTTCGCTTGGCGACACTGAAAACGGCCCCAGATACATAGCCGATGCGCCACGGACATGGCGCGGCTTGGGCCACTGCGCCCACACGCCGAAAAAAAAAAAAACACCGGTGTGCGTCGTCTGCTCCGTTTCAACCCGATTCTTAACGGTGTTGTCAACAGAGATGTTAATAATCGCACTCACATTGGACTCAGGCAATACTTTGCGTTCGCTGAGGTAGAGTTTGTAACGTGCAACACAATCATGTGCTTTGCACGGACAAGTACCGCCATCCCGCGGAGCCCGACATAACGAGTGACGGCGCACTCACACGGTTGGTTGCATGCGCGCCTCGTCAGTGAATACCAGCAATACGCCGGGGCCGTGTACGAGGACATTTTTGTGTCTTCCGTGGAACTGTTCTTTGGTCGTTGACTGAAGGCACTAGGAAACAATGCGATTTAGCAGCTCATAGGGTACTCTAATTGTTTCGTTTTCCTGTACTGTACTGAGACAACATATATTGGCAAACACCTAACAAGTAAATAAGCCTCCATTTGGAGCCCTCTATATTCACGTTGAAATAACCATATCTACGAAGAAAAATTCGTCCTCGCACTTAATTTTTTCCTTCGGACAAGCCTACTCCACCTTGAGCATTACCTATAAATCTGATCGCCTAATAACCATA
>NW_027526335.1:32574276-32672086 GCF_048455015.1 Haemaphysalis longicornis
AAGCCTACTTCACCTTGAGGATTACCTATAAATTTGATCGCCTAATAACCATATCTACGCAGCCTTACAAAACTGGCACAGAGGCGCCAAACTAGGTAATCCGCGAGATCGAAAGGTGACGTGCCGTAAAGATCGACTAGGCCTAACTCCTTATAACAATACTGGGCCTTGATGGGACGCTAACTGCAGCTGCCCGTAAGCCTAAAACAATCAAAACTCTGCCCCTGCGTGAGCGAGGTGGCGCAAATACGGGCGCTCAAAGCAGCGCGCCAGAAACAAGAAACCCCTCCGGTAAAAACCAGACAGGAATGCGGATTCTCGAGACAAAGAAGCTAACCGGAGGACGGGCAAGCGGGGCCGTGGTCCAGGGAAAACAGCTCAGGACCTCTCGGAGGACAAAGCACGTAAGCTGGCCTCACACGCGTCGTCACAGCCGGGCATCTGCGCGGGACTCTCACCTCGCAGACAAAGATATAAATAAGCGCGCAAAAAACGCTGGGAGAAAGAAGGAAAGCGGCAGCGCCAACACAAACGAGGCGCTCTTGCCGCCCCTCAGACGGAAGGTAAACAGGAACGTTGGTGGCGGACATGAGGGATCATGGAGAAATGGCCACTTTGGGCGCGGCGAAGCCGAAAGAAAGGCAGCGCTGTCGGCAATCCAAACGCCGCCAGTCAAGTTAGAAAAAAAAGGAAGGCGAAAAAACGCCAGGAAGTGTAATAAAAGAAGAAGAAAGAGAAGGAATGGAAGCTGAGCTCGGTGCTGAGCGCCTGCGTGTGTGCTGAGCGCCTGGTGCGTTCGAGATAGGGGCCGGCAGCGCCAAGCCGAAGGGCAAGCGTGCTCTGAAAGTTTAAGGTGCGCTGTTGCTAGGTGGTGCTGTAGTACGGCAGTGCCTCCTCTCCCCGGGTGACAACCACCCGCCGACACCCGCAGTCAGGGAGCTAGGGCTAAGTCCGGAAATAAAGACGACCAAAAACAGGTGTCCCACGAAAGTATACGCGTTAAAGAGAAGGGCGTTAGGGGCAGTGAGTAGAAATACTCATAAGTAATGAATAAAGAAAAGGAGAAAAAATAAGTGGAGAGAAACGGTGCTCCTGTAGCTAACAAAGATTTAAAAAGCGAAAGAAAGAAACCTCGTAAGGGGTGGCGCGGGAGATGGTGGGAGTAAATCTTAGGCAACACTTTGGCCAGCGCACGACGGAGGAGTATTCCTAACCTCGGAAATCCCGGTATGAAATATTGGGTACGGACCCTGATCTGTGGAAGTTTTGTTCCTAAGCCTCTTACCGAAGCATTAGAGAGCGAAACGTGTATGAACGAGGTAAACATACGGCACGAGCGTGAGGAAGAAACAGTAATGGGATAACAAGAAACCTGAAGTAAAAGAATAAGAACGAAGGAGGCCACGGTGCGGACTGTACCAGCTTGAAGTGTTGCTCTCTTCCTCTTTCAGTGAGCTAGAGGAACAAGAATGAGGTATAAAGAGAGAGAAGAACACTGATGTATGAACGGGGCCCGGGCCTTCGTACACGAAACTAACGACTCAATCGGATGAACGTATATGTGCAGACACATTGTAAGAACTTTAGTAAAAATAATTCACTCCCCCCCCTTCACATGTAGAAGGCGTGTTTTGGATTTGCTTTTTTCATACGTGGCTAACGTATATCGTTCGCTCCTGCCAGGTTTTCGCCCTTAGCACACTAGGATTTGGGGTTGACGTGCCGTTTTCACACCTGGGGTATCCGGCATGTCGTAGATAAGGGGCACTAAATAATTTCCAACGCAGAATGCATGGTCTTTATGGGGGTGTAAATACAAGTGATCGGGAGGATGGAGCGGCAATTCAAAAGTGTAAAAAGGGCTTGCATAAACGATATTTATTATAATAACCCTATGGAAATAGGGTGTTGAAGAAACCACTAGAACAACCTCTTTTTCAGAGACATAATAAACTACCTTCATCTTATTTGAAACGAACCGCTTTGTATACTCGAATCACCCACACAACTACAACAGAAAACAAAGGCACTTTTAAGATACTTTATAGGAACTGTGGAACTCTTCTAATAAACGCTTTCGCTCGTTCCTTCACGTCTGCAAGCACTGCGGAAGATATAGTTATCGCCTGCATGGAGCGGGACAGCATGATGAATTGCTCATCACAGCAGGCACGTTTTATGTTCCTGCTTTGATTTTGTGGCTTTGTTTTTTAAAGTGGCCATCGAATGCGTTTGTTGCTGTAACTGATTGATTGATTGTAGGGTTCAATGCGCCGACGCAACGCAGACGATGAGGCGCGCTGTATTGGAGGGCTCAGGAATAATTTTGGATCTTTAACGTGCGCCGAAATCTCGTACACACGGGCGTTTTTGCTTTTCGCCTCCATCAGAAAAACGTCCGCCGCGGCCGGGAATCGAACCCGCCTCCTCGTGCTCAGCAGCCCAACGCCTTAGCCACTGAGCCACCGCGGCGGGTTTTTGCTGTAACTGAACGAAAGCCGGTTCATAGCCGCTACACCTCTGTAATGACGTAATTTCAGCGGTCCAAGAACGCCAAGACCGGGAACAAGAGAAAAATCTTTCGAGAAAGGTTCTACGTTATCTGATTGCCATAGAACCGTAATTTTCGGCTGAGGTACTTTGCGACCCCCTAATCGAAGTACTGGATGTGTTGGTTGATTACTTTCTGCAAGAATTTGAGATTTCAAAAAATGTTGATAAAGGTATTGCGGGGTTTCTTTAATCTAAACTGAAACAGTTCCTCCAGCTTGTAAATGGTTTTATATGCGCAATAATAGGCTTATATAGACAATATTCGTGTTTAAAGAGACACTGAAGGCAGCCAGAAAATTAGTTTGAAATGGAAGCCTGACTTTCCTGGAGCCATTTTAGCGTTGATTCGGAGCCGAAAGGGGCCTTAATTGATGAAAAATTTGTATTCAAACTCTAATCCAACGTGACGCACGATAAACCAGAAGGAAGCAAGGCAGCGGTGATGTACAGCGGTATAGAAGCAACTGAATACAACGTCTGCACGTACCTAGTGGTTTGGCCAGTTTCGGTCAAATCAGTCGTGCTTTCCCGAACACTTACTTCCTTTGCAGCTCTGTACCACTAAGCACACTGCTTCTACATGATACCCGTGATCAGTACTGACGCTTTGTTAAGGAAAACCATAGTGTCCTTTCGAGGCCCCGGTAATGTTGGCGTAGAACCAACCGCTCGTGCGTAGCTTGCACGCCTCGTCGACAAGCGTTGCCACAGCTCCAAGTATGGACGAGCAGTGCATCCGGCGGCCGCCAGAAAAGACGTTGCGCACGCCAGATGTCTTAACCACTTCCGGTGCGACTTGCGTGGTATAGCCAGTGGCGGCGGCACCTGTATTCACGTTTTGGCTATTTTTCCACGAGGGTCTTTTCTTCCAGGGTACACAAACATTTGAGTGACGTCATATTTGTAGCGGAAGTGACGGCCGTGCAACGAAGCAAGCAGCCTGTAAAGGGTGCGCCCCTGCACATAGGGTCTTCTTGCGGAGAAGCAACCTTTCGAACCAAAGAGTTCGTTATACTTAGGGTTGTTCGTTTTCGGGTTTTATATTTTAACACGAAAGTGTTTTAACCCTGGATACATCAAGATTTCCCTGATGTCATATCCGTCACGGAAATGACACCAGTACACCTTTGACGAAGCGACCCGCGAGCAGGACGTCGCTCGCCAAGCACACCCACAAGACAGCCGCCGACCCGCAAATCATGCTCAGCTGCAGATTTCACTGCACATTTTACTTTCGCTTTTTACCTATTCATATGACAGAGGAATCAAGCACAATTTTTCTATCTTATTTTAAAAATCTGCGCGAAAGAGTGGTGTATTCGTGTATTCGGTGAGCTAATCTATCTATGTACAGCAACTTGTATTTTGACTTGAGTGTCCCTTCAAACTATAGACTTGTCACGCTTCTTCCCAAACCTGCACTAAGAAAGTATTTCTTCAACTCCCAAATTGCCTTACATTGCTTAACAACGTCACCTCAGGGACATTTTGTAGTCGATTTTGCACTCGGTTGCTTCGTGCGAAGTCAATGTCAAGTATTCAGCCCTCCAAACGAAACGAAACAGTTAAACGACTGCGGGAGCACGAGGGGGAGGAATGTCTTAACCGTGTACACGCACGTTTCGTCATAAGTTGTCTTGAAAAATGACGGATAGGCCTAGTTTCGCGGACTGTCCTATAGAACCTGATACAAAAAAAATTAAGCAATATGAAGTGTTGGGCAAGATCGAGAAAAATTTAGTAGTAAGGAGACCAAATACCCAGACATTTATTTCTAGACCGAAGCTCACTTGTATCAATTTTGATCATTTGTTAGCAATCATTACACACACGGATGAGTGATTCAGTAGAGGGTTTTTTTTTCTTGCCTCCAGACGTGAAGCACTATACAAGACATTTGTAGTTTCGCGGAATCCTTTCTTTTTCGCCCATGTCGGCACTTCATGCCGAAAAAACATCATTGTTTCGTATGAGCATACTACGCAACTGAACCGAGCAAAAAGGCCGAACAAGAAAAAAAGCCCGTAACATGACGAACGTTGTAGTGCGCGGTCCTAACATGCTGATAACAGCTTACAAAAGGCGAACGCGA
Source organism: Haemaphysalis longicornis (assembly GCF_048455015.1). Classification (NCBI taxonomy): domain Eukaryota; kingdom Metazoa; phylum Arthropoda; class Arachnida; order Ixodida; family Ixodidae; genus Haemaphysalis; species Haemaphysalis longicornis. Next base: position 32,578,922 of record NW_027526335.1, read on the forward strand.
AAGGATAAATGTGTTTGTAGGTCGGGGGAAGTGAGGGGGGGGGGGAGGGGGATCAAACCACTGGCTGATGCCGTTCACATCGTCGCTTGAAATCATTGTCATAGCTCGAGACTTTTTTTCCTTCCCTGCGGAGAAGTTTTCCGCATCAGAAACACAAAAGACGAAACAAACCGAACGACGTCTTCTTTTTCTCTTTCCCTCTCTTTCCTTTTATAATGGCCCACCTCAAATCGACGGTCGGAAAGACTCTCGATCAGTTTGCTCAGAACGGAAGGACTTCTGTCCGTGACACACCGCCATTTTTTACGGTCGTTCTCTTTTCCAAGCTAATCTTCGTTTGCCGGGCCAGCGAGTTCCTCCTTTTCGTGTCTTTTTGCTTTCGGCCGCCCTGTCCGGCAGCGCTGCTTTCAACCCCTCGCACGCATCATGCTTTCAGTCCAGCGTCATTGAGTCTTTCATCGATGTAGCACCCCACCACACGCTGAGCTTTGGGCGTGCTCTCGAGCCCGTCGATGCGGGGTGACTGCTGCCTTGGCGTGACTGCACCGTCCTGCACGCAATTCATACAACATACCACACCAAACTGTTCGTTAAAACAGTGTGTCCGACAACTTCCCTTCTTTTAAGCGCAAATGGGCATCCTCCTTCTAGATTGCCGTTCGACGTACTCTATCCGCCAAAACTTGGTTTGCACGGCAAGGAACGTCATATCGCGGATGATTGCCTATCAGTTAAGCAGAAACCTGGGAATTCGCTCTGACGGTACCTTTCTGGCAGATATAAAACGCCATTTTGTTCTGACACTTTTTGCATGGGCTGTCGTTGTTGGGTAACTAAACGAATAACATGAAGTTCCTGTGATAGCATAGCACGGGCTATTTCTGTTGAACCAGAATTGACAGTGCGTGTGCCAGTGCTTTAAGAGTCTTGGAGTCTTTTCGCAACGTTTTGTTGCCAATAATATCAAACGCAACATTGAATGGTTTAGAAAAAGTTTCCAATTTGTAGTGAAGCTGAACACCGTGAATGAATGGCAATAACTGTCACTCTCACCCTACTGGCTTCATTCTGCGACCTAATAGTGCTTGGACGTGTGGGACTTGTGTTCATATCGCTTGGCTTCGGTTGCCACGTTTTGAACCATGGGAATGTCTCGTGGAAGGTATGTGGGTGCAGCGTATAAGACTATAGATGATCTGTAGTTGAACCACCATTCAGCGATGTCAACAGTTTTCTGGGCTCTTAGGTAAGTGCATAAAACTGCTCGTTGATATACTATATACTAGGCTACTGAAAAAAATAAGATGAGAGGAGCTAGTACCACGGGGCCTGTAGAATTTATCTGAATGGGAAAAATGTACATGTTGCCAGTGTTCGCTATCTTTGAAAGAATGTATTGTTGATTATTCTAACTTGAGCTAGTTTAAGCCCCATTAAAGTACACGCCCTCAGGTATCATTTTTATACATGTTGGGTAGCCTGAATGATTTAGAGAATAATCTTAAAGTGATTATGAGAAAGATTGTCTTTAGAAGCATGGTCCGTTCTGCAGATTAATACTAGGCGCGTACTGTGGTGGCATTACGGCCAGACGTTTTTTATGCCTTGTCAGAATGTAGGAGTTGCATTACCGGCACCACGGCCTTTAGTTCTAACGAGAACAGAATACCAAAGCAGCCGTATAAGCGACATTTCGGTGGGCTCAGAGGAATTCTCGATGGTTTAAATTATTCCACAGAATTCCTCCACTGCACATCTCGTTATTCAGGACGGCGCGTTGAAATTTAATGGCACTTTTGAGTATACGAAATTCTGCTCCATAACGTCAATCCGAAGAATGACGACACGGCCCTTCTAGAAGAAGTAGGCGACAATGCGTGCACCGCACTGTCACGTCGGGTCGTCAAATTTTTCCGAATTGAATGACGTCACTGCCTTGCGCAACGTACTACCCTCAAATCGCCTTAAGAATTCGTTGACGTATCTTCGAAACAGCGGATAGCTGATCCTTCCTCGGTTGGTGACAAAAGCGATAAAATCCCGCGCTGTTCCCCTTATCGTCGCCTCCTTAGCTTCCAGAGACGAGGGACAGCATAAATAAAAAGGAAACGAGCAAAGACGAAGCTATCGAGCGCTGGAGGTCTTTCTTTTTCTTCGGCCCCAGCGAGAATGATGGTCCGCGCTGGAGAAGTGACATCTCTATCCGTGGACAGTGTCGCTATATAAGCCTCGAGCGGCGACACGATGTCTCGAGGCGCCCAGCGACGGCTCTCGTCGTTGCTTCAAAGCAGGGCTCCTTCACTGAGTGCTTCCGCTTCCAACGCTGAGCTCGAATTCTCGCACACGTGGGAAATGATAGGCATACGATAGACACGAACTGACTAACGTTTTTTTTCGGAAGTTACCAGATTATAACACTTTTTTCCCCGGAGGGACCACGTAATTACTGATGAAGGTCAATATGGGGGATGTTTCTGATGTCCCAGTTGACAACCGATTTTTATATTTTCGTCTTCTATCTTTAATCTGTCATGGGATACGATTGTGATGCATTCTGTCTTCCTGGAAATAATTTTGTAGTTATCGCCCGTCCACGCTCACCATGTCTTCATACCACTGATTCCAACACTTCTATCATCTTAGAAAGCTTTTTTGACCACCTCTAAAATAATTAGTCAATTCAATGATGTTTTCACAGAATCGGTCATGTTCCAGGCTCCTCGAAGCCGGGCTATTTTTAGATGTGTGTAACCGAACTGTGTAAAACTACTACCAATAAATAGCCCTTCGTAGCTGGATTGAGTGATTGATTTATTGTAGGGTTTCACGCACCGACGCAATGAAGGCGATGAGGCGCGCCGTAGTGGAGAACTCCGGATTAATTTTGACCACCTCGGGATCTTTAACGTGCGCCGAAACCTCGAACACACGGGCGTTTTTGCTTTTCGCCTCCATCAGAAAAGCGGCCGCCACAGCCGGGAATCGAACCCGCGTCCTCGTGCTCAGCAGCACAACGCCTTAGCCACTAAGCCACCGCGGTAAGTGCTTCGTAGCAGGATAATCGATTCTGTAATCATGCTTAGGGTTACATTGATAGATCAAGCATTTTATGTGTGTTTTATGTGTGATTGTCGACGCTAGGAGCGTCGACTGCTGTCGATTAGGTCCGCGCCCACACAAATATACGCACAGCGTTTTTTGCTTTAGCTAAATCCCTGAAGTTGGCGATAATAAGGTTAAGAAAGGCTAGGAGAGTTGAAACAATCACATAATTCGACGCCCTAGTCCTAGCTACTGGTCAAAATTTCCGACTTCTTCTAAAATAGTAATCCGGCACTTCTTCAGAGCGTTGCACGCAAGTTATTAAACCGCGCTTGTCTCGGTTGGGTTCTGAAAGGATAACCGCACGGGACGTAGTCCTTTGCGATGTGACCCCAGGTGCGGGCATCTGAACTAACCTTTCAAGAAAACGAGGCCAAGAAGCCGAATAAGGTGGCTGAAGATGGAGAAGCCGAAGGATGAAGACGAACAAGAGGCTAAACGGCCGAATGCCAGCCCATCACTTGCATCATGTTTCAGCTTCTGTTTATTTCCTCTTCTTCATTCCCACGTTCCCTATTCTTAGTACACGCTGGTCGAAGCACAAAGTTCATGGAATGGTTCGTGCGCTATTTCCAACCGTTCCTCACTTCCCGTGAGCGGAGGGGGGGGAAAAGGGGGGGGGGGCATAAAAAGCAGACCCAGTGCGGCCAACGTTTTCACCTCTTTCCTTATTTGAAGCTCGCGCTGGTGGGCAGTAATAAAAGGAGGGATATAGCTTCGAGAGAGGCAAAGTGCGACCACGCGATGGAGAAAAGAGAGGGGAGATTTTCCCGGGGTGTGCCTGACGCCGTTTTGCCAAGTGCGCGAGAAACAAAGCAGCCCTTGGATTGGGAAACGTTTGCCCGCGCGCCCGGAGGCTTTCCCCTGGGGACCCTTCGCCGGTGGCCCCCGGTCATCTGTCTCCATTCTGGCAAGCGCGCTCGACTGCCGCTTTTATTCCTCGCCCGTGAGCGCCGTCTGCGCGCGCACGCGAGAGGCGCGCCATTATCACTTTCCTGTTTTCCTTTCTCCGCGTCCAGGTGCGCTCCGGTCACGATGCACGTCGTCCCGATAAACAGGTCATCGCTCGCAGCGCAATCCACCGAGAAAGTATCCTCCTTTTTTCCCGTCCCGGCAATGCTTTATCGATGGCTTTTCACTTCTGCACGCCGAGTAGACCGAGGGGATAACCTACCGGTGCGTCGGGGAACGGCTAGAGAGAAATATGGTGGTACGAAAAGGGACACTAAAGGTAGATAAAGTGGAGCCTGGAAGGAAAGAAGTAAAAAAAAAGACAAGCTACGACAACAGCGGATTGTAGTCGCCCGGTTTGTCGCCTGATCACGGGGAAGAGCAACACGCCCGTCCCAATAAACATTCAAGGCGCTAAGTTGTCCAGCGCCGTGTACTACATACGCGTAACAGGAACAACTCTGCGCGTACATACGTTGCTCCCATGCTTGGCGGAGCCGTCGAACCGGGCTGAGTGATGAAACGCCAGAGCGTGTCCGTTCGAAACACGCGTACTACAGGTGATGCATGGCTCTGCAGTTCGTCTCGGTCGTCTACGCAATCTTCTAAGGAGGACACCGATGTCCGACACTTTGGGCGCGCGACGTGAGGTGTGTGTGTGATCTGCTTTCGTTTCAGGCGGGTTCTTGTGCAACGCGACGGTTCGATTCCGTTTTTCTCTGTCGTGGGATGCGGGCGTGGCCACTATCCGAAGCGGTGGCGGCAGCCGAAGGGACGACGACTCATTCTCATTACGACACTGCTCTCGAACGGCCGGTCCTTGTCGCAGGCTGCGTCCGTCTTAGACGTTTCTTGTTGTTTTTGGAGGGTGCTTGTAGGCTATCTGTTTTTAACAGCTCCCGTTGGGTCAGGAGACACGCTTTAACTGGCCCCGGGGGACCTGTAAGTGTGACAAGTTGCTCATCCCTTGCGCCATTCGTAAGAAGTGTCGCCCGGTACAAGCGTTGTAGCAGTGAGAAGAATTGTTGGAAGTTTTTCTAGACAAAGAAAGTTATCTTTGCTGTATTTAGAGACACATGACGGAAATAAAAAGCTGGGGAAAAAGCAGTCACGCAGACTTGAACAAAGCTGGAGGAAGATTTATGAGGTAATACGTCCTGACGTTCTTAGTTAACGTCACGAAATGGGGCTGTGTCAGGAAAAAAAAATCCATTGGAGTTAGAAAAAAGTTTCGCGAAAGTTCGACGAAACATACGAGTCTGGCCTCTTGGTAGCTTTTAATCTGGTGTTGCAATCTCTGGGGTCGGTTAATTGTTAGGAAACATGTCGTGCAACTTTTTCCTTTCTTGTTGAAAAACGGCAGCAGCGCAGAAACTTGGGTGATGTGATGTTAATGCATCAATGTATTTTTTTGCCTGAAGCAAGGATGTGCTTAAAATAAATAAATAAATAAATAAATAAATAAATAAATAAATAAATAAATAAATAAATAAATAAATAAATAAATACAGTGACGTGACTCTATTATTCTGCGCTTTTCTCGCTTACCACCCTTAATTAATTGAAAGAAAAACCATTAGGTTTTAAAGAGGGGAGCAGCTACAAACTTGAAACATTTTTAAAACTCAAAATCCTTCTGTCTTCTACTACAAGAGAAAAAAGGAAGCTGCGTCGGCGGCGACTGCATGACCGAAGAATTGCAATTAAAGTACGCCATCAAGCGTGCGGGGACAGCGCTGAGCGGGGGAAGTGAGCGATAGTACAGCGGAGAAGAAAGATGGCACGTGTGTAAAAACTATGAGGTTCATCGTCATCGCTGCACCCATGAGATCAACATCATCAGTGCCTGTCATAACATCGGTGGTTCAGCTCGGGCTGGTTAATCTTTCTCAATCGCAATCGTGCAAACAGAATCCCCGCCGTAATGTATGGACCCGGCGCCCTGCCTGTATGTCATAGCGTGATTTGCCGGGCTTGCGCGGTCTTTAAGCGCCACGTCGCTCTGGACGAAGAAAGAGTCGGCGTCTTCTACTCGCCTTCCTCTCCTCTTCCTTAAGTATTCAGCCAGAATTTCATGGATTCTGGTGGCGGCCTCGGCCATCCAGACGACCCGAAGTTGCTCTTCCGGGTCGGGTCTGAGCAAGGCGGTCTCCCAATCCTCTATATTCGTTACAGTAAACGAGTTGCACCTAGGATTTCCTGCAGCATGCTGATTCGAGTCCCAGCAGTTTCAATATTTTTGCAGCACCCGTTACCATTTTTTACGGTAAAATGTTCTCTTGGCGCAATTCTACCAATTGTTTTTGTATTTAAAGGTGGTTTGATATCTTTTACGTCGGTTTAGGGGCGCGGTGCAACATAACACGTTTATTTAACGTTCTTCACCGCACCAAAAGTGTCTAGATTTACCGATGTCGTAAGTGAAGGAACAGAAATTCCATTCCGAGATAGCTTAAGCCACGACCCAACGGAGTGTTGGGGCTCCTCCAGCCGAACTTCGCACTCCCGTCGCTGTCTCACCCTGCGGCACCACTGTCATCAGCGAGTATCGGTGCTTTGCGGGGCGCCACCACCGCCCATTGTTCTGGTGGCACTGCGGCCGCTTCTGCTCCTTTTAGCGCCAGGGAAGCTGGAGGCGACCAGATTACCCCGAGAAAAAACTAATAAATGTGGACACGTCGTTCAAAAATTGGTGCAGCTTGCACTACTTGTGCAAGGCTGGAGAAACAGCAGAGGTGGGGGTCGACGTAGGTTGGACCGACCAGAGTGACCCTGGCCCTACTTTGATAGTGGATCCCAGGAGAGAGGATCCCAGTAGCCGGACCCCAGCAGTGCACAGCTATTTTGGACGGCACTGTCAAGCAACTACCATTAAATTGTGTACAGTGTTTTATTCAGTAGCAATAGTCGTAATCGCTTTCGTCGTCTTATACCGACGGCACAGCCGCGTAGGGAAATCCTTGTGGACCCCAGCAGTGCACAGCTGTTTTGGACGGCACTGTAAAGCAAAGACCAATAAATTATGTCGAGTGTTTATTCAGTAGCAACCGTCGTCATCGCTTTTGTCGTCGTATACCGAAGGCGCAGCCGCGTCGGGCAAATCCTCGGGGAGCGTATCCTCGCCTCGGTGGGCCTCCACTTCTTCGTCAGCTGGTACGGTGGTCGTCTCCACGTGTAGATTGTGAAAGGAAGGCTTGACAGATTCGTCGTCATCGTATTCGGCGCGGCGGACCCCTGGCGCCCCGGTCATTACACGATGACGACGGCGAATGCGGGAGCTCCTTATGTGGCGGAAGCCCACGCTCAAGCCTGGACGACGCCGGGCGGTTGCCGCGAGGCACGCGCTCACGAGCGCCCGGGATTTTCTGTCTACGCGAGACGAATTTGTGTCGGCCTAAATTCGCATTCCTAGACGTAAACAATTTAAAGTGCCTGTGCCGAATTTTTTTTTTGTACTGGGAAGCAGCAGTTATCAGCACAAGCCCTGCCAACCACACCGCACAAAATGCACCAGTTGGCGCACTTACATTGCTTCTGAACCGACTGCAACAGCGTCTCTTTTTTAATTTCCCCATTTACTCTCCTCTTGCACTGAATACGTTTCGGTCGCTTCATGTGGGATAAAAAGCGCGCTCCGCTCTGACAACTAACCCTTACCATTCACTATTCTCTCGTGCTGGATTGTTTGTTTGAACGATCTTCATCTATAAGGTGATACAATGAAACTTGCTTTCTTATGAACAGCTTTAGCGTCTTAGTCGCGTTACACGTTTTGCCTCAAGATTCTGCCTATTTTTGCAGACGTCTTTCCACGGCTTTGATTCGCTCCTGATGGTAAAAAAAAAAAATCAAAACACAATGCCCCCTCCCCTCTCCTCGTTTCATTTTTTTTGCGCCTCCAAAAGCACGTCCAAAGCTGACTGTGCTTAAGACGAGTCGGCAGAAGACGAAGGAGTCGAAATGTTTTTTTTTTTTCTGCTCAGAGAACAACTTTCCTTCACCGCTTGCACCCGGTGGGTCTATTCAGACGGGTTTCCCGCTTTTCCTTTGAATTCCATTTCATTGGGCTCCTTCCTGGTTCCGCTCGGTTCTGTTCGCCATATATTTGCAGCCGAATATACCATCCGTAATCCTTTTCCTTGCGAGTCAGTGCCTCTGAACCGGGAGAAAGGAGCCGCACATCCGACTTGCTTGCAGCGGTTCTGAACTCTCCGGATGGCGGGGTCCAAGATAAGTCGAACTGTATCGAAGCAGTTCGAGGAGATATTTTCGGGCTCCTGTCTTTTTATGGGTGTGTTTTGGTACGCCTCTCCTCCAGCTTGCCATTTATTATTTTCTGAAAACTAAACTTCCAGCCGCTGTCCATGTATTTGCGATGTAAAAATATATCCCGCGTGGTCAAAATGAACTGTACGGAAGCGTTGGTGCAGCTGCGTCATATGTAAAATTTTCCTTTTGAGGGGATACTGACTATTCACGAATTCCAGGGAAAAGTTGTTTTCGACAATTCTGTTCCCCAAGTTATAATGCTACAATTACTTTTAAATGCAGAGCATTTCAGTAACTCACGATGTCACCCGCGTTGACGTCCGTCGTAGTCCGCACCGTCGTTGTCCGCACCCCTCCCTACAATATATAAAAAAAAATACTATCCGGCGCCTGGTTTCGATCCCTCGCCCCTACGGGCGGAACGCAGTGTACATGGTGCTCTACCCACTGCGCCACAAAGCTGACATAGAATGGGACGCTACGAACGCGCCTTATATCCTTGACTCATTAAAACTACGTCAAGAAGCTGCTGATACAACGCATTCGCTACCACCAACTCCCCGAACACTAAACGTTAACGCAATACACCCACCCCCTATGCGACGCATTTACTCGAGTCCCCCTCGCGGGGAGATGGGACCGCCAAAAACAACGCGTTGTGGACTGCGCAGTAAGGTGCCGGCACGTGCGAGAACCGCTCGCGCTGTTCGTTCAGGCAGGGGGCGCGCGAGCACTGCGAAGGCGGGAAATTTGAACTGCTTTGGACAAACCTCCGTTCAATTCATCAAGAGAGAAGTGAGACAGGGAGGCGAAGAGCGTGATGGGTAGTAGCAGTAAGCGGATAACGGTGCCACAGGCCGTTATGGCGAATCACTGCTCTGCATTTACGACAGCTTTCACGTTGAGTGGAACGGCTTTAATTTTTTTAATGCAGTGGGCGCCGGCGTTGAGCCATAAAATAAAAGGCAACCTGGATTTCTGTTACCCGTGCCTTTTTAGCGCACATAAAGTTTACCAAATTTCTCTCTTTCTCTCTATCCTTCTATAATTTAAAGGAAGAAATCGAGATGTTTAGACCGCATGCTTCTTGTATGAACGAAGCGCGGCCACGTAAATCTCGAAATCTTGACGAAAGTACGGTTTTGTTGTTTGCCTCATTAGAAAAATTGTGTTTGATTCCTCTGCCATAGGAATCGGTAAAACACGAAAGTCAAATGTGCAGCAAAATCTGCAGCTTAGCATGATTTTCGGGTCTGCGGTTGTCTTGTGGGTGTGTTTGGGGAGCGACGTCCTGCTGGCGGGTCGATTTGGGAAAGGTGTACTGGCGTCATTTCCGTGACGGATATGAAGTCAGTGAAATCTTCTTGTATCCCGGCATAAAACACTGTCGTGTTAAAATATAAAACCCGAAAACGAACAACCCCAAGTATAACGTACTTCTTGGTTCTAAAGGTTGCTTCCCCGCAAGAAGACGCTGTGTGCAGAGGTGCACCCTTTACAGATCGCTTGCGTCGTTGTTCTGGCGTCATTTCCGTGACGGATATGACGTCACTCAAATGTTTGTGCATCCCAGAATAAAAGACTTTTCGTGTTAGAAAAGGCTATCGCGGCCGGAATGCTACTGAGACCAGCCGTCGTGGTGCTCGACATCGCAGGTGCGCGCTACCCGGTAGATATGTCGGGTATGCGCTGGAGCTGAGACCTAATGCTTCTCTTTGTGCTCTCACGGCGTAAACCGGTACTCGCAGTTGACGTACAATGAGTACTTTTTAAAGCGAAAGCTTTCAAAACGAAACCCTGTTTAGTTGAATCGATGGTGTTCTTCCAAAACACTAATGACCGGTTGGTCTGTAGGGGAATGCCCTGAGAACATCTGATAAAAAAATAATTCTCTGACAATCCTCGGATAACAAAGCTCTGATAACATCTCGGGACACACAGCACGCGCGTAAAACCGGGCTTCTATTGTCTCACAGCGGTTACTTTAAAATGAAATGGTTTTCTGATGCAGGCGGAAAGCATAAATGCCCGCGTGTTCAAGATTTCGGCGCACGTTAAAGATCACCATGTGGTCAAAATCAATACTGAACCCTCCACTACGGCGCGTCTCATCACCTGTATAGCGTCGGCGCGTTAAACCTCATAAGCAACCAATCTATAAAATGGAACGGTTACATTAAAAGGAAAAAAAAGGAACGGTTCTAGATAAGACGATACACCGATCGATCATGAAGGGGTACAATAGTATATCTTTATTTCATGGACCACACATCCGGTTACGCTTAGCTCGTTCGTTAAATCATCGCATGGGTTGCGCTTTGGGTCTTTCTGACACCATGTATCAGATTCATGACGAGCTGGGTGCAGGAGGGAAAAGAAGAACAGTTTATTGAGCTTCGGTTATTCATACAGATATCGGCAGAGGGGGCAAGCGCTCTCCAGGTGCACATGCGTATCAACAACCAGTACGAACACTTTGCGCGCATGCAAGGTACACCGCATACGATACAGGTTTCACGATCGATTGGACACACTTTAGGTGAAGGTTGAACGAACTCAACTTTTTTTGTGAAGTTATGGTAAATGTTTTTGAATGGGCACCGATTGAAGACGTTGCACTTTAAAGCCTGAGCCTAGTCCTCACTCCCGGTGTTAGGCCTAACACTAGGTAATTTTCAAGTCAACCTTACGGCATGCCAAGAAACGTAACACTAAATGTTCGTCGAGTTCGCGGCGTGGTTAGCGAGCAAGTTAGACTTTAAAGCGTGACGTAAGGTCTTATGTCGGGCGTCGCCTCACACCTCTGCTTCGCATGAACATTTCCTCAAGAGACTTATAAACTGTAAAATGAACGGGGCTTCACCGAGTGAACAATTTTCGACATCCGGCAATTCGGCAGATGTCGGCTGGCTAATATAACCTTTCCATGAGAAAAAGAAAAGAAGGAAAAGAGCCAGTTCTCCATCGCTTTGGCAGTCTTGTGCGTTCGAAGCAAATTCGGGTAGACGTAAGTCCTTAGGATGCGGACGTGACTGCACCGCTTTCACGTGGCTTTCAGCGCATTGCAGTGGGAACGGGATGACAAAGTAATACTATACGACTTAATGTAAAAATTACTAATACTGGTCCCGTTCTAGCTTTTTTCAACTTTTAAGACTTGACAACATCTAGGAACGCAAGGCCCCGGCAAGAGTTCCTGCAACGTTAATGATGCCGCATAAACAGAAACAGGTAAAAGTGAGAAAGAGTTAAGCACGCAATCTCACTCGAGCGCAACCAATCGAGAGCATGAAGTCAGGTTTCAGTGGTGCGTGAAATTCGAATAACTTGAAAGCGGACGCCAGACGGCAAATCTAATTGGCTCCACTCACTCTGGCCCCTTTTAGAACGCAGTGGCAGTGGCGGATACCGGGAAAAAATGTCTCTTGTGGATCGTGTTTTTGGACGTACCCTCTTTGATCCTGTAACCTGATCCGACATCAACGAGTACGCGCTTTGACTGCGTCCATTCGTTTCGGCAAATCGGTATTTGCGACTGCAGTGCCAGAACCAGAATGACTTGCTTCGAAATGTGACGAACGAGGCATCGACCGCAAAATGTTCAGGTTAGGATGACGGTAGGCCCTTTGTTCTGGATAAAGTTTTAAGAGGTGCCCGGTATTTTCCACGTCTAATTTGCATTCGCTTGTGAATCCACTCCTTGCTTTTTTTTCTATTAATGAGGGAGAGTATGATGATTTAGGGTTTGACGCGCCGACGCAGCGCAGGCGATGAAGCGCGCCGTAGTAGAGGACTCCGGATTAATTTTGACCACCTGTGGATCTTTAACGTGCGCCGAAATCTCGTACACACGGGCGTTTTTGCTTTTCGCCCCCATCTTTAAAGTCACAGTATTCAGAGTATTTGAAGTCCGAGTGTTTGAAGTATTTGAGTATCTGAGTATTTGCAGTCAGAGTATTTAAAAAGTATTTCAGAGTATTTGAAGTCATGATTGAAACCATTAGGCGAATACACACGTGCACACACATTTACAACAGAAAGCGAGCGAGCGTGCGAGCAAGCGAGTGAGCAAGAGAGAGAGAAAGAGAGAGAGAGAGAGTTTCCTCAATTTTTCTCGAGACCGATTGATTGATTGATTATGGAGTTTAACGCGCTGAAGCAAAACCCGGGCTATGAACCGCGCCGTAGTTTAAGGGTTCGAATAAATTTTGACCACCTGGGGATCTTTAAAGTGCGTCAAAAGTTTGTCACGGAGGTATTTTCGCTTTTATTGTTTAATTTAAAAGCGGCCGCTGCGGCAGGGATGGAACCCGCGTCCTTGGGCACATAGCAGCACAACCCCTTAGCCACTGCGCCAACACGGTGGTTCGTGAGACCGAGATTCATCGCAGACGTTTGACATTGTCGGAAGTCGGTCGAGAAATTCACTGAAGAATTTCTCTGGCCGATTCGGAATTCATTTCACATTCGTCCAGGCAATTTAGTATGCGAGTGGCACATTTCTTTCACAGCAATTATGAAGCGCGACACCGTAAACCGCATACAGAGAGATTGCGAGACAGACAGACAGACAGACAGACACACACACAGACAGTCAGACAGAGAGAGAGAGAGAGAGAGAGAGAGAGAGAGAGAGAGAGAGAGAGATAGAGAGAGAGAGAGAGAGAGAGAGAGAAAGGCGGAGAGATACTTTTACGTTACTGACGAGTACTCTGCGCGGAGAACGACTGGTTCTAAGAACGTCCTGCCCTGTGCTTAGTAGTTATATTCGCAATGAAAATTTCGAACTTTCGGAACACGGCGTGATGGGGTCATTATGACCCGCATTGCGGCGCCTATTTCGTTCAGATTTATACGTACATATCTTCCCAACCACCGAAGCAGTCACAGCTTCCGCTTAGTCTCGGCTCTAAGAGCAACCTCAACGCGCAAATAAGCGTAGGACTCCTTGCAGTCTTGCGCCAAGCCAGCAAACAGATTCGTCTGCACGCGCGGAGGCGCCCACGCATAAAAACTGGAGAGTGCTTCGGCGCTCACAGGGTGCGGGGATGCACTCAGGCTCTCGCGAAAGCACGAAATTCACCGCGAAGCGAGGCGGCGACTTGCTTCTCGAGGTGTGCCGCCACGCCATGCGCCCCGGTTCTATTATCTTGCGCGCTCAGCTTCACGGTGGCGCAGCTAGTACGCGACGCCTTCCTAATGTTTCCGCCTGAGACCTTTCCCAAGCAAACGGGCTGTTTGGGGAAGATTTTCTCTGTCAACGCACGTATAACGACGTCTGAGGAACGTGTTTGAATTTGAAATTTCCCCGCGCTTGCGCGGCTTGGGGGAAGAGAACCCGGGGGCGGGGGCTTCGCTTGCTGATGCCTTTCAGGAAAGGGAACCCTTCCATCCGTGCGGTGATAGACCCATAATATAGGCACGCGCAGGTTATACGCATGTAAGTTTGTACGTGTTTATCTCTTCGTGTGTGCTTGCGGGTTTGTACGAGTACGTGGGTGCGTACGCGTGTGCACAACGCACGGGTGATATACACCGGTTACGGAGCTCAAAAGGGCCGGAGTTTCTTGCGCTCTGTGGAGCCAGAAGTAATGGATTCAGTTGGAACTACGCCACTGTGCTATGCGGATAGAGGACGAAGGGGAATACGAATAAGGAGGAATGTACGCGAAACAATGGCGATTCTTTTGTTGTAAACTCGTGGGAGATTCGGTCCACGTTCGCACTTCCGCGTCTGGACTCCGCTCGCCTTCCGTCTCGGCCCGGTACCGCCTTGCGGGCGTAGCGCCTGGGCTAAGTTCATTTAAAATGTTCTCCGCGAAATGCTGAACGGAGGCCGCAGATATGACCCGTGAACGCAATATGAAGCGATGAAGGAGTTTATAGGCCACGGATGACAATACGCCTAGTTGTCGGCAGAACCTTACGTCCAGCTTCTGGAATGAGCTGTAGCTCTTGCAATACTGCCTGTCAGGGTTCGTGCGTAAACTGTTGAAAGCACTGTTCTCTCCTGAAGTTGTGGTACCATAGGGGGGCTCGTCTGTGCATTCCTCGAAGAAGGAAATCGAGAGACGTTTGGCTCTCAATAAAGAAGCGTACGTGCCTCCTTATGAAACGTTGCTCGATATGCCCCCACGGGTATGTGTATATATATATATATATATATATATATATATATATATATATATATATATATATACATAGAGAGAGAGGAAAGCTCTTTATTAAAGACGAAAACCGAGAGGTTTGCCAGAATTTTACACTGACATGCTACTCGGCGGGCGATGGGTAGGGGAGGGTAGAAAAGGCCCTATAGGTAACAAGGCGGAAGAACGAGGAGAAAAGAAGTAAGAAAAAAAAGCACACATCTTGGAGTTTGTGGGAACAGTTCGATGAACATCACGATCTCTGTAGTATGTCAAATATGTTCAGTGACAGTGATCTCGTCCAGGTATTCAAATAACGCCACTAGTGGTTTGCGTTGAGCTGAAGGGGAGGGCCATAGACCGAGGAGTACTTTTAAGCTGATTTTTCCTGGGCGTAGGTGCACGATCTCCTGCTTCAAACGGCACCTTGCGACTATGTAAGCGGGGCAGTCTAACAGTAGGTGTTCTACGACTTCCGGCGATCCGCTGTTATCACAGTACGGATTCGAGGTTGCACCGAGTCGAAACAGGTATGTTTTCGTGAGCGCTGCATTGAGGCGTAATCGGAGGTATAAAGTTTCTAATCGGCACGGAAGTCGCTGTGGCAGCTTAATCCTGAGCTTGGGGTCTACGTAGTGCAAGAAGGCAAAATTGTGCTCTGGAAGAGACCAGAGACGGTTCCGTTCCATTAAAACAAGTGCCTTCGTCATAGCTGAGGCATCTTGCTTGGTGAAGAAGACCTTCCTTCTGTTACCGCGGGCATGTAACGCTTTGCTAGACAAACCGCAGCAACGTTCGTGTGTATGCCAGAACTTAGACCTAATGTTTAACTTCGAGGTCTTGCATTGTCGAATAATGCATTAAGAGAATGTCCTCAGGTTTTCTTTCTGCGACGTGGGCCATTTTGTGTGTCATTTCTTGCCTACGCAGGGCGACTAATTTTCGACCTGTCGAATCCATACGGGTGGTTTCACAAAATATCTTCCATAAAGTGCTTGGCTTTCTACAACCGCAAAACCAGCCGCTCTCATATTAATGCTCGTCGCTGCTGATCCACGCCGATAGCCACACACACACACACTGCATGTTCATACAGACTACGGCCACAATGTCCGTACCAATACCTCGCTACGTAAAACTTTATGGTCATCTGACTCGCGTCAGTGTCCACATATACACACATGTCTATGCATGATACTATTTTAACAATTCAGAGGTTCAACTCTGAGGTGTACTGTGTCGAAGAGGACCCTTGCAGCGCCCTAACTGCATAAGCTCACGCCCAACACCTCTAGGTCCTATCATCCTAGTGTGATATGGGAATGTTTTGACGAAGTGTAATTTTCCCAGCCCTTGACCTGCACCAACTCTAAGTTATTTTCAAGCGTCAATTGCGCCTTAGGACCGCGATTCATCCAATACAAAACCGAAGTAAAGATCAGTGCAAAAGCAAAGCAAAGGATAGCGCACATGCCACATAGCCCATATCGCGATGCTATCAAGAAACCACAAAAGGTTTCCCTTGCTCCGATTCCCTGCACATACTTGCGCCCTGGGCGGATATCTCTGCTGCTGTTCCCTATACAAGGGGAAAGCTTCGCACCACTCGCTGCCTAAACATGTAGCATTATCCCGCGACAGCCCCGCATCAAATAACCTTTCTATTTTATACCGCATTTCGTAGTCAGTAGAGCAGCAGCCGATCTCATTTGCTATCGCGGCCCCTTCCATACCGCGGCTTCTCCCGTTTGCTGTTCATATCAGGCTGGGCGCCCCGATTGTGGCGTCTCCGTCTATGTGGCCCAACTGCGCGGAGCTGGGATGTTCAGTTTCCCCTTTGAGTGACCGCCTCCTTTGAGCGAGCCGAACGAGCCGGCTGATTAGCGATTCAGATCAACCTGCCAGATGCAGCTAAAGCCGTTCGCCGGCATCCTTTGAAAGTGTGGCCCCGTGCTCTCCTTATCCGAGCGCTTGTTCTTCCCCGAAGCACTCGTGTTCGCGCGCAAACTTAAGCACTCGCGCGGCTTTATGCACTGACACTTGTGGTAGCGGGTTGCGCAAGTCTCCGTCCGCTGTTGGCTGTAGTTCAGTCGTTAATGCTGCGCCGTTAGCGTGACCTTTTACAGTGCGAAAAGGAAACCACCGTCGAAGAAACAAGTCGGAAGTACACCCTTGCGAACTTTTCTTACTCTTGGGTTGTAGCGGCTGGGGAAGAGCTGAGTTGTGTGCTCTGCTGTTTGCGTTTTTCATACTATAGTGACTTATCTTATCCCTTCTGTGGCTTTGGGAGTGGAATGAAGTAGTTTAAATCTGGATATATTTGGATGCACCCGTGAAAAGGAGAATAATGTTCTCATTCTCCTCGCTATCAACGTTGCCTCTAATGTGAGTTCGCGATTTCTTCTTGGCGTTTTAAGGCGTATTATATCTTGGCTAGTAACCGGGGGTTTTCAGGGGTTTGGCCATCCGCGGGTTTTGTGTTGCAGTGGTTTTGTATGGTCCGACAAACCACAAGCTTCATCTATGTGACTCCCACAATAGCGAGCCTAAATACGAAGTATACATAGGCAGCACCTTTCCAAACTGCTGCTGCTTGTGGCATACATGTGATCTTTGCTCAGTCCACGCTTAGCGTTTGGCTTATTTAAGGCAAGACCAAAGTACATAAACAAAATTTACAATGTACTTTCACTTACATGGTCATGCCATATTTACCCGCCGTGGTGGCTCAGTGGCTAAGGCATTGCGCTGCTGAGCCCGAGTTCGCGGGCTCGATCCCCGGCCGCGGCGGCCGCTTTTCTGATGGAGGCGGAAAGCAAAAATGCCTGTGTGTAGGAGATTTCGGCGCACGTTAAAGATCCACTATGGCGTGCGTCATCGCCTGCGTTGCGTCGGCGCGTTAAACCCTACCACCAATAAATCATGCAAAATTTAAGGGTATAAAAACGGTGTCGAAGCGAGGTGAGATAAAAGCAAACCAAACACAAAAAAATGACTCTGCCTCGCATGGTCGCGAGTGGTTCGAAGAAAAACAAAACAAAACAAAACAAAACAAAAAAACACGAGGAAGAAGACACTGCGTGTTGTTGTGAGGATGATTAAACTATGAACGTAATGCCCTGTAAGATAACACAGCAATAGAAAATTTTGGCCCCAATTTGTTAGACTTTTTCAGATAACTTTTATTAGAGGATTCTTGTAGGCATCTCAGTAGAACGTGTATAGCGTCAACATGCCCTCCTACAGAGAATTTCTGCAGTAGAAAAATGAATAATGTATTTTAGGGTACCTTCATCTGATCAGAGGCTTCAGACAAATGAGGATTTTGTCGAATTTTTTTGTAAGGATACTGCTTGAGGAAGAGAGGTTTGCAGTTAGACTAAATAGTGCAAACCCATGTATGGCCCGTGGCCAATGTGCAGGAGAACGAACAGGTGCTCACCGGGGGGCAGTTGTCTAATTATGATTTGCAGCGTCCGTCTTTGGCTACATGGGTTTTACCGAAACAAACGTTATTGACTGCTATGATTAACCTCTATAGTACGGGTACTAGTTATTGCCGTCCTGTAAGTTGTGTTAAAACACCGAAGCAAAAGCGAGGACTGGGCTCCCACGCTACCGAAAACCTCGAGAATCTCAACTACCTCGATAATCATGTACCTCCTTACGGCGACATATACTCTCAACAACCCTACTACAACAAGAAAAGAAAATTGTATCGCCCCTTTGTTATAGGGGACTACCTTGAGCCTTCGAAATGGGTTTCGCAGGCTTTTACAAGCTTCCTCAAGACCGGAGCGCTTCACTCACTTCTATTAGCCAGAAAGGACGCGGCGCTCAGATCGATGGCATCGAGCAATTGAACGTGTCATTGCGCAGACGACCCGGCTGTCATCGACCTCCTTTCTTGATTCAGCTCTCAGAGCCTCGCATCAATCCACCAACCGATAAATGTGCGCCGGGAGATTTGAAAGCGCCGAACCGAACTAACATCAAGCAGAAAGTTGGAAAAAGCGAGAAGGCGAGTGCCACTTTAGTTTTTGCGCCGAATCTGGCATCCTACTGCAGCCGGGACCTAAAAAGTTCCGAGAACGCAGCGCTTCTGCGCGGAGAGAGGGAGAGCGTAAAAGGCGATGACGGAATGGTCTAGTCTATTCGCTTTTACTAAAATACTAACACAAAGGCAGGCCAGGGTTCCTGTTTGGCGCAGCTACCAGCGGAGAGGGACTGAGATGGGCCAAATAATTTCGGTCGTTCACTGCCAGGCTTGCGATGTGGACACCTTGGCAGTTTCTTCGACCGTTTTGGGTTCCTGCTTTTTCCGACTCCGTCCTGGCGCTTGTCTAGACACTCGCTTGTTCCTCCCCTTTTCTCTCCTAGCGTTCCATTTTACACCCGAGTGGCCTTTGTTTCGATTTCAGCTCGGCGCTAGCTACCAAGTCGTACGGCCGAGCTCCGATGCGATCAATTTGGCTCTCATTTCGCGAGACAAAGCGATTACTTTTGTTTCTGCCTCAGTAAAAGTAAAACAGAAAGGCGACGCCAGCTCGCTGTGGACGAGATTGCTGCAGATAGTGGCAGCGGTGGTCTATATAAATAACCCGTTGGCTATAGATTTCCGCCGCTTGTCGCCGTTTTTCCCGGCGGTCGGCACGCTCGGTTCATTCTTGGTTTGCTTCGATCCAGGAACGCCTCCGAACCTTACGTCACGTAGCTGGTGACGCGTTAGGACCCGTCAGTGATGGCTCGACGGTCAAAGCGTCATGCTGCTGCGCCGAAAACGCAGGTTTGATCCCGGCGGGGCGCCCGTTTTTCTGATGAAGGTGAAATGCCTGTTTTTTTTTAAACACGAAAGTGTTTTATTCCGGGATTCACGAAGATTTCACTTATGCCGTATCTGTCACGGAAGTGACGCCAGTACAACGAAGCAAGCCGCCTGTACAGAGTGCACCCCTGCACGCAGAGTCTTTTTGCGGGGAAGCAACCTTTAGTACTGAAAAGTGCGTTATACTTAGAATTGTTGGTTTTCGGGTTTTCTATTCTAACACGAAGTGTTTTATGCTGGGATACACCAATATTTCACTGACGTCGTATCCGTCACAGAAAAGACGCCGACACACCTTTGTCGAAGCGGCCCGCCAGCAGGACGTCGCTCGCCAAGCACACCCACAAGAAAGCCGCCGACCCGCAAATTATGCTCAGCTGCAGGTTTCGCTGCACACTTCACGTTCGGGATTTAACGATTCCTATGTCCGAGGAATCAGCCAGTCTTTTTAGATTTCGCAGAGCGCTGAAGATTCTAAGGTGATTAAATTATTCCGTAGCCCTCCATTACGGCGCCCGTCATAGCGCAGGTGTAGCTCCGTCGCGTGAAACTAGAAAACTTGTCATTTCTTGGTGCGTGTTCGTCGGCGGATTCAAAAAGAAGGCGATATGTTTTTGGTGGGAGTTGGTTTCTAAGCCAGTATGGTACCAACAACGAAGGCAACTCCTTCAGTTGTCTGCGCCATGGTTTGTACCCTTAAAATCAATATAAAAAGTTGTACAACAATTCACAGCAGAGCTGTTTAGGCCGACACAAATCCGCCCGGCGAGCATAGAATACCCCGAGTGCAGGTGAGCGCGTGCCTCGCGGCGACCGCCTGGCGTCGTGCAGGTTTGCGCGCGGGATTACGCCACATAAGCAGCTCCCGTCTTCGTCGTCGTCATCGCGTATTGACTGGCGCGTCACGGGTCCTCCACACCGAAGACGATGTCGACAAATCTCGGTGCACCGTCACGCACCGTCACGCTTCACAGCTGCTGTTAATGTATACGGTTCAAGACCATCGCCGTATTTACTGAGAAAACGTTGCGTGGAAGGCAGTGCGTTGATTCCATGCGAGATAGTGACATGGTGCCCACAGGGTTCACGTACAGTTGTGGGCATGCGTTCTCTCATTTCCATCACCGCCATTTCACCTGTGCAGCGTTTTTTCCCTCTTCGGCGTAGTATGACTTAGAGGCTTCACCCAATGGACTCGTTAGCTCTGAGTATACGCTATTAGCTGGTACGTGATTTTCTACTCAACTGCTACTTGTGTAACTACCATGCCGAAATTTCTCCGGCAGTAGCCCATATCTTTACATGTTTTTAAGTCGCAGGCTAGAGCCCATCCACTAGACTCAACTTCAATCAGCTGTAATCACCGGGCTCTTGGACCCAGGGGTACCGTTCTCGTGTTGCTTTCCGGAAGACCCTGGTTTTTAATCCCCCCCGGTGGAACATTTGCCATATTTCTTTACAAATAAATCAGTTATTTTGTTTACACGTGCTTCCCTGATAAATACAGCGTCATTACGAGCCTTTATTGGCCTATTTTTTATCCTTGAGTTGTCGGTCATTTCGAGTGCCATCCGTCTACCATTTGTGCCCAATTTATTGGTCCCATTTGTGTGACATGGGTGCGAGAATTACGACAAAAACATTGTAACTAATAAGCTTGCCAACCAGACCGGGTATCTGCCAGCTGACCTGAAAGGGAGCGCGCAGTGCCGTATGAACGTATAATCACGCTGAAATAACCGCGCTCACAAGCATAGAAGAGGAAGCGAGAAACTAGCCCGTAGCCTTGCCATCGCGAGCAAGAAAAAAGAAAGAAAGAAAGAACTACATTTTTCAGAAGTACTGTATTAGGGGACGTTCCCTGGTAGAAAAAATTTGCGAAAGTGAGCAAAGAGTAGGTTTGTTGCTTATTTTTTTCAGCTTAAAAGAAAACACTGATGGTTCCCTGCTTTATATTTTTTCAGGGGAAGGAGGGGCGGAATGCAATATGAACTTGAATTTGAATTCGAATTTGTTTTGTAACTAGCGCCTTGCGAGGAATTACCAGGCCAAACCTGCGACAACATTTTGAGCTCCTTGTTATTGTAGTGGTGAGATGCACGAGCACGAACATGCCGCAGTACAATTTTGACAATAGTGTCTGCCCGTTGAACAGCAAGACTTTCCAAAAACGATGCTCTAAACCTGTGCATTTGTGGCGCCGTCCGTATGCACAAATATACGGTGCGGATCAGTGGAACAACGCATCCTCTGCGGCATCGCCACCATCGCGAGGCCTCGTTACCCCCACCACTGCGGTGCACAGAAAAAATTCCCGGGCCATCTCCACTAACGTGGAACCTGGGGAGGTGCGAAGCATGCAGTGTATCAGGGTATTCTTGGCACCTTGGCATTTTTGCCAACGGAGATGAAACTGTGTAGAGGTATACATACAGCTTTGCTGTAAAAGTCTCTTGACTTTGAAGCCCGAAGCTCTGTAGCGTGAGGCGCAAACGAGTGTCCCGGTGTATTAGTACCGTGTCTACATAACATAACAATCACCGCGACGACGATGAGAGGAGACACCAACAGGCCCAGCCCCTAAGGGGTTTCGCCTTTAAAAAAAGCGCCAAATGAGAGCACAACACCTAATTTGTGTTTCTGGGCAGGTTTTGATGCGTCGGGCTAAACAAAGCGGATTTCTAATGCTCATTTAGCGCGGAGCCTACCAGAAAGCACATTATATCAGTCCAAAGTTCACTTCCATTCAAATTTTTCGAACGCTAGCGCCGTGAATAGAAACCCCCTATAAGCTGGGATGTCTAATAAGTTCATAGCGTACATTAAATAATGCAGATTGGAGGTGACCACGATGTGCGAAACGTTGAAACTTTAACCTTCTATTCAGTATTCGCTCGCTCAGCGGCCGTTTAGAATTGCTCCTTTTCTTTCTGTTCAGACTGAAATGGGTATCGCGGCTTAAGCGCACAAGCAGGAGGAATAAAGGAAGAGACAGAAGTTTATGGTTTGAACAAGTTAGTCAGAACACCGCTAAAATGAGAAGCACTCCATTCCCAAAGTGTCCACTCCTCCCTGCTTTTTTTAAATTTCTGCAAGAAAGAGCGCGTATTTCAAAATTAAACGAATGACGCAGACGCACGGCCACTGTTTCACTTTCTGCCGTCGGCATTCGTTAAGCAAAACGTTCCTTGATTTGGCACCGTGCGTTTTATGTCCGGTGGTGCATAAGCTCTCAATTAGCGTGTCATACTTTTTTACGGCTCTTTTATTCCGCACCAACGTCGTGATAAATTTTCGCAGAAACTTCCAGGGACTCGGCCGTGGCGGCGCTCTCTCACGTGAGAGAAAAGTTAGTGAAAATTCCAACGTTGCGTTTCACAGACAGAACTGGATTTTGTGCGCACCGCTCTCCGCCAGTACGCGAGCAGCAATTGAAGCGAAAACAGCCGCATTCGCACTTTCCCCCCGTGCCCATGCTGCAGGAAGCAAGCAGGTACAAGTAGCTTGCAGAGCTCGTCGTTAAACATTGAAAACAACAAAAAAAAAAATCCCAAACAGAGACAATTAGCGAACACGACTGAGCAAAACATGCAGAAAAAGAGCAGAACCAGGAGTTTTCTTAATGAACTCAAGCTTCAATCTTCAGTTTGTCATATCCTCACTCCCCCTTTCTCGTTCGCAATTTCTCCTCACCTCTTTTGCCGTCCTTCGCCCTCGCTTGTGGGCAAATTCCGCGTGGATGCTGCAGTGTAAATGAGTTCATTAGAAGAGCAGGCGGGAGTCGCCGCCGCCGTTGGAGTTTCTATTCTTCTTCATGACGGTGCGCAGTTCGCAAGAAAGGCTCCGGGTGGTCTTCGCTTCCTCAAGGCTCGCCGAGAGCCCGCTATCGGCCTGATTTATTCTCGTGTTCGCCGTCGCTTTCTCCGGCGTTTTGCACGCCGATTTTTTTTTTAATTTATTTTCTACCCGAGAAACTAACTGTATGCCTCTTCGTCACGTTTGCCGTCAGCCTTTTGTGTGCACCTCATTTTGTTTTGCATGAATGCGAAATAACGAGGGGTATATACGCGGATGATTAGAAGGTCTTCTCGAGGCGGTCGGCTTTGCTGCTTCTACTTCGGTTTTTGTTATTGCGAATTTCTACATGTAAGTTGATTTTTTTTTTGTTTGCAATGGTAACAAACGATAAGCTTATGCAGTGGGTACGAAACGTTTTGTGATATATAGATAACCTTTCGACGACGATGGGCAATGAAGGAGAACGTTCACTGGTGAGATGGTGCCATTAAAGCATAGAATTATAATGAGTTCACGTGCGGCTTCTTGTTACGGCTGACATCACATAACAAAAATGGAGTATGTTGCTATGATTTGTGGGGGCCAAGCCCCTCATATCGGGTCGAGGAGGCGCTAGCGACGTCCTTCTCCTTGATGGGGCGAGGGCGATCCTCGCGCGCTTCCCTCCTCTCCCTACGAGGCGACGGGGGATGCGCGCAGGAGACTCCCCGGGGGAGACCGCCCTTGGGACGCGCAGAGATCGCACGGTACGTAAATGCCCTTCGGCCACTTCTGGCCGTTTCTTGCATTGACCGTTGTTTCCCACTTCCGTGGGTCACGGCACCCACCGTGTCGATTAGCGCATGCCTCGATTTGCGTCAGTGCGTTTATCTAGGATGCCCGGCGAGTCTCTGCGGGCATATTCCACTTCTTGGTGGGTTGCCCCCGCGTCCGCGATGTGACGGCTTGCGCCGTCTAAGGTCAGCGGACGAGCGCCGATGCCGCCCGATCGAGTCCAGCGGCTTGAAATGTGTAGCGGCCACAGAGAGCCCCCTTCCCCTACGTCAGCGAGCGTTGCGGCCGGCCAACGCCGGCGGACGCTAACTGCTGCCCGACTACGGGCTGGGCACACGCTGACGGCTGTATATGCCCCAGGGGCTAGGTGCGTAGTGAGTGTAGTGTTTGTATCGTGGTTGTCCGCGTAATAAACCACTGTACTATGAAATATCTCGCTTCCCGGTGAAGTGATTGACAACGTACACACGCGGCGAGAGTCGTGGCTCGCTCTCGAACCCGTTGTGGGCAGAGTCTCTCGGCAGGGCAAGTTCGGTGCTGCGCGAGAGCAGTGAGAATAACGACGGCGCGTTATTCTATTATTATTCTATTCTGTTCCTTGATGCTAATGGTAAGGATAGGATAGGATAATGCCCACAGATTCTATTAAAGATGCGAAGGTCTTTACAGGTGTGCCTCTATGCGTTATGTGTTTTGGTATGTGTCTGAATAAGTGGTTGGTACCATTTCGAACACGTCCAGATGACTTGTGGAGGAGATACGCGTGAACTTTGGAAAGAGAACTAATTTCGGTACAACGTTTTACTTTTAAGAAACAGCAAGAAATATTGTAGTGTAACGGTATCCTCATCCGCAGCAGAGGGCAGTCGTTTAGTTATCGCAATAAGAAACATTTCAGAAGCCTTTAAGATGTACGCTTTCTTTTTACAGGAGGGGGGAGGGGGCGTTTTCTGCTTCAGGGGAGCTACCGTGCATGCGGAAGTATATTTGTCTTGCAGAAAAAATAAAATTGAAGACATGCGCAGCGTTAATATTACGCACAAAGGAAAGATCACAAAGGATGCTTTGTGAAAGCTTTGGTGTTGTGTTTTCCATTTTGTCATGGCGTCAGCAATGTGCTCTTTTTTACCAAATGAACCACCAACGACCCCAAGTTTTGACCTTTGTTTCTTTTATTTTTGATTGATATATAGTGCAACCTGTGTATCCCGAATTTTACACGAATGTCTTAATTTACATGTGTAATAGTTATACAAGCATCTCTCGAAATAATTTATCAAGGACAAACTGATAACAGTTCCACTGACATTTGACTCGAAGTCAAATGCATATGTCTGGATTGACACATGGCTTTGAGCGAAAAAAGAAATCTTATTTTTTACTGTCAAGTTCCAAGTGATTGTCACTGTTTAAACGAAGTAACCGCTTAGGGCCCTGTCAGTAAATAAATTCGTGTGACGCAAACTCTGTACCTAAATTATCAAGGCCTGTAGTGCAGATAGCGGAAACAAACTGCTGCGAGCTATCAGAAATAATTCTGCGATTAATATCAGCAGATCCCGTACTCTTTGACGAAGGCTATTCAACTGTTGCTATTTCCTCATTTTACAAGCTTCTCAGGAAAGCCAAGAATAAAACCAGCTTACAGAAAGCTCAGTAAGCCAATAAGGAGGTCCGCGCTTACAGCGGCCGTGCGGTGATTCCACAAGATATCGCCCCCCACCCCCACCCCCCCGCTGCTTAAGCGTGCGCACACACGCACGCACGCACGCACACACGCACACACGCACACATACACACGCACACACGCACACACACACACGCACGCACGCACGCACGCAGAACAAAAGAAATGAGATGCTTCTCGTATTAAGGTTCATGGGTAATTTAGCGTCAGCATTTTTGCCTAGATTGCTTTTTCTTTTGCTTTGATGTTACTTATGACCTTACGCGGGGTGTTTCTATCCTTTTTTATACTCAGTATAGGATGCTTGTTGACAGCGTCTTTAATCCCCCAATATTGTTCGAAAACGCCAAGCTGTAATTAGGTTACACCGCGAAAAAACAGCCCTGGCTTTATATCCGAGGGCTGTTGTTTTAGTTTTTTTTTGTTGCCTTTCTTTTCAGCTGACCATGTAGTAAATGAATCAGCATGTTACAGACGCTTTTTCTTCCAAAAGCAACCCTATTGTTTTATGGCTTAACTTAACGGCGGGACGCTTTATCATCAGTTTAGTAGGAGCTAAAACCTTCTTTTATGAATCACATGTTTTTTTTTTAGTTTTCGGGTTAATACGGCTCTGGGAAATTTTTTGTCTGTTCTCGTTCATTTGTTTTTCTCAGAAGCGAAAAGATGCGGGATAACTGGGTTGTTCTTGCTCCAGTGTAACTTGAATTTCCCTGGTTATTTGACCTGACTGGTCTTAGTCGAGTGGTATGCATTTCCGCATTATTTTTGAACACGTAATATTTTTCTTACTAAATATGTTTGATTTAAAATCTACAATAATCAAAACCAATAGTTTGAAAAGATGATCGTCATGAAATCTTTCTGTATGTTACAAGTGGCTGGCATAAATATTTTAATGCACGGGGAAAAGATCGGAACACGGGTGCACCAAATTCGAATTTGACACCATAGCAATGTACCTTCTGCTTTTTCATTTCAAACTTCTTCATTTGCGTTGCATCAGGTTTACTAAAGAAATATACAAAATAAAGTAGTTTACAGTTCCGCTCATCTTATTTCCACGAGGTTATTTGTAGCTCGACGGGCCCCGTACGAGAAATTTTTTCACACGAATGTTTGCCTAAATTAACACGCCGATAAGACGGTCAGTTTGCTATACACAATCCTTTGGTTCGAATGAAATTCGGTTTCTTTGTGTTGGTTGCTAGCTTACAGGGGATTAGTTAAAAGATGTGATGATGATGATGGTTAGAGTTTTTTGGCGCAAGGCCAGCTGGGGCAAAGAGCGCCAAACAAAAGTATCTAAAAGACAATACAATAGTGGCTACTAAAGCCAGAATAACAATAAAATCAATTAACGGCAAAGGTGATGGCTGGTGTATACGGCCAGATTTGATTATGCGTGATAGGAAATGAGGTTTAAAAACTTCACGTCTGACAAGTACTCAAACACACGTTTCACGGAAAACATGGCATCGTCACCCAGAAACAGCGATGGATGTAGGGGAATATGTTGTCTGTAGAGTTCTCTGAAGTGTTTGTGTCGTGTTGTGTGAAGTGCCTTGCATGTGATTAGTATGTGCACTACCGATAGGGCCTCTCCGCACCTGCTGCACTGGGGTCTAGAAGATCCCGTCAGCAGATACGAGTGCGTCGCATGGGTGTGCCCTATCCGCAGCCTACCCAAGGCGACTTCCGTGTGTCTGTTGCGTGAGTCAGTTGTGTATCGTCCCAAGTGTGGTTTTATTACGTGTAGTTTGTTGTCTGTCTGTTCATTCCACTGTGCTTGCCATTTCCTACGAAGGTATTGTCGAATTTGTGGCCTAAGGTCACTCTGTGGTAGTATGGTTATACCTACTGTGTTCCTGAGTGCAGCAACTGCGGCCATCTGATCCACAACCTCATTGCCAGCAATTCCAGCATGGCCTGGAACCCAGCACAACACCAGAACAAGTTTTGGGGCATATATAGACATGATAGTGTTGAAAACCATATGTACAATTCTGTTTTTGCATGGCTTGTATGATGCCAATGCGCACACAACGCTCAAGGAATCTGTATATATGATGGACTTCGAGATTTTGTGTTCAAGAATGTGTTGTGCAATGAGTAAGATGCCATATGCTTCAGCTGAGTAAATTGTGGTGTATGTGCTCATGGTTCTGCATGCATCAAAGTTTGGCCCATGAGCAGCGCAAGACACTATGGTTGCAGTTTTTGATGCGTCACTATAAAACTGCACATTCACACTTGTACTGCAGGGAGAAGAAGTGCTGCAAAATTGCAGTTTGTGGTACCCTGGTTTTATCAATATTCATGAAAGACAAGTCACAACACACAGGTTGAAGCTGCCAGGGTGGTAAAACGTCAGTAAAAGAAGATGTGTCAATGTCTGAAAAGGAGATGTTGAAATCCGAAGCTTCCTGTCTCACTCTAAGTGAGAATGGCAAAGGAACGGACGGGCGATTTACAAACACTGGTGATGTGGATGCATCATTAAAAACAGGTTTAAAAGGATGGTTATTCATCGATGAAATTTTGAAAGCGTAGAGCAAGTCCATGTACGTTCGTTGGTCCTCAAGGCACCATTTGTTACATTCAACGTATAGACTCTTTGCCGGGCTAGTGCGGAACGCACCCGACGCAAGGCGGAGGCCCAAGTGGAGTACTGGGTCAAGCATTTTTAGTGCGGTTTTTGATGCCGACCCATACACGACGCTGCGGTAGTCTAACCGGGACCCGACTAAGGCGGTAAAGACCCGGAGAAGTAGTTCTTTGTCTGGACCATAGGTTTGGTGGGAGAGGACCTTGAGAATGTTTAGTGTTTTGAGGCATTTATGTTTAAGTGCTTTGACGTGAGGTATCAACGTGAGCTTGTTATCAAATATGACACCTAAAAACTTGTGCTCCCTTTTAACAGGAATAGATGCACGGCCAAGAGCAATCTTAGGGTCCGCACTAAGCCCGCGCTTGCGGGAGAATAGAACACAAGTACTTTTGCCCGGGTTCAGTTTAAAACCGTTAAGGTCCGCCCATCCAACAAGCTTCTTAACACCGAGCTGTGCTTGACGTTCGCAAATTGACAGGTTACAGGATTTAAAAGATATTTGAATATCGTCTACATAGATGGAACAGGAAATGGTTGGTGGCAATGCCTTTCGGAGGGAGTTCATCTTAACTATAAACAATGTGCAGCTTAAAACTCCACCTTGCGGCACACCATTTTCCTGCACATGTATCCCGGACAGGGATGACCCAACCTTAAGACGAAGTGTCCTCGTGGACATGTAGCTAGAAATGGTATTTAACATGTTACCTGACACACCAAAGGACTTCAGGTCGCTAAGGATGCCATATCGCCAGGCTGTGTCGTAAGCCTTTTCAAGATCAAAGAATACCGTAAGGCAGAACTGCTTATGAGCAAATGCATCTTTTATGAAGGATTCCAACGCAACAAGTTGATCGTTGGTGGATCGCCCCACCCTAAAGCCTGCCTGGCAGCTCTCGAGAAGACCGTTGTACTCAAGGAAGTACACGAGCCTGCGATTTATCATCTTCTCGGGCAGCTTGCACAGACAGCTTTTCAGGGCGATGGGACGATAACTGGCGGGAGAGGAAGGGTACTTCCCTTCCTTCAGGAACGCCACTACTATGGCCTCCCTCCAAGAGTGTGGAATCTGCCCCGAAAGCCATATTTTATTGTATAGGTGTAGGAGTGTTTCAAGAGTGTCTGGGTGTAGGTGTTGTATCATGGTGTATGTAATCTGATCTGCCCCTGGAGCTGAAGGTTTACATGTGCTCAGGGCAACCCTCAACTCATAGAGTGTAAATTCCAAAGGGATCGCGAAATAGTTCGATATATGTAAAATTTGATATAAAAAATATGGGCTCTGAGACCTCACCTGTGGCGGACGACCACTTACCGATCGGCGCATTCAAGAATGACAACTAATTCTGCACTAACAACGCCACAGGATGCTTTATTTGCGTGAAAAGAAATCGCTGATCTTGGCCTGCTTCTTCGTCCTGTACATGGAATTAAAGACGCTGGTCTCGATATTCTCGAGGATATCCAGGTGTGACAGCCCAGTTCCTCCCATGTCGCCGCAACTACGTAGAATCAAGCTGAACGCAGCCGCCAGTTCACCGGCGGAGTTCGATCGTGTAGCCGCATCCTCGTCCGGACGATCTTCGCCACCCGAGCTATCAGCCTGGGTTCCTGCAACCGCAGCTACGATATCCTCGTCACCGACGCTCGCAACAGCCTAAACATTGCTGTCAGCGTTCACGAAGTCGCAGGCAGACAGTCCGGCTGGAACAGCAGCCGGGAAAAGGGACGACAGCTCGCGAAACGGGTCGACCATGTCCTATTCGTCGTCGTCGCCGTCTTCACAAGCTTCCGAATGTTCGGCCGTCACGAAGCCTGCCTTCCGGAAGCAGTTGGCCACGCTCTGCTTTAAGCTGTTCCAGGCACCCGTAATCATGTGTATGGCCCCCAGCTGGTCAACTTTAAGCTCGGTGCCCACGCGGAGGTTCAGGAAAAGCCTATCGACGAGTCGCCTCCTGTACCCAACCTTGAACGACGCTCGAGCGGCTGCAGCCTGGCTGTTGTGTTCGGAGGCAGAAACTTGAGCTCGATGTTGTCGAGCTCGCAGGTGGTTTGGTTGGCCGAGCAGTTATCCATGAGAAGGCAAGCGTGACGCTCCGACGCCCCGGCTTCTGTCCCTGTTGGGTTTCGGTGAAGGCACTAAAGGCACTAAGCGACCGCGGAAATCGGGGGTGCAGCGACCACCGAAGAGCACCTTCCAGCTCGCGCGGTGTTCGATATACCCAATGTCAGGAAAAATACCATTCGATATAAACGTACGAATTCCTATACTTTTACACAGAATTTTCAAGGCGATAATTCACGAGTTTGATATAGACAATAATTCGATATACCCGTGTTCGATATATCCGTGTTCGACTGTATTGTCATGTAGGGACTTCTTTTCACAAGTATTTTTATGTTTTAGGAAAGTGTTTGTGTAGTGTGCAGAGCTGGAAACGTGTTGGAAGTGTTGTGCAAGTGTGTTAGCCTGGTCTTGTAGTGTGTCCCCTGTTGTACTGACCAGGGGCAGGTTGTGTTTCTGTTGTCCTTTAAGGTTACGTATTCGTGTCCAGACTTTGTGAGTGTCGGTGATGAGTTGATGGAAGTGAGGAACGCGCGCCAACTCTCCCTTTTCGCCTCACGACGCACACGCTTCCCAAGAGCCTTTGACCGTTAAAAGGAAATAAGATTATCTGGCGTGGGGTACCGGCGAAGGACACCCCACGCCTTGTTCTGGGCCTCTCGCGCCCCCCTACAGTCCTCGTTCCACCAGGGCCTCCTTGGGTTGCGGGACGCACTGGAGGCCTGGGGCATAGACTTTTCGGCGGCGTCGAGTATGTGTGCCGTGACGAGTTGGGCTGCTTCCTCCACGTGTAGGTGTTTTATGTTTGTGTGGGGTAGTTTAGATGTTTCTGTGAATGTACTCCAGTTTGCTTTCGATTCATTAAACCTGTTATGGGAAGATGGTCTGCATGGGCCTTTACCTATGTACGTTAGGGAAGTGGGGAAATGGTCACTACCATATGGGTCTGTGCTCACATCCCACGCAAGACATGGAAAGAAATGCGGAACCAAAAGCCAAGTCAAGATGCGAGTATGTATTGTGTCCTAAGTTATGGTATGTAGGCTGTTTTTTGTTGAAAAGGCATGCTCCGGAGGATGTAAGAAACTTCTCTATCAGGCGACCTCGGGCATCCGTTCTGGAGGAGCCCCAAAGGGAGTTGTGTGCATTAAGGTCGCCTGTTGGAATGTACGGTTCGGGCAGCTGGTCGACCAGGGCCTCGAAATCAGAGCTCAGAAGTGCAAAATCAGGAGAGATGTAAATGGAGCATACCGTTATCAACCTATTAAATATTATCGTGCGGATTGCTACAGCCTCAAGGACAGTGTTCAGAGTGACAGGGTGGCAGGCTAAAGATTTCCGGGAGACAATTGCCACACCTCCCGAAGAGTGTGTGCAGCCAACCCTGTCCTTTCTGAATACCATGTACCTATTCAAGAAATTTGTTTGTTTAGAATTGAGGTGGGTTTCCTGGAGACACATGATACTTGGCTGACTGGCATGCAGAATCTCATACACATTGTCAAGATTTTTAAGGAGGCCTCTGCAGTTCCATTGGATGATGTTTTCTGTTCCCATTATTTAAATTTAAGAATAACTGGAGTGTGTGTGTGTGTGTGTGTGTGTGTGTGTGTGTGTGTGTGTGTGTGTGTGTGTGTGTGTGTGTGTGTGTGTGTGTGTGTGTGTGTGTGTGTGTGTGTGTGTGTGTGTGTGTGTGTGTGTGTGTGTGTGTGTGTGTGTGTGTGTGTGTGTGTGTGTGTGTGTTTGTTTATGTGTCGTCTTTCGGGGCTGTTATTCTAGGATTTTTAGGCTTTTCTGTCGGCTTGGACATCGGAGGCCGCTCCTTGCGCTGCGTTGCAGGCAGGAACGGCGTGACATCCATCTCCTCGTCGGATGCCAGAAGGGTGCCCGGCGGACCAGGCCCCCCGGACTTGGCCCCCTTTCGGGAGCCCTTCGTTTGAGCCGCCACCCCCGAGGGCGTCCGGGGCACCAGAGGTGGCACGGGAGGTGCGGTGGCGGTGGGAGCCGATGCGGGGCCCCCGGTGTCCATCCGGTCGGCACCCTCCAACGCACTGGAGGACGGGGAGGCAGGGGCGGGAGCGGCACCGGTCCCTACTGAAGAGGTTGTCACCACAACCACTGCTGCCTCAGCAAGCGGCGTGGCAACGGATTGGGATGCCTGAGGCACCCCAGGGGGGGGGGGGGGGGGGGGCTGGGGAGGGACCAGATCAGACTCGCTGAACTGGGTCCCTGTGGACACCAGACACCGCTCCGCCCCCCGTCGAGCCGCGTCGGCATACCTCCCCAGGGGGAACGAGGCGAACCTCTTTCGCGCCTCTGGGAAGGTGATGTTCTCAGTTACCTTTATGTTGATTATCTTTTTTTCCAGTTGGAATTTTTCACACTTGCGGGAGTACGCTGCATGCGGCCCGCCGCAGTTCACACAACAGAGGGTGTCTGATGGACAGTTGTCAGTCGGATGATCGTGCGCCGCGCATTTTGCACACGTCGTTCGGCCACGGCAAGAGTTTGTACCATGCCCGAACCGCTGGCACTTAAAACAGCGCCGCGGATTCGGGATGTACGGACGGATGGAGCGACGGATAAAACCTGCATGTATGTGTTGTGGAAGAACGGCGCGGTCAAAATTCAAGATAATGTGCTTGGTGGGAATCTCCCTGTCGTCTCTGCGGATAGTGATGCGTCTCACGGCAGTGACGCCCTGATCCTTCAAGCCGGCAAGGAGATCCGCATCCGTTTCGTTCAGGAGATCTGTTTCGGATATCACACCCTGCGAGCTGTTTAGGCTCCGATGGGGTGTGACCCTGATGTCGAGATCAGGCAGTCTAGTCTGAGCTAGAAGCTTTGCAGACTGCTGCTTGTCATTTATTTCGATTAGGAGTTCACCAGACCTTTGTTTTTTGCACTTATACGATTTTCCTATTATTGCTTCAAGATACTTGGCGATCAAGAAGACTGACTGAGATGCTAGAGGGTGGGTTGGATTTAGGGACTCCATGACAAGACATCGAGAGTAATGATCTGGTTCAGGGAATGTCAAAGATGGCAATGGAGGAAACGATACTTCGGTGCGGCCCCTTTTAGGGGGTCGATCACGGTTGGGGGGGGGGGGTTTAGATAATACCATGCGGCATAGTATAAAAGCAGGGAGACGGGGGGACTTTCTTCTTTGACCTTACCCTGGTAGTCAAAGAGGTCCCGGAGCTCCCTGCCTCGTAGACAGGCAGGGAGCCCATCGGCCGGAGCTTGACCAAGGCTCCGACGGCGTTAGAGGTTTCTACCCTTCACCTTAAAAACACATCACCACGGTAGGTCACAGCTTATGTTGGGGGGCTCGGGGTCCACGGTATCGCCAGTACCGTCCCCAAGATTACTCAAGGTGCCCCGTGCGGGGAGTTAAAAGATGTGCTGTTCATTTTTTTTTGTAAGAACGGATGCCGTCTAAGCACGAGCGACGCAAACAGCTCAGCTGTAAGCGAAGAAGCAACAACTGACGACCAGCGACAGTTACAACCAGTTATCTCATAGGATTCCTAAAGAAGGATCCTTTGCATTAGCCAATCAGAAGAGGCTGCGCAGTAAATGGAACATGGCAATAACATCGAGCTCACTGGGCAAACAGAGTAGAACCATGGGCCTGAAAATTATATGCAGAAAACTAAAGTAATGATCAATAATTTCGGGACAGCACAGCGATTTGAGATAGGGGGCGAGGCAGTAGAAGTGGTAAACGAATATATCTGCTTAGGCCAAGTTGTGACCCCGGATCGCAACCATGAGGCAGATATAATTAGAAAGATAAGAATAGGGTGGAGTGCATACGGCAGACATTCTCAGATAAAGATTGGCATCCTGCCATTGTCCTGAAGAAGAAAGTGTATGACAGCCGCGTCTTACCGGTACTCAACTACGGGGCAGAAACTTGGAGGCTCACTAAGAGGGTTCAACTTAAATTGAGGATGACTCAGCGAGCAATGCAACGGAAGATGATAGGTGTAACATTAAGGGACAAGAAGAGAGCGGGGTGGTCAGGGAACAAACCCGGGTTAAGGACATATTAGTAGAAAATAAGAAGAGGAAATGGACGTGGGCAGGGCATGTAATGCGAAGGCAAGATAACCGTTGGTCATTAAGGGTAACAGAGTGGGTCCCTAGAGAAGGCAAGCGTGGCAGGGGGCGGCAGAACGTTAGATGGGCAGATGAGATCAAGAAGTTTGCGGGGATAGGTTGGTCGCAGTTAGCACATGACCGGGATAATTGGAGATTAATGGGAGAGGCCTTCGCCCTGCAGTGGCCGTAGATAGGCTGATGATGATGATGATGATGATGATGATGGTGGTGGTGGTGGTGGTGGTGGTGGTGGTGGTGGTGGTGGTGGTGGTGGTGGTGATGGTGAAACCAGTGTGATCTGGTTAGTTTGGCTTCGAAGATCGAGTGAGTATTAGTGACACTTGCGAAGTGCGCTAAATCACGAGAAATAAATACCCTTGACCCTCGATAACAGCCATTATGATGTTATTGTGGGGTTCAATAACATTAATCGAAAACATTTCAGCCGCGAAACTATACTATGAAAGCATTCTTAGATGTTAGCAGTCTCAATTAGGTGCCTCTGTTGAATTCTTGCAAAAAAATATTGTTTTCTGCGCACGAGACATCTTTTCCCCCGGATTTAGTTGATTTTTGGGGGGAGTGTTGGCGAGGTGTGCTTCACACATGTCGTGAGGTGCGCCGCGGAAAAGGGTGCACAGCATTGCTGCATAGTCCTGCATTGTCCTCTTAAGACTCTACAGCCTCCAGTGGGTTGGGTCTTCCGGCATGTGTCTCGTAGTTATCAACACCGAGGATGAACGCTATAAAACGCGAATGGTCGCACCGATTGACATGCTTTGGTAAATGACAAAAAAAGAAAATCTATTCCGGGTGTGAGCAGACGTGCCATATCTTTCACCTACTCGAATGTCGGCGGTTGAAAATGCCAGAAGGTTTAAAAACGGGTGGTCAGAATGAGAACCTTAGAAAGCGCTATACCGTTATTTTCTGGATGAATCAAAATAAGAATAATAAAAAATAAGGCGGCCATCGACAATTGCTCTAGTTAGAACCAGTAGCATGAGCATTTTATCAATATCAAAGTGATTCATTTTTTGCATCACCTTTTTTTTCAGACAGCGCTCAATCGACCCGACATTTGTTTGGACAGCTATTCATCGCAGGAAGTAACTTCGGACAAATAAAAAGCCCGCTCAATTTGCCTCTCTAACCTCGTTATAAAGTTCAGCCTTTGTTCTGCTCGGCACGTCAGCGCTTGAAAAGCTTTTCTAAGATACCGAGGAGAGGAAAAACAAAGCTGTAAACGTTTCATGTATTTTCTTTCTCAAGAGTATTTGTAAGTTCCCGCCACCCGCTAGGCAGCTAAACGACTTTCTGCATGCTATTTTTTTTACAACTTGTCAGCTGCTATTCTCTTTTTTCCCCTTGATGTGCCCATGCTAAACAGACACGTAGTAGTGTCATATCTGAGCACGAAGTACGCCTTTTGTGTTGTTCTGACTGAAAGGGGCTTACGTCTGGGGCTTAGTGCTTGTGCGCTAGTCGGCGTGAAATGTTCCAACCCTAGCGACGAAGTTTCTTTGTAGTACAAATTTGATTGGAGGGGTATACTATAATCTTGATTTCCCATTTGCTTGCGTATCGGCTAAAGGGAGACACACACGTTAGCCTTCTCATCAGCTCGCTTTAGAATAGAGACGAAATCGATAGCAAAATATTCACTCTGCGCCGGCTTGTGCTGGAACCAGTCACCCATTTTCCCCGCTAACTACAAAGGCATAATTAGAGCGTGCTACTGCCGGAAACAAGAAGTTCGCTGCTCCAATTAAGAGTTTTAACTTATAAGTTAAACTAGGTAGTCAACATCTCCCCTAACCCATGTACAGCCTCTCAAATTTTTAATAATATAGCCGGAGCGACGACCGACCGGTATGTCAGCGCCTTATCACGGTTTTCAGCAGCGAAATAGGCGAGAGTACGCGCACACGCATAGGGCTATCTGCTGTATGAGTGCCGTCTGCTACGCTGTTTCCTTGAGAGTGCTACACCCCCTGCCACTGCATCTGAATGCCTTTGTGCACCACCGTGCTTAGCTACCTTTGGCGGTAGTGAAACGGCCTTGCAAGATAATTTTTTTAATTCCTCTGATGTCCTGGGACAAAATGGCGCAATAAAAAAAAAAAAAAAACAGGGCGTGTGTTGCACTGAGAAGAAAAGCGGAGCAGACGATACTCCCACAAACGATAGTTTTATGCGCGTGCGAGTACCCTCGCCTATTTTGCCGGTGAACACCGTGATAAGGCGCTGACATGCCGATCGGTCGTTGCTCCTGCTATATTATTAAAAATTTGGGAGGCTGTACCCTCG
This sequence comes from Haemaphysalis longicornis, assembly GCF_048455015.1. Classification (NCBI taxonomy): domain Eukaryota; kingdom Metazoa; phylum Arthropoda; class Arachnida; order Ixodida; family Ixodidae; genus Haemaphysalis; species Haemaphysalis longicornis. The sequence goes on from NW_027526335.1 coordinate 32,615,570, forward strand.
ATCATATGTTCTCGGTCAGTTTAACTTATAAATAGGGAATGCTACAGCAGAAAACAGCAAGAAGTTAGATGCTCATATTAAGAATTTCAGGATCTTGCCTTGGAGCACGAAACTTTGTTTTGTAACAAGTGAAGCACGATTCCTCTCTTTTCGTGCCTATTCTCGCTTGAGTGGGGAGGAAATGGACCGCTTGTCGTGTGGAGCCAGACGGTGATCTCCACCCACCCTCCCTGATGTAACTTTTGGCGTCAGTGGGTAATCTCATGGTGCCCTAGCCTACATTTGAAGCTGCTATAAATGTGGATGGTCCATGCAGTAGTGTTGTGGCGAGCCAGGCGAATCTTCAAATTCGAAGGTTGCTAGTATATTGATGATATAGATTTTGAAGACAAAGAATTCTGACCACTTTTGGCAGCTCAGAAGTGCATAGCTGCTTGCCATGCATATTAAACAAGTATTTTAGTCTCAGTCAATACGGTAATATTAAGAGCACAGGAATAACAATAAAATGTAACGTGGAAAATGTACCATAACTACAGTATACAAAAAAAATGAAAAATAAAAATTACGGAAACACCTAGGCATTCCTTATGATTCAGTGAATCAGTTGAATGGTACACTTCTCATGAAGTTCTAGGCGTTGGTGACCAATATCCGAATGTGTCCTCTCGTTATGGTCATCATCATCAGCTTCTTGTTGCGTTTTTTCCTCCCCTTCGTTGGGAATCTTGGCCAATCACCCCTGTTTGGCCTGTGTGTGGGCTCAGCGTTGCGCAGCTTCACCTCTAGCACCTTACCACGTGCCAAGCAACATCAAAACCAATGTGTGTCAAGTTGCGTGAACTGGCTGCCAACGTTAGAGCCGAGAGTGAAACGTTAGGCCTAACATCAGGTCGTCACACACCCGCGTTCGCGTTACTACCGCGCCATATGCTAAGGCAGCGAAGTAGGATCAGTGAGTGCACTACCAACACCAGGCCGGGTGATGCTGGCGTTCGCATCGCCTAGCAATTGTTGCTGTTGTTGAAAAATTAAAGCCGTTCCACTGAACGTGAAAGCTGTCGGGAGTGCAGAGCAGTGATTCGCCACAATGGGTTGCAGCGCAGTTATCCGCTCATTGCTGCCACCCAATGCATTTCCAATTCTACGCCTTCGCAGTGCTCGCGCGACACCTGCCTGAAACTGCGCCAGCGGGAGTTCTGTTCTTTTTGCGCTTGCTTTAATTTCGTATACTGGAGCTGTTTTGCGTCATTTCGAACACGTAATTTTTTTTTTCCACAGCTGGAGCCTTTCTGCGTCATTTAGAACACGCCATTTTTTTTTTGAGCGGCTGGAGCCTTTCTGCGTCATTTCGAACGCGCCCTTTTTTCGCTTACTATATCTACAAAAGCAACCCAATGAGCGTTCCTAACTAAATGAACCCAGGGGCGGCCGGTTATATACAGATATTTTGCCTCAAATGTGCGTGCAGTTTTCTTTGCGCTAAATGATGGGAAGATGTATGACAAGCGCCAGTGGTTCATGAGGTGTAAATGATTATGGCTATTTAAACCACGTCGTTTTCGAGGACTCAGCGTGACTCCCTGACGCCGGGAAAGAAGGCTCTACTTGGGTCCGTTACCTCGCTGCGCCGCCTGATTCTGGCAGTCACATCGACCGTTACCGAGTTAAAACGACAAGGCAAGCCCATAGAGTGCTCTGCCCTTAAAATTTTACTTCGTGCCTGGTGAGGTGGGAGTGGTCCCTCATTCCAGGAGACCATGGGACGACTATGCTGTCGCAGCTCTGGAGGCCAGGAGTTGCTGGGCGTCCAAGCTCTCCCACAGCTCGCGGAGGGGAAGGGTATAATGGTGGCAGGGTTGGGTTATGTGCGCACACCAAGATCACATGGTTGAGGGCACATGGGTGATGGAAGAAGCAGGCAGCCCGTTCTCGCTACATTGTAATTTGCTCGCTCAAATTACTCCCGTAGGCATCCTACGTGTCTCTAACGCACGACTCTGAGTGGAAGGCCACAGCGCATTTGCTAGACCTACTACTCGTCAGCTACAGCCATCGTGCTGTGGTGGCCCAGACCAAAATTTACGCTCACCCAGAACCAAATTTACCGAATTTTACTTTCAACTGAATAGCTTCACTTTATATTTCTGTACACCGTCGGCCATTTTGGGTGCCATTTGTTGCCCTGCCAGTCTTGGCTACTCAGAGCATCCGAATTTTAACCTCCTCAGTCAACTACAGGCTTCATACTAATAAAGGCCGTATATACGAAACGCATAGAAATAATAGCCAAAACCGCAACAACGGAAATTCAGTAAAATTGACAGTTGGGCTAGTTGGTTTTGATTCATCGTAAGAAGCGCTTAAAACGGGCGTTTCTTACGATGAACGGAAATTCATGTCAACCGAATGAAAGATGTATTCATAACAAAAGTAGGTCATCAGTGTTATGGTACTCTGGTTGAGTGCTTCAAGGCATGGCTAAAAGGAAGCGAGTAAATAACGCAGGCTTGCACTGAATGTGCATGTTACAATTTTCAAGGTGCGACGTCAGGTGACCCAGCCTGTGTCCGAAGCCACTCGATCGCATGATCGCATTTTGTTTCTGGGTAACTGCGACTGGAACATAAATGGCAGCTATGCCCCACAAAGAAATGTTCTCTCTCGAGAGTTTTCGTGATTTCTTGCAACGGCTGAATGGATACTGTGGGCACTCCTGCTTGTTCAAAACGAACCGACAACCGTATCCTGCTTCTGTGCGGGGATCGAATAACAGAACGCTCTAACTTTCCCTCCAGAACAAAATAGTAAATAATAGGTCCATTGCTTTTTCTTCCCGGCAAAAATATTGTTTTTTTTTTCGATTTTCGCTTTCGGTTTTCTGGGAGTGGGCCTGTATCGCCTTATGCTTACGGTGAATCGCGGAAATGACATAATCCAAATATTAAAAAAAAAAAAAGCTAACGCTCCACAAAAATGACTAAGGCTAGACGACAAACGTTGGCTGCGGTTTCCCGTAACAACCTGATGAGGGATCGCTTTGTCTCTTAACAGTTATTGAAAACTCCACCAACATGCATGTTTTCCCGGGCGATATTGTTGATAGCCTCTATCATAGCAACATCCACCGCGGCGGGAAAATCTAGTGCTCACCGTCTGTTTAGCAAAACCGCGTTCCATACTGGTATCAACAGCGATACGCAACGGGAGAAACTTTCACTTTCGCACAAACATATGAGACGTTTTGTTCTTTTTTTCAAAATGAGTGAAATCCACCTAACAGAACTTGAGAAAAAAGCGAAACTTTTTCACAGGACCTACTTGCGAGGCTGGCAAACCTATTATGTGATATGTTTAGTGACATCAAAGGGAAGTTTAAGGGTACAAATTATTAAAATTACTAATTCCACAGTTTATTATATGCTAATACAATACCCTGATTAATTATTTACCCCCCCCCCCCCCCCCCCTTTGGCAGTCCGAGCTCTCAGGCGGGAACTCACGAGGAGGTTGCCATGCTGGCTATATGCCACCAAACCAAAAGTACAGTTCCATTGTAAAAATGGATTTGGCTCATTTTGATCTGTGCCTCAACAGGATATAGCTCATTTTCGATGCGAAATAGTCTGCGTACACATGGGCAGAGCGTTATGTGACCTGTTTTTTCTCAACGCCTTTTCTAGGGGAAAGTTGCCGAGTTTTTCTTGCCAGTACTGCTTTATCTGACTTAGTTCCGGTTTCTGTACCTGACTTATTTCGAAAAAAAAAAAACTCTTTGTATTTCCCTAGACCACTTCTTCACACAGATGCCTCCTCGCTTACAGGAAAAAAATCACATTGACGGCCATTAGTCGGGGTCGCGGCCCTGACGGTCATTCTATGCATGCGCAACCGGCTCTTTGAGGCTTAAGAGTTTTATGTAAGCAACAACTTTCGACCTGCCCCTTCCCTGCTATAAATATAACGAAAAGGATGTTTGTGCAGGGGCACAAGACAATGTAAAGCCACTGGGCATAAATAAGTAAGACAAAAACGGCAGGGCGGTACCACCCGGCAGCCAAGCAGGAGACAGCAGCATATTCTGCCTCTGTTAATCCCGTGACAGGAGACAGGCAGTCTCGGAAACACGTCGGGCAGCAAACTCTCTTTGCCGCACCAGCGAACATTCACACTAGAGTGAAACTGCATGCGCAGGGTGCTGGGCTAGAAACTGGCGCGCCTCAAGTTATTTTTTGGTGATACGTGTAGGGAAAGCGCACGGGCGTAGCTTAACTGTCTCCGGTGTCTGCGGGACCTTGCAGAGTAAAACTGAAGGGAGCCCTGCACTGAGAATTCATTCCAGCCGTAAATAATTACTTTGACATCGAGTTACGTCTCCTGTGCACCCACGCTTATTTACACGTAGGGTAGACGGGACTTGGTTTGAAGAGAAAGGCCGTCCTGAGAGTTAAACGCTTGTTCCCACTGCTAAGCGATGTTATAGCTTGTTATACAGGGTAAACTGAATCGCTATCAGCACTCATGCAGGTTGGCGTTAACTAGTACTCGTTTACAGGCTCACTCGGCTAAATGCTACGCGTTCATCCTGGACAGATGTTTTCTTTAAGCGAGGAATAAAATGGCGTAAAGTTTGCGTTCCAAATATAGGCTAACCTGAATACATAGTTTGTAACCGTAACTAAGCTGTCATGACAGTTAAGCAGTTGGTCTCACATCAGAATGATGTTATCGCTTTCCATACTATAAGCCAAGGAGCTAGCCGGCCCTCCAGCAGATCGCTTCTAACTGGTACTACTTTTCTGGCAGGCTTACTCGGCTAAATGCTACGTGTTTATTCTGGACAGATGTATTTGTCAGAAGATTGGATTGGATTGGATTCGATTGGAAAACGTTTTTTTTATTATTGCATTGAGTGCGACCGTAGGAGAAGCTAAGGGGCGCAGGAGTTTGCGTACCAAAGACCGGTTAACCGGAATGCAAACTTCATGAATTTTAAAGGGGCCCTGAAAGGCGTTTTGAGCACACTAAATGAAGTAGCGCAATCGTTAGATTGGGTCGTCAACGTCATCTGTGCCAAGTATTACTCTTTTACGCGTAGCGGAAAGCTCACACTTTTGTTGCAAAGTTTGTCGCTTTTTTCTCACCCTTCCCTTCGTGTTTTTGGACGCCGCCATCTTCACATGTCTACATCATCGATTCACATATGTTCGTCATGAGCTAGACATCCTGCTATTGGGCGGCTTTTTGACGCACTTCCGGCAAAGAGATGAGTCGTCTGCTCAGCGTCGGTTCGCCGGCTGATCTGCCAGCGGAGTGGAGTGCCGGAGTGCTTGGACATTTTACGACAAACGAAACACGTGTAAACAAAGGCTTAACCGTTCGTATTAAATGCAACACGGCCATAACACGACATGGATATTCTCTTACCTGGGCAAGTTCCATAAAGAAAGCGTTGAAGCCCCGTGGCACTTCTTTCGTGAAATCGCAGAGAACGCCCTGAGCCGAATGCCAGGGTTTGACGGATACATTTTATTCAACTTCAAAACAAACCAGAGACGCGTTTCGAATGAACACAACGTCACAACATGCGTTGCAAGTCTGAACCGCGATTGACAGACGATGGGTTGCCTGCTCCTGTCCGTCGTAAATTCGGCACTAACCTCGCGCGCGGTTTGCGGGGACGAACAGCAAGTCACTTAACTCTGGCGCGCAAGCCGAGATGGCTTTTAGCCACGCACACTGCACATACCCCATGCGAGGTTGAGTCGTACGTCGCTCGAGAAAGATAATCCAGACCATGGGAAGCACTATCCACCCGCAGAAGCACAACGTCGCATTTCATCGCGAAACAAAGGCGTCCACAACACACAAACCATCGCCTCCTGTAATGCCAAACGCATCTCACACTTCCCAATGGGAGTGAGTGGTACGCCTGTAGTGCCCACATGTCGCGAGATGGGGCCTCGAGCTGAACCGGGATCACGCAACCGTAACTGACTTCTGGGGTGGTTTGTGCCTTGTTGCCAAGGCAACCGATGTTTGAGATTGTCAAAGAAATGGCGCTCGCTCCAGCGCTAGAAAGCTCAGAGCCACGCTGGAGCATGTTTTGCCAACGTTGCCGCTCTCCACCACGCGTCGCCCCAAGCTGAACTGGTCACATGATTGAAGCGTTTTGTGCACGGGTTCTGTATCGGTTTAAAATGTCTCTTTCACATGCCGCCGGCAGGAATTACCACCACCGCAAAATAAGACAGCAACGTACACCGCGAAAGGGCAAGGCCAGGCCGCCGCACACATGCGGCCAGGTTTTTCGTTCGCTTTTCCAGCCTTGAGCGGAGTGCATGATTCAAGGTGTCAACAAAGCTTGCCCGTAGCAGACGGCAGTGTGAGCAGCGCAACAGCGGAAGTACGTCACCGCCGCGGAGCGCAGCATCACGGGAGGGAAGGCTGACGCGCCGTCAACAGCGGAGAGCAAGTTGAAAGGAGGAGGAAACGCGGTGCGACGATAATGCGCGGTTTTTGATTTACGATTTCTCAGCTAATACTCATCGCTTTAACAAAATTCTTGTGGGAGGAGATAGCTAATACATTGCTTTATTTGGTTACATGTACATCCATGCATCGGCGGAAGGTATTTCAGGACCCCTTTAACTAGTGCTGGCATCATCACTTGTTAGAATTTGTTACCCGAAACAGTCTTGGCTGAGGTACAGCAGCAACATTGATAAAGGCTGTGATAAACATGTCTTACCTAGCTGTGTTTAGTAAATCGTAAAAAGCGAGCAAACATGGACAACTTCACTGCACTGTATATTGCGCTGTATGAGGAAAGTAGAAATGGCATGTTGTAAACAAGCGATCTTCGATACAAAACAAACCCGCTACAACTTTTTATCGTCTCTATGACGAACATATAAATGGCAGTGAAACCAAAACACAAGTAAACAATATAAAGGTAAACAAAAGAATTATATAAGTTGGCGTTTTACGCGAACACAATTGTGTGTTTCACAAAATCACAAACTTTGATTTGAGACATTTGAACGGGCAACCGTGGCAAAAAAAGAAATATGGTGCCCTATACTGGTTTACGATTATTGAGGAATTTGGAAAAAAAAAAAACATATTAACCCTCTTTCACACAGTTCCTTGTTGTACAAGCTAGAAAATCTCACCGTATTGGTTTTTCGACATATGTATGCGTTGTTCGTCATGAATCCCATGATTTTTCCCTACCGTACACCTTGCATTATTTTGCCCTAGGCCGAGACGCAAATCTGCCAGTGGGCTTTGTATTCATTCCACTCTAAATAAAAGCTCTGAATTCGGTATGACAAACCGTGTTGCGCATACAATACTAATCATCTTCATCATTTATTCAACCCTTAAAGGCCAACTGCACTCAAATTTTCGGCAACGTAAGAATAATGTCACCTAATAGTACATATAAAAAGAGTGCGAAATGCAAACACTGCGTTTCAAACATGAACTCGCGCAACGCAAAGGGGTCACGACACTGGTGTTTTCGGAACCGAAACTGAATAGAAAACGCGGCCATTACTGGCGGCAGGACGTGACGTTGTGATGGAGCGGAAGCGGCCGCGCCAGTACCACCGGCCGCTCAGAGCCGCCTTCAAATGCGCGTGGTAGCGTCGCGTTTCGCACTGTTTTGTTCACAAAAGAACTTCCACTAACATTTGCCAAGGATAATGTGGTTAGGCTAAATTCCGACATAGCGTTGCTATCCATCGAGATGAAGTAAACCGTTGGACAGTTATTTTTCCATCAGAATAACTGCCGGAGTAGCAATGCTTAGCATTGCGAGTGAAAAAGCGGGCCCTGATTTACAAAGCTAGTTGCTCGTACGATGTAGAAAAGCAGCTTTGGTTACCCGGCGCCACGGCTATCACATCGCTCTCTTTGAAGGGAACAAACCGCATGCGGGCGATGACCAATCACTATCTTTACTATGCATTACGTGCAAAGAGTGTCAGTGAACATCGGCCTCGTATCTTTTCCCTTGCTGCAAATGGAGAATAGATTTATTAAAGTGGTCTGAAACTATAAGCCAGCTTCCACAGCTACATGAAGCGCTAAAACACGAAAGAAGTTACCTATCTGCCGCTGTTTTCTACTTTCACCAGAGACCTTCTGTTGAAAACATTTTACTTTCAAGTAAACTAAATCTAACGCTCTACAAAAGTAAATACTTCACCTGGGAATCGAAAAAAATCTAGTTTATTGTTTAGGACAGGAGCAGTTTTGTTAGCTTTCGCACTTCGCGAAGACGATGGCCGATATATTTGTGCAGAGGTATTTGTTACCACGAGCAAGGCTGATTTTGGTTCACTAACGTGTGAGCAAAAAGTCGCAGAAATGTTTATACCAGTGTCTACAACAAGTTTAGTTAGGTCGTCAAAATTTTGGAAAGGTCCAAGGGATGGAGCCTGGAGGTGGCGTTGGGCCAGCCCAAATATGCAAATATTGAACGCGGAAGTGCAAGTGGTCAAGAATTTATAAAATACCCTTTTTTTGTGATAGATGCTATAGGAGTGATAAATACAAGGCAAGTGCGCGTTCCCGCTATATATATATATATATATTTTTTGTATAATAATATTTTCAAGAAAAAAGGTTTGCTCATTCCAAAACGTTCGCAAGCGCGTGAATAGTTGTAGGCTTCTAATTTCCTTAATAGCTTTGAAAAAATAAGTGGCCGAAATTGCTGCCTATGCGGTTAGTTTCGAACATGTGATGGCGACGGCGGTACAGCGCGCTGGTGGAGCAGAGAAACCCCAGGCGAACGCATTCCTGCGCCCGGCGGAGCGCCGCGCGAGTCGCCGGAGAAGCGCGAGCTCCACGGGACAGGTTCCCCTACCTCCGTCACAGGCCGTTAGGAAGTTGTTTCGACGACTGTCTGCCAGGTGCAAACGTCCTCTGCTCGGAACTACTTTGAACGACGGTAGCTAGTGTGCTCTGTGCTTACGAAGCTTAGGATTTCGCCATGGTTGTTTTAAGAGCATCGAATACTTATTTGGATCAAATTTGGACCACGAAAAATTTGAGCGCAGTTGGCCTTTAAGGGCCCCATTGGGGTATTACAAAAAGGGGGGGGGGGATAGAATCGTCGTTGTACACAGTGACACTGAAAGAAATACAGTTCGATACATATACAGTCCGTTGGAAAATTTATAAAACAACAAAATCAATAAGAGAGCAGAAAAGGGAGCAGGTGGTAAGTCATGGGGATGATTTGAAATTACAGGCTGAGGTGAGATAACAATAGTTCTTTAAATTTAGCCGGATTGTGTTCACAGACTACAGAGTCTGGCATCTTTTTCCATTATTCAATGACACGTGGTAGGAATGGCATATTAAATGCGTTACTTTAACAATGCAATCGATGGGTGCTCATAGAATGCATGGCTATAGCACAATGTCGGCTCGTTTCTCTAAATATCTAAAAGCCTTCATTATTATTAATTTTGTAGAGAACAGTTATACTATTGATCTAGCATTTTACTGCACAATATCTGACTTCCTGTGTCGAGAATTCTTCAAATTTATTTGGCAGCGGTCACACTCTTGCACAGCGGGATTGGGGGGAGAGGAGAAAATTGGAGAAAAACAGAGGGGGAAAGAGACAATTCTATAGGCTGAATAGAATCGTCCTAATTAAACCAAAATATACCCCTTATGTTCACGAAACACTCGAACTAACAGATTTTCTAACATCTAAAATGATCGACTTTCTCAAGGAAGGTATGCGCAGGGGGCATGTTTAGAGGGTAGGGGGTTGACACGAAAGTGTAAAATGAATCTTGGCCCTGTTCTTTCTGCCATTTTGTCCCCAGTTAAAGTTTACCATAACACAAGCTGCTGCTTTTTTGTTCACGAGGGTAAGAAAACCACGTGGGTTACCTATTCGATATTTACTAACTACATTTTTCAAACATGAATTGTTTAGTCGCGCCCTGCTCTTCGGCTGGTCGTCCTACTGCTCCCGCAAGCCTCCCATTTGTTCTGATGCAAAGCGTAAAGTTCTCCCACAAAAAGAGCGCACGCAGAGAGACGCGCGATGAAGTGATTTCTTCAGCATGTCCCCCGACGCTCTTAAGCAACGCTCGAGAGCGCCGCTTTCCCGTTTTCTCTCTGCCTAGGGGCGAGCGAGCGCCGAGAGCGTGGCGCTTATTGCTCCTTAGCACAACACGCGGCTTCGTATTATTAGCGGCGCGCGGCCATTACGGCTGCTGCCGCTTTTCTTACGGTGCCCAGTGCGGCCGGTGATTGATGCGAACGTGTCAAGGCGGAACGCGCGGACGCGCCCTGAGTGGCTCTCGCTCGCTGCTCTTCTTAACCCGACCGCAGCCGAGCGATCCATCTCGACAAGCAATTTTGATGTAAACGCTGCTCTGGCTCGAGTGTGATTGCTGCCCATGCTGCTGCCGGGAAGGCCCCCGAAGGAAAAACCACGCTCTGGCGCTGTTTTGCGGCTTTTTCGAGCCGGTCAGTACGGGGAACACGAGAGAAAACAGCGCGTTAAAAAAGAAAAGGAAATATCACTGACCTTTTAATCTGATTAAAACTCCTTCACGTACATGCACTCAAATTACAGGTGAATTTCGTTACGTGTAATATTCAAAAGACAACAACAACAAAAAAAAAAACGGGCCATCTCCGCTAACGTGAAACCTGGGAGGGGGAGAAGCACGCAGTATATCATCATCATCATCATCATCATCATCATCATCATCATCACGAGCCTATCCACGCCCACTGCAGGGCAAACGCCTCTCCCATTAATCTCCAATTATCCCGGTCCTGTGCTAACTGCGACCAATTTATCCCCGCAAACTTCTTGATCTCATCTGCCCATCTAACTTTCTACCGCCCCCTGCCACGCTTGCCTTCTCTAGGGATCCACTCTCTTACCTTTAATGACCAACGGTTATCTTATCTTGCCTTCGCATTACTTGCCCTGCCCACGTCCATTTCTTCTTCTTAATTTCTACTAAGATGTCCTTAACACGCGTTTGTTCCCTGACCCACTTCGCTCTCTTTTTGTCCCTTAGTGTTACACCAATCATCTTCCGTTTTATCGCTCGCTGAGTCGTCCTCAATTTAAGTTGAACCCTGTTAGTGAGCCTCCAAGTTTCTGCCCCGTAGGTGAGCACCGGTAAGATGCAGCTGTCATACACTCTCTTCTTCAGGGACAATGGCAGGCTGCCATTCATTATCTGAGAATGCCTGCCGAATGCACTCCACCCCATTCTTATCCTTCTAATTATCTCTGCCTCATGGTTGGGATCCGGGGTCCAAAGTTGGCCTAAGTAGATATATATTGCCTTAATGCAGTATATAAGTGTATTCAAATATTGCAAGTCTCTCTTGCCACACGACGCGTGCTGATTGGGCGCCGGAGAAGTGCCGGTGGGAGGAGCAATCGCGCGCTTGCTGAGGCGGTGGCGCCCTCTCTTGCGTTGGACCGAATTTAAGCAATTTGCACGCTCCATCTTCCCTGTTTGGGATATAATTGTGAGCGGTTGAAAAAATCAACAAAACATGCAGAAAAAACAAGCTTCTTTCCTATGTTTCAACCAGCATAGCATTGGAAAACCAAACAAACAGAGCTTCTCTGAGGATATTTGTTGAGACGCGACCAATTTGCAGCGAGAGATACCCTTTCTGAAATCAATGCCTTGAGATCTAATCAAGCACAGATTTTGAGAGCAAAAGCTCAACCGGGACTTTTGTGATGCAGTATGTAACAAAGTGCCTTAAGTTATTCGAAAGCGAAAGCCAGCGATTATCGAAGACGTCTTCACTACTGCATCGTGTTTGCGGTGCCGTCACGTTCACCTGCCATGTGGCGAGCATCCGGATAATTCCTGTTCCATGCTGCAACAGTGCAGAGTTAGTGTTGTAGTTCTCACACTTGGCTGCGGCTCTTCGCGACCCAGGTTCAAATTCGATTCGAACTCAAAAAAGTTTCTGTGCGCATTTTACTTATTTTCTTTTAACAGCGGCCGTAATTTCGTATCATTCGTGTAGTCGCCACCACTAAGGTCACTTTTCTGGTTTGATGAGACATCTCAGGCTTTCACCTTAAAAGGTATGTCGAATTTTTATAGATCTGTGCGAAATCATTCGTTTTTCAAATTTTTCATCTTTTTCTGAAAAAAAAAAAAGCCCGAAGAAAATCCGGTTTCTCTCACGCCTTTCAAAAAAAAATTCCCCGCATTTCCCCGAGGAGAAGAATGTGAAAGTGCGAATGCACGAGTTGAATTTGCGCGGTTCGGTAATGTTCGCGAAAGAGAGATCACACACACACACACAACTACAAAGAAAGAAAGATGCATTTATTCACAGACACCTATTTGTGTTGTCGTTGTACTTGATTGCTAGAGCGGATCTCAGCTTTGAAATTTCGTGTCAGTACTCCTTTAAGCGGGTGCATTAGCCCTTCTCACGCCCGATTCCTGGCCAATCCCCCACGTGGGTATGTGCCATGTCAGCGGCCAGGCAGCGCGCGCCCATCTCCCCCCGTTGCCAAGGAAGACGAGGAGATTCCTGGCCAATCCCCCACGTGGGTAGTGCCATGTCAGCGGCCAGGCAGCGCGCGCCCATCTCCCCCCGTTGCCAAGGAAGACGAGGAGCGCGCGCACCCGCAGCTGTTGCTTTGCGGACGGCGGCGGACGCTTCAGGCTCGCTTAAGAAGTGCATTCGCACCTAATATCTATGAAAACTTGCATCTCTTGCTTGGGGTAGTGGCAGGGGTCAACGCGAGCCGAATTCACTGCCTGCGCCTTGCCTTGGGGGCTCGTCCTCGGGGATCTACGAGGCCCCGGCACCTTCTACAGACCATCTACCGACCCGGCACCTTCTACCGACTTGCTTCTACCGACCACCCGACCCGATCAGGCCTAGCGTCGAGAGCCGGTGGGTATTTGAGTGTAACGAAAATTATAACCCGTCTGACAAACAGCTTCTACTTGTACTTGACGATTGCTGAAGCGGCCAGCGATCGCTCCGCAAATATTAGATCATGTTAGGTTACTAACCAGTTTTTCCCGTTATACACTCTCCTTTAAGTACGCGTTACGTTCTATTGCGAGGAGTTGGAAAACGAGTGTCCCGGTGTTTTAGTAGCGTGACTGCAGGAGACGGCGACAGGGAACGCCGACATCCCGAACCCCTACGGTGCTTCACCCCTAAAAAGAAGCAAATTAAGCCAGGAAAAATCAGCCCAATTTGGAGTTGCATTTATAAAAGTCACAGTGGGCCTAGCGTCTGGATCGCACGATATATATCGCTACCACTGCATTATCATATAGCGTTCCTGTCTGTGGCAATCTAGCGACATAAAAAGTGGTAATCTAGCGACGTAATTCCTTAAATTGAGTGCTGAAATTGAATCAACGATAGCTACTTTCTTAAACACATCACTTCGCTTGCGGCCTGGTTGTTGTTCATCCAAAAAGCTAAACAAAAGCTCCTTGCTATCTCGTTGACTTAACTGTTCTAAGAGATCCTTAAAAAAGACAAGAAATGTTTCGACTACGCTACAAGTCGCCCTGCAACTCAGTTTCGTGGGTTTTATTTAAAAGACTCAGCGCAAGGCCAAGAATGAAAAGAAACAACTAAACTAGGAGGAGGAGAGGCTCAACTAATGATTACATGAAAATGTCGATGTTCCTTTATTGGAATACATAATAAAAACAACGAGACATTCATGCTGCCGTTTAACGTGTGGGGTTAAGGTCTCAAAAACACGCCACGAAGTTCTCCGCGTTGGCGTCCGAGAGCAGTGACGGAAACATGCACGCTCAACGTCTGATTATTTTGTCGTGGTAGTACTTGTATCAGCCAAACGGAAGGACAAACCAATTTACTTTGGGAGGAGACTGAACACGCAATGTACGTCGGAAGAAACACTCGTTCACGATGGATTGTCGAAAAAATTAGGCGTTTACTCTTCTCCTTCACAATTATTTTGACAAGAAAGGATTGTCAGATTAGAGGCTAAATGGCAGGAACACAAAATATGAACACACAGAATAATAAAAAGGGAGAGGGAATGACGCGAGCGTAAAGCGATCTTCGGTGCCCCTTGGAGGAGGAACATCTTTTTTTAAAGTACATGAGCACCAATAAGTCAGCGATTCCGAATTACACATACCGTTAACTCCTGCTTGTCTTCGGGTTTCCATGGCTTTTTCCCCCTTGTTTTTGTTAGTGCAAGTGGTACGAAGTCTGTATTCGCGTGAGCATGGGTCCATAAGATGAAATTCCAGTCGAAAGCGGGTGCTATTTTGTCCCTGCCTTCTCAGTTATTTCATTCTCAAATGCAGTGCTTGTAAATAACTAGCATTCCAAAAAGGCTTGCAATCTTGCCCTAAAAGTTCTAGGTACTTCATGTGAGCATCGCTAGTCACTTAGCATGAAAGAAAATGTGAGAAAGTGAAACGAGTTGAACTCGACGTAAACGCTATCACGCGCGGAGCTGTGATTCGTCAAAGGGGCTGTGCCGCCCTCTCTCCACTAGTTTCAGTATCAACCTGGCGTCGATACCAAAAGTAGTCAAGAGAGGGCGCCACAGCCCCCGAGAAGGCCTATAATGAGACACTGGATTGGGTTTTATTTAATTTGGGGTAATGAATGCGTTAGTTCATGATTGTTTCTTTATTTTCCATCATTGCGTATTTATTTGCGGCCAAACAACGGCACCTTCCGTGGCAACGGCGCACCGCATTGATCATCTCCTACACTTTGCATATGGGTAAGGCGCGCCTGTGTGGGGCAGTGGGATTGACAACGGCTTCGTAATGCCAGAGACCCAGGTTCGATTCCGGACCGGGGAGATAGAGAGAAAGAGAAATAACATTTATTTAAAGAGCTCCCCCTTATGGGGCGGTGGCGGCTGCCCACAGGGCCGCAGCGACCTGGAGGCCTCGGGAGGATACTAGCCCCTGCTCCGAAACCTCGGAGCTCCGCATGGCCTCGGACCGGGGAAGCGGGGATCGTTTCGAAGCCTCTATTTGGGTGCGTGACGTCACGTTACTGCGGCGGCTACATGCCGTGACGCCGGACGAGCTACGACGTCAATCCGGGCCCCGGTTGTGCCCCGCACTTCAAATTTCAAATGCACTTCAATTCCAACAGTAACTGCCCAACGCAAATACAGTAAGCCATCGTTTTAACGAAGTCTCTTTATTCGAAATATATTTTTACTCGAACCGTTTCATGGACACTACTTCAGAGCAATAGAGAGCAAATCGACTTTCTTTTAAGGTAGTGTCGCGTATAACGAATTCACTTTTTGTCATGGGAACTTTGTTTTAAGCGGGTGTAGTATACATTGTACAGAAATTAAAACCATATTTCCGTTACAGATGGTTCAGCGAACGGATAAAACATGCCCGGCTCATTTTGATTTCTTCTCTGTCATGCCTAGAAAAAAAATCACTAGAGTAATCTTTTCTGCATGCATCCCAACATACACATTTTCGTTTCACAATTAGAAAAAAAAAGCAATCAGGCTAAAAGACCGAACATGCGTGTCATGTATGAGTATTTTGCTTTGCGAAATCAAAAAATAAACATTCTGTGTTGAAAGCCATCAAGGGCGAAAAAAGAAATGCGGTAAGCCAGAAGCAAGTTGTCGTCAACGAACACCGGTAACTACGAAGGAACGTTGCGGATAAAGGGTAAAGCAAGAAAGTAACAGTGCCCCAAACATCGAGTGGGGCACCCGGGCAGCTTTGATTTGAGAGCTAAAAGCAGGGCCGAAAATCGGAAGTGAAACCCAAGAGGGAGAATAAAGTTTTGCGCACGCGCGGAGCTTAATGGAGCTGACGTGACTCTGCGGCGGCAGTCTTGCATTTCAAGCTGAGAATTTTTGTTTTCACTCTCTTAAAAACAAAAACAAAACAAATACAAGCGTTGCCACCGACGACACCGCACGGGCCGAGGCTTCTGGGGTTCGTGCTCACCGTAAGAGCCAACATTTTGCCCGCCTTTGTTTATTTCTTTTTCGTATTGCTTCGAGTGGAAGAGAAGAGAAAAAACTCGGTGGTTGGCATGTACGAACTAAGAGACGTTGAGGTGCCAAGCGAAACAAGCTTTTCGAACGAGCACCGCACTCGCGTGTCTGTCTGTCCGGGTGTACGGCTGTGCGTGTTCCACTCGGGCCTCAATCCAGCTTTCTCTTCGTAAATTAACCTTCAGCACGAACGACCGACGGCTGCTTTGCGGGCCGGGTAATCCTGGCCGCCCGCGTGAGGAGCGTGTAACGCACTTCCTCACGGAACGTGAACTCGGAAGCGAGACGCGGAGCGAACTTCCTTGGAGTGTGTTATGAGCGCATCCCTGCTTTCTGCTCTGCCGTCGCTGTAGATTAGAGAGAGCCCGAGAGGTCGTTAAAGTCCTGACCCTATTTTCGCTTTCCTATGTTACGCGTTTTTCGCGGCGCAAAAAAAAAGAAAAAAGAAAAACTGCGCTGAGGGCATATTTTTACCTGCGAAAATCGGAACTAGCTTTCCCGGAGATGTTTGTGGGCGGCTCCCTGGGTCTGGCTGCGATGGGTACTGTGTATCAAGCCAGCGGCGGTAACTCTGAGATCGTTTTGAGGCGCAGATGGAAAGCAACTTGCGCCGTATGAAATTGCGTTTCCGCTGCTGCTGCTGCTGCTGTTGCTGTTGTGTTGTTTCATCTTTCAAAACAATTTTACCCTCTGGCGTATAAATGAACGAAAAAGTAACGAAGAAGTGAACGGCTCTACCACCTCCTTGGGTTTTGGCACGGAAAATTCCTCCATCGCATTTTCGCTGCGCAAACTAAACGCAATCACACACAAAAAATGACACACTCACCCTTCCGCTCACGGGTAGGAGAGCTTCGGAAATTTCTAAACCGCATTTTCTCGAAACAAACTGTTCGGAGAGTTAGCGATCTCCACTGGAAGGACCATCAAAAACTAAGAAATAAGACAAGAGGACAAGGGGACCACTTTGAAAAAATATTTCGTTCGCAAGCATAGAGGGCATCGGGGTACTACTTTAACGTTTGCCAAGAACGATGGAACCAGAAAAGATGGAACTGCACAGCTCACGCAACGCTCAATGTTCAGAGATGAACCAGCGAACGTGAAAAGGACGTGATGAAAAGGACGTGACCCACTCTGTACTTACTTCGAAAAGATGCCTAGTTAATTAAGGAGGGTTGAGTGGTGTTTTTTTATTATGCCAGTGCTTGTGTACATAGGACGCCTTCCCTAGTTAGGACGAAAGTTAGAATTATGAGCTTGCACTAGTAGCGTCATTTCAAGCAAAACAAAACCGTACAAGAGGACAAAGAGACGAAACGTGCACAAGCGCTAGCTTTTAA
Organism: Haemaphysalis longicornis; assembly: GCF_048455015.1. NCBI lineage: Eukaryota > Metazoa > Arthropoda > Arachnida > Ixodida > Ixodidae > Haemaphysalis > Haemaphysalis longicornis. Next base: position 32,632,955 of record NW_027526335.1, read on the forward strand.
CGGCGGGTTATTCAAAAAGGAGCGAACCCGCCGCGGTGGATCAGCGGGTTAAGCGTTGTGCTGCTGAGCCCAAGGACGCGTGCTTGATTCACGGCCGCGGCGGTCGCTTTTCTGATGGAGGCGAAAAGGAAAAAAACGCCCGTGTGTACGAGATTTCGGCGCACGTTAAAGATCCCCAGGTGGTCAAAATTAATCTGGAGTCTTCACTACGGCGCCCCTTATCGCCTGTGTAGCGTAGGCGCGTTTAACCTCATCACCAATCATTCAAAGAGGCACGAATTTAAAACACAGGTGGGGCATTATCGAACACAACATAAATCACCGTAGGTTACGTACTGAACATAAGATATACAATGGAAGCTACTTCTTCCCCGCCCCTTTCCCCGCCCGATAACCAATTTTAAATGGCGCTATTGAAGATGTGCTCACGCATCGGTCCCCAAGACGGGATATCCCCGAAGCATCGATGACTTTCGTGATCTTTGATTGACATGTCGAGCGATTACAGTGCAACACTCAAAGCGGGGCTGGCGGCCGCCGTCATGGCAGTGCGTGCTCAAGTTTCTTCCAGAACATAATGCACGTTGTAATTACGTCCACGCAGCCAGTTGTTCGAGTAACGACTCATCTGCCCCCCATACTAGTTGCAGGTCATGGGGATAGTTTTTCCCGACATTATCAATGCATGTCATGAACTTCTCCCTGTATTTCTTGCCGCAAACGCGCTGGCTGGGCGCTGCGTAGTCATTTACTCAGCAAAAGCTAATCAATGTCCACAGGACAGAAAAACACTGCTTTCACCTCGGCCCTTTATCCTATCTTCTTTAGCCTTTATGAGATCTCAGGGAAGGCTCTCGTCGGGCAGTCGTTGTGAATAGGCTAATGAGTCAACGTCCGAGGCTGCGCTTGCAGTGATCTCACGCTTTAACGAGCCCTGTTTCCTGTTTTGTGCTCCTTATCTGCCACACTTTCTGAACACATCCTCAAGTTTTTTTTCCTTTTAATGTCAACAGCGACGCATTTTCTAGGCGTTGTTGTAGTCACAAACAGATACCGGGAGAGTTAGCGAGCCACTAAAAATATCCCAGCACTAGAATAAATTGAATAACTGCTCTTCAAACCACACGAAAACAGTAAGCAGGCAAAACCATAAAACGCGTGCGTGTGCAACAACAAACATCCGAGTCGTCAAACTGCGCGCCACTCAGTTCGGCGCTACCTCGTCGCTCCTTCGCTATCTCTTCGGTCCGGCGCAGAGCGGCGACGCCCGCAGTCGTTGAGGGACGTGATTCTGTTTAACGACGGGCCACCGCGACAGGGCGCCTCCTTGTCCGGCAGCCGGGATCCCCTGGACTCAGTTCATTAGGCCTTATCGCGTGCGCAGGTACGGCGGGACACCGTGGCGCAGAACGACGGCGGAGAGCGGAACGCCGCGCTCGCCGTGTCGTCGTCCTCGTCGAAGCCCCGTGTATGCCATCCCGGTCGATCGGGGAATCGTTAGCCTCCCCCGCTCTTCGCCACGCCGAGCTGTCCGGCAGCGGCCCACGGGACTCCTTCCCCTGCTGGATGCCGTTCGTCCTCGTTCGTTTTCTCTTGCCCCGGGTCGGAACATCGTAACGACTCGTAGCGAGCCCTTTCCCTATTTTGGATCGTTGCTCTTTAACAGGACCCCCCCGCAGCGGCAGTGAATATCTTGTAACGACCACGGAGGACCTGTCGCTGCCGCACCATGGGTGCAACGTTTGCGTAGGCGAGAAAGGACTTTCGGGTTGCGTTTGAACTACTGTGGTTTAAACCTGGTCACGCGCCCTGTAGGTGGGTCCCTGCAATAACGTTGTCGCCTGGTGCCTTTGATACAGGGAAACTTGCAATTGATAGTTGAATACTTTCTTAAGAGGGCGCCTGCCACTTTCGAAGGCCCGCTTTCGAAGGCTTTCGAATGCTTTCGAAGGCCCGCGAAGGCTTTCGAAACGGCCGCATAGCACAGATATAACTTATGCGCCTCAGCCTACGCTTCGATGCCACGAGAAAAATAAATGTTTTCAAGAGAAATCCCGTTGGAATGAACAATAGGTGGCGCCAATGACTGTTCGCACTCTTATGATCCCCAAAGGCTAAGAGTGGAAGCTGTCCAGTCCCAGAACTCCTTAAGAGAGAGAGAAAAAAAAACTTATTTTCTTCATCCGTTAACTGTGGACACTCCGGACCAGTGAGGGGTCTCCTGAGTCTAGGACGTCATAGCTTTAACCGGCCGACCGTGCCCTGTTCACCAGCCGTAGGTGGGAGCAGGGGTCGGAGCTGTTCAGTGTCGCCGCCCACTGTGAAGGGGTAGGGTTGTGATTGGGAGGGAGGTCTGGGGTGTTGGGGCATGCCCACACTGTGGTATATTGTTCCTGATGGGGAGCAGAAGATGCACTGAGGGGAGTATTGGGTGGGGAATATTTTGTGACAGCGTGTTCTGGGGGACGGTGCCAGTTTGGGGATGGCGAAGTATGCCTTCTTTCTCTGTGGTGAGTTGCTTATGGGGCAGGGGGGCGGGTTAGTTGTTAGTGGGAGAGCATGTCAAGTAGAGGTTGCGGTGTGTAGTTTTTGTTTGCTGGTTAAGATTGGGTTACGGCTGTCCGCAATGGCCCGGTGCACTGCTTCTCGAGCGGCTTTGCCGACTATGTCCGAGAGACTTGTTGCCCAGATAATGCAAAGGTCAAGTACGTGATTCGCCTTCTTGAGCATATGTAGGGCTGCTAGGGAGAGAATCTCTCGTAGGAAGTTAAGACAAGCTTCTTGAGAGTACATCAGCATGGTCAGGTAGTTGCTCTGTGTTGTGGTGGCTGCCATAGCTATTGCTATTAACTCGGCCATGGTGATGTCCGAGGTGCGGACAGGGGCTGTGGCTATGGTCTGAAGTTTATTATTCACAGCTAATATTGCATGGAAACTTTTGGTTACGTAGGGAGAGGCATCTGTGTATCCCACGTCCTTTTGATTGTGATATGGTGCCTGAAGATTATTGCGCGGGCCCTTATCGCCCAGTGTGATAGGTACGGCGCATTTGCAAGTACTTGGGGTAACGCGGATGTGTTTCCGTATAGACAATTGAATAGGCACTCTGCATTGGGAGACCGTATGTGGTGTATATCCAAGGCGTACCAGGGTAGCGCGTCCGGCATTAGTGAGTTCGAGTCCTTGAAGTTGAGAAGTGAGGTGCGCCTCAAACAGGTCTTCCCGCATGTTGTGTAAGCTCAGTTGTAAATAAATTGAAAATGTAAATTGAGGGTTGAGACGCCGTGGGGAGAGGAGGGGGGGGGGGTAGATTGTGACGTGACAAGTTGGAAGCTCATTGTTCCATTCTTGTGGACTTCAGCGAGGAACAGTTTGCAAAGAGCGACATGAAACGTGATCCAGGGATGCCAATGCAGACAACGTTTCTCCCCTGCTAAAAAATTTGAAGCGAAATAATATGCAGGTAGACATCTGCTTTCAGGGACAATTTCAAAGAAGAATAAACACGGTTGCGGATCAATGGCGGTCAATAAAAACTATGCTATTGTTTCCCATCATCCTGCTACCCATTTTTTAGTGAAAAATGTTCACAAAAAACCGAAGCCCAGGGCCACATTATGGCATAAAATATCCAAGTTTTATGCTAGCAAGAACGCTCCGCAGATTTATCGCGGTTTGAAGTAGTTCCTTGTTTATGATGATCACAAACAGAGAAGAGGAACAAAACAATGTGTTGAGGCTCTTATGAAGGAGAACCAGTCTTGATGCGAATCGCCATGAAAGCAATTAATGAACGCGCATAGGTCATTCATGCTTCTACTTTTTATCTTTCCTCGACTTTTATTTGTGTATTCGGGAGGCGATGGTATGGAACAAGCGTCGGCTTTTTATTGGCCCATATGACGTCTTTGGCCGACCGTGGCTCAAGCAATTTTTACAAACGTAAAGCCACCAGAAATTGCAAAAAAAAAATAGTTTTAAGGCTTGCGCTAATGAACTGGCATATATGTGTTTTTAAATAGAGGGCACAACATTGCCGTCAAGTGTCGAAAGCGGGGACTGCCCCTACGAGCAGCTGCAACACGACGGAAACATGAACAACCTGCGCGCCAACAAGCAGTCTTCCGCCGACAACTGTCGCCTACGCACGCCGAAGGCTTGAAACACCGGCATATTTATTTTCCGATGCACATGCCCTTTATTAACAAGCTTAATATAAGCGCGGCAATAAACTTCAGTGTGAGGCGTATACGTTGACATCGGAGATAGCAGTTCTGGCACCATGAAAATTCCTGGTTTCAAAAATATTAATTGGTGGCGCTTCGCTTGAGTCGAGCCAGATGCGAATATTTCGCATTTGTTTGCACAAAACGCAACGGTATTTGAGGTGGCGAGGGCAGTCATGAGGGTTAGTTAACGCAATAAAGCGGTGAAATAGCGCAAAATGTCCTTATGGAGCAATACATCGTCGAACGTTGCGAAAGTACTACTAGCGCGTACGCCCATACTTTATGTTTACTTGACCAAAATATTACCGGTCAGCTAGATTTTCTGAGTTAAGCTTCGAGAGGTGCTGAAGTGAACCAAATTGCATCAAATCATGTAGCGCGCAGTATCGCACGTTTTGCAAGTCGAGCTTAGTGCCCGGATAGCCGAGCAGTATCGTACGTTGGGCGTAAGTAAATTATGCACGCAAGCATTAACTTCAATTTCTGGAAGGTAAGTTTTTCTTAGCATATTTATAGCGTTTTGGGGTAAAATATCCCCGCTTTTTTATTTCTTCAACTAATCAGACATTCAACTCTCGATGAGTGCCCAGTCACGCATAGTTATCGATTCAGCACCAACGTGCAAATAGCCCGCTAATCATCACATTGCCATTTGCACACTGCGTGCTGAATGTTACCATAGTAACGTCGCCAACGCAAGCTGTCGTTGGTAGAGGCGCCGCGGTCAAAAAGAGCGAATAGAGAAGGCTTCAGGCGGGCAACCACGAAATGCTCGCTTACTGTCGGACAATGATGTCACAGAGGAAACAAGTACTCCCGGTGATTTCAATGAATAATTTTTCTGTAGATGGGAGAATATATTTAGCTTTTCCAGTTAGTAGCAGCTAAGAAGCCATTTGTGATGAATACAGAACCGCTTTGAAAACCATCTCAAAGGCCCCTTGAAAGAATCGGTGATAATGAGACGCACGGAGGACACACTGTCGCGGGTGAAAGCACGAACAGTAATTCCTACTGAAGTTATCAAGAAGAGATTCGAGTCTTAAGAATGGGGCAGGGTAAAAAGAAAAAAAGTTTACATTTTTAAAATTTGGCGCGCACCGAAAAGGTTAGATGAAAGGTAAAAGCTGTCACTTACTGAAGCTAATGTATACCCAATGTGAGTCCTTCCAGTAAGCTTACACGCCCTTGGGGAACCATATTTAAACAGAACGGAAGACAAGACGAAGAGCTGAGGAACACAGGACGAGCGCTGACTAAAAACTGAATGTTTTATCCCGACAGAAAATAAGGTAAAACGCCACAAAAACTGCACAAGAGTCCTTGGGGAACTCTGAAAAACCAACACCGACATCAGTCCTTCAAAAATCTACCAATGATATGACGGATCGGTGGCCAACCTGAAGATCAGCAAAACAAAACAAAAGCCAAGAAAAGAAGCCGAACAGAATCCGGTGAGAGCTATTTATATGCGTGAATATTTCAACAGGGACAAAGCCATCGTTTTGCCTTGACGCGAGAGCAGCGCTGAGCCACTATGCGCACACTACGCCGGCCAGGCGACATCCGACACAACTGCCATGAATCTCGCACAGGGGACGATCAGGACGGCCCATTTTGAATATGAATGGCGGGCCTTCACCTATACTCGCCGACGGTTAGTTCACACACGTGGCGTTTGTAATGGGCGCGGTGGCAAGCGCTCGGCACTTTCTTGCGTGCGTGAGTACGCGGTGTCAAAATGGCAAGCTCGAATGTCGCCGCTGCCGCTGTAGGGCTTTAGAATGGGATGCAGTGTCTCCGTCTTACTTGACTTCAGCCCTCCTCCTCTACCATGCTACTCATTTAGGAAATGGCGCCCGGTACTCGTGAGTCCGGGCTCTTCCATATTCATGCGATCAGGGCTGGATGCGAGCGGCGGCGTCATTTTGCCGGAGCCGCAGCTGGTGAGGTATTACCTCCCGCAGATGGCTACGCCCCACGTGAACGCAGGAAGCCAAGCTTCCTTTCTTTTAAGCGGGTCAGGGTTGTGATTAAGCTCATATTATTGATTATACTGTAAACTAAACTCGGAAGAACACGCGACGAAGAGGAGTATGCTTGCGTTCCAAGGGGCAATTTAGTTGAGTCTAGACTACTTTTGTTTGTTGTAGCGGCATTTTAATCTGACACGTCCGATCTCGCATTTAATATTTGATTCCAAGCGGAAAATGTCATTTCGTGATGACCTTGCGGATAACTCCCCCTTCACAAGGTCGCGAATTAGGGGTGGTAGCCTCGGCGTATTACTTTGTTTGGCTTTACGAGGTTCTCTACGTAGACATATCTGTACATATTGTGCTTGGTTTATGAAATTATGCCACAGTCAGATGTCTGAAAAACAAAATGTTTCATGGAGATAGAAGATGTGTTCGAAAAGGTAAAGAATGTTACCCCGATTACAGCCTAAAAATATTGCCTCATAGATCATAGGAAAGGTGGGGTCAAAGCGTCACGAATAAGCTCCCTTCGAGGTTTAGGACAGAAATTAACAAAGTCACAATGGTGTAGTGGTTGGATGAAGCCACCCAAGGCGCGCAGTCAACTCATGGAGATTTGAAGTAATCTTAGCCAGAATCATACATATGCCTTCTGGGCCATTAAGAAACTCTCGACCGCTGCGGTGACCCCCGTCGGTATATTAATTCTTCTGCTAGTGAATTGGGTACTCTTGGGCATTAAAAGCCACTGTTTGTTTATTAACAATTCAACATCCTTTAAAATACTCCAACAATGAAGGACGGTATCAATACTCATGAGGTACTTGACGCCAGCAATCATTCTCTATACCTTTCTTATCTCCTCGCCTCCTGAGAAAAAAGAAAAGGGAAAACACCACTAGCTGCGAGCCTGTTCTGTCCATGTGTCTTCTTACACTTGCGTCCTCGTAGTTCCCGCTGTTCATGTCTTACAACACGCTCATAACTTGGGGCCTTCGCGGAGACGTTGGATCAGATGAAAAGGGTGGGTGTAAAATTAACAAAAGTTCGTTTAATTGAAACTGTCCACTCCCTGTGGCGGTAAAATCTCAGTCTGAAGACGAACAAACCATAGTGCCAACGACAAGACGAACTTCTAAATATTTAAACAACGTCGCTCTAATTCTGGATTTCGATTAGGTAAGATACACTAACAGGATTATAAATCGAAATAATCGACAACCCAGATACGGCATGTTTCAGTGGGAAGTGAAGCACACCGCTCGATTATAAAGCCTCTCGAAAGTCAGCCGGAAATTCGCAAGAGGGAGTTAAAATTTCTTTCAGGGATGGCCTCACACCCACAAAGCGAACACAAGGTGCGCGAAAATGTTGTCTTCAAAGACATGTTGCCGATGCTACAGGATGAGCTTTGGGGCATTTCGTTAAAAATGTACACTGTCAAAACCCCGGCCCTCTGGCGAACCCTTCAAATGCTCATCTGAGCCACCCAGCCACCTTGTGGACATCTCAAACCTTTGCACATTCATGAAAGGCCGAAGAGACATAAGCGAGCCATAAAAGTTCCGCGCGGACTCCATAAAAACACGTGCACCGCATAAATTAAATAAACTAAGAATGAATCACACCTCAAAAACAGCGCTACTTTGAAAGGTTGCTTTAACATCTTCCTTTCGCAGATAACGAAGAGAATGTAATTTGACACAATTAAAAATGCGTGTGAACAACTAAACTTGTCTAAACGGCGAAGCGTCTATTAGAACTTCCGTGTTCGTCAAGGTAGCGCCGGAGTGGGCGGTATCATCTTTTAGTGGTTGACAATAAATTGACACATGCCTGTCTACTCAGTTGTTCGGGTGACTTTCATTCGACCAGAGTAGAGACTGTTTTCTTTGTTGTGGTCTACTAACTTTTCGGTGGCTCGTTTACCTGTTTTGCCAGGATATTGATCGGATAAACCTACATACTGAGAGACTTAAACCAACCGAAGCGAAAAAAGCAAAAAACGAATTAGTTATTGCTTTTACCTAAACTTCTGTCGTTATTTCGGCGTGTATTGCCGACCGTCCCGGTTTGAAGTTGGTTCCGTTGGAAGGTAACTTAAAACATTTTTTGAAGAATACAGACCAACCTGAGTTGATCTTTAAATTAGAAGGTCTGCTGCATTTGAATCGGTATTACACAGCCAGCGCCAGAGGGGAGCGTGGAAATTGCTCTGAAAGATGCCTCGAAACTAAATAAATAAATAAATAAATAAATAAATAAATAAATAAATAAATAAATAAATAAATAAATAAATAAATAAATAAATAAATAAATAAATAAATAAATAAATAAATAAATAAATAAATAAATAAATAAATAAATAAATAAATAAATAAATAAATAAATAAATAAATAAATAAATAAATAAATAAATAAATAAATAAATAAATAAATAAATAAATAAATAAATAAATAAATAAATAAATAAATAAATAAATAAATAAATAAATAAATAAATAAATAAATAAATAAATAAATAAATAAATAAATAAATAAATAAATAAATAAATAAATAAATAAATAAATAAATAAATAAATAAATAAATAAATAAATAAATAAATAAATAAATAAATAAATAAATAAATAAATAAATAAATAAATAAATAAATAAATAAATAAATAAATAAATAAATAAATAAATAAATAAATAAATAAATAAATAAATAAATAAATAAATAAATAAATAAATAAATAAATAAATAAATAAATAAATAAATAAATAAATAAATAAATAAATAAATAAATAAATAAATAAATAAATAAATAAATAAATAAATAAATAAATAAATAAATAAATAAATAAATAAATAAATAAATAAATAAATAAATAAATAAATAAATAAATAAATAAATAAATAAATAAATAAATAAATAAATAAATAAATAAATAAATAAATAAATAAATAAATAAATAAATAAATAAATAAATAAATAAATAAATAAATAAATAAATAAATAAATAAATAAATAAATAAATAAATAAATAAATAAATAAATAAATAAATAAATAAATAAATAAATAAATAAATAAATAAATAAATAAATAAATAAATAAATAAATAAATAAATAAATAAATAAATAAATAAATAAATAAATAAATAAATAAATAAATAAACTGTATATGCTTTACGTAACTTGTTTAAAATTTGCCGCACTGCTCAGTTGTGGTGTTGCGTCACTCCAGCTATTTCCTTGTCTTTAGCTGCTTAACGTCGCAGTTATGCTTAAAATATAATTATTGACCTCATTTTTCAGCAGGGAAGCTATCGGCGAGAATATACGAGCAAGTGGGAGCCAGTTTGGAGTCCTCTGATCTGGTTGACAAAATTCATTCCTTAAATTCACTTCCGAAAATTCCTTTCTGCCGATCGACGAAAATAAAAGTGTACATCGGCAGCCAGCGGGAAATGCCGCCGCGTAGCATAAGCCTCCTAAAATGCCGCTCCGCACCCAGTGTAGAAAATGACGGTCGGAATGAAACCACCGGTAACTGCCGTCCCAACAGCCTACGAGCCGTCCTGAAGAGCGCTGTGTGTTTATACGTATACTATTATGAGCAATGTGATAGGGAACATAGGAACGCGTAGAAAACACCCTGAGACATATATATGAATTATACGCAGCGGCTGCCGCCGGGCGGAAAGGGGGACGCTGTTCTAACAACTGTTCCCAATCCCGCCGTGCGTCTTATCGGTTGTCGGACGATACCCTATTATCGGTGAAATGACGCAAACTGCTGCTTTGTAGAAATGCGAGCGTGATAGGAATGCCAACAGTCAGGGGAAGAGCGCCCTCCTTTCCCCCTTTGTTTTTCACAGCGGCATCTGCGTATCGCTCCGCGTCTCTTTCGAGGCTGTTTGCCACGCGTTCCTGTGTTCCCTTTCCTATTGCTCATAATAGTACAAGTAAACGGTTATGATTCAGACTCACTAGCAGGGGCGCGATGTCTAGGCTGGGAAAGAGCCTCCCCACGCCCGCGCACTGTCATTCCCAGCGCTGTCAAGCCCCTTAGTTCTTTTATATGTGTAGCACTTGTAACCACGGTTCACTCCGTCTTTACAGAGCGAGGCCCTCGCATTTTTCGCTAACATAATACAAGACAAATGTTTTGATCTCGCGCTACCATTACTACCGACTGTCGTCGGCGCTGAGAAGAAGCGAAATTTACCTCGTTGCCGACGCCAAAACCACAATGCAATCCGAAACTATGGGCAGGTTTGGTTAGTGTCTCGGCGATACGTTTCGAAGCGCTGGCATGCACGTTTATTTAAGCTCGCTTTGACCCGGCAGAGTCATGCTGCGTGGTGCGCGCTGTTCATTCCTTCGCGAAACTAGTAGAAAAACCCGGTTTGACAATCGCGTTGCTGCCGCCCTCGTCGCAGCCTCTTGATTATTTCGCGAAGAACGAAGCCGGCAGACCGATAGGAAACTCTAACTACAATATTTATTTTAACTCCGTCAGAGCACACTGGCGAGCAATGCGGTACTCCCGGCGAGTTATTTGCAACGTGCAGGTTTCGCTCTACCGGGTTGTGTAATTGGTTAATGCTTCATTCCAACAGCCACTACACTGGCCCAGCCACTAACACTTCCCAGACGCGTCTTCACAAAAGTGTTTTCTAAAAAAAAAGAAAAAAAAGGAAAACTCCGATTTAATGAGTGAAGTGTGAGGGAGGCACAATGAAAACAAACGATTTCTCCGCTCGTAAAATACCAGGATATGGCAACGACTGTTCTGCGATAACTGGCACACCACGTAGAATTAAATAGGAAGGATAGGAACGGCTCAGAGGCGCAGTGAACGTAAACGATTCGCAACCGCACGCACCACCGCAGAATAGCGAAAAATTTCGGTGGCGCACAACGGAACGTTATCAAAATCAGCGCGGTAGACCTCGAATGCGCATTCAGGAATATACATACAAAGGCTCTCATGAAGCTCCTGTGGTGGTGCTCCCAATTGGAAATCATGGTCTCAAACAGGGAGCGCCACATTCGTGCGTTCCTGTCTCCCCTGCGTTCTTCATCTACCCTGCACCGCGTTAAGATCTTATGGCACACGTGCGCCCGCCCTCTAGGGGCGCCTTGCAGCGGCGGCACAAAAGCGTGGAACCGCCGCACTCTACTGCGCTGGCGCCGCCCTTTAGCTGGGGCCTTCTCCTACAGGTCGCCCGAAAGACCCGGCTACAACGCCTCCTGAGCACTGATCTATGTAGAGGTTCTGCATCGAAATTCAGCGCCTATCTTGAACTTTCTCCCGCAAGCTAGAGGCCGAATTCCTTCGTTTCCATAGCGAATAAAAGAAGAGGAGTGCTGGGAGTGAACGAATTCAGCGCCAAATACAAAGAGAAACCGACGACTGTCCAGCGAGGGCGTATGAAATAGGCGCGAAAAAACAAATACGCCTAATAAAAATAAAAAAAAAAGAAGATGGTGCGAGAAGGAACACTGCCTTGCTGAGTCAGGCTTCGTTTGATTGAAGGGCGAGATTTTTCACCTTCCAAAGTCAGCGTTGCCGTGTTCCGCTTGGCTCGCAGAAAACGGAACAGCGTGCCTCCAGAATGCTTAACTGGGGGTGACGCGGGACCGTGGACACAGGGCCTCCGTGGGCCGAGCGTCGCCGGCGACAACAACAACGACTGACGTTGTATTCGGCGCCCGGCAATCCGTGAATGCGGCTCGTTATGGACGCCCCGTTTACGGTCGAAACAATGGGCGACGAAGTAACGACGTCCGTCGGCAGTCCGATGAGGTCAAAGAGGGCTAAACAGAGCAGCTAAAAGAAAAAGAAAGGGACAGAAACCTGTCCTAAGCCTTCAGCAAACGCATTCGTATACCCTGACTGTATAACTTTGCCTATCACTCGTAGCCGTCTTCTCAGCGCAATGTTTTTTCGCTGTTTTTGCCGCCTACTGACATCCGCTTTTCGCGCCAGTGCCTCCTATGTATTGTGCTGATGCCGTGGCTATTGTTTCCTGCCTGCGCGCAAAAAGCCAGCAGGAGAGAAATTTAAGCAGGAGCAAAGAACCGATAGGAAACACGCGACAACAACGGCGGCGAAATTTTTACTCGCTTTTTCTTTTGTTTCACATTTTTACTATCGCACACTTTTCTCGCTGGTGGGAAGAGGAAGGGTTCGGGGGATGTTTCAGCGCAAACACCCGGAAAAAACAAACAACCAAAGGCGATGGACGAAATGGAATACCAGACCGAGGTGAGAAACAGCGGGGGCGAAAACAAACAAAAAGAAGGGGAAAGCGAACAAAATGAGACCCAGCGCAAGACGGAGGTGAAAGACAGAGTTTCTCGTCGTTTGCTTCGCAAGCAGCCACTGGTGACCGACCGGCCGACGCGGAGGCAACGAAATCGACAAGTCGACGAGTTCATTTACATAACTCAGAGTCGGCGTCTCGACGCGAGCTTCCACCCTCAACCTCTTCCGTCCTCTATCCCCGTTCTCCCTCTCCATTCGCTGCGTAGCTCCCCCTCCCGCGACTCTCCATTCCTTTTATACCTTCTCCGTTTCCAAGTTCCTCCTATCTTTTCCGTCACTAGCCGCTTCACTCGGCCCCTTCTTGTCCGGTTCTGTTTTTCTCCGCTTCTCGACATACAAGGCGGCGAACAGCGGAATAAGAAGAAAGTACACATCCAAGCATAGAACAAAAGGTATCGCGAGGAACGGCTGCAAGTCGAAAGGATGGCCCGGCCGAACACGTTAGCTCGCATAAAAGACACAACGAAAATGAAGGGGAGGTGAGGCGATGCGTGCTGGATGCTCATGAGGAGGAGAAACGAATGAAAAAGTTGGATAAAAAAATAACAAATATCGAAGAAGGTGGAGGAGGGAAAAGAGAACGCGCGGAAATCGAAAGCGAGAACGTGGTCGCCAAAAGGAGCGACAGAAGAAAAGGGAAAAAAAGTCTGATGGAATACGAGGGAGCGATGAGCGTATACGGCGCACTGCACGCGCGACTAAGACTTATCAATGGCATCGCTTCCTGGCCCGATGCATGCATTAAACATTAAGCCCGCCGTGCCGTTTCCTGTTGACTTGTTGTTCGTCGCGCCATGTTTTTGCTTGCCGTCCTTGCCTTGCATAGGAAGGATCGCGGCGAGTCTTATATGCGGTCGGATGCCCCGGACGTCTGTATCGCCGGCGCGGGCATGCGTGCGTTATCGGCCGGCAAGGAGAAGTTGAGCTTACGCGAGATGGGACAGCGAAGCGGGGGAGGGAAGCTAGCGTTGCATTGGTCCGAGGAAAAAATTCTGAGGGGTCAGCCATCCCGAGCAGCGAGTCTTCCTTGGGCTCGGATCCGGCTACGCCCTGGACGGACACTGGCGCTTGCGTGCGTCTGGTTGGCGTAGAAAGAAAGTTGGCTCGGTATCTAGAGCGCGAAAGAGCTAGGTGATAGATGCGTCAAAGAAAGTAAAGGATGGGACTCGGGCGATATGGCATGAGATTCTCTCTCCAGAGCGAAATGTAAATAAAAAAATGAGTGTACAAATAAAAAGAAATGTGAAACAAAACTTAACGCCTATGCGGAGGCATAAAGGCGCGCTTTGTTTCTTCCCTGGACCCGGTGCGTTGAATTCATAGCTCGCATGCTTGGCGTGCAGCTGGCTTTGATGCGTCCGAGAAGCGATGCGTCTCGATGGCAGAATAATTTTTTTTCTCTCTTCTGACGGTCCAGCGGGTGTTGATGTGGCTGCGATAAAGGGCCTGGAAAGAAACGGCGCCAGGCGTGTTTTTTGTTTGACGTAGTACCTGTTCTTTTGTGAAGCCGTGGACGGAGGAGCCAATACTTGTAAGTGAGTCAGCGTCCGCCTAGAAACGCCGTGCTGGAATCTTAAAACCTCGTCTATCGTTTTTATATCTCCTTCTTTTCTATTAAAAGAAATAAAAGCGCTTTGGCATAACCTACTTTGTATATTTTCTTCTGCTCCAATACACGTCTTCTTCACTCACTGACTTGAATTCGCAACTGTTTGGGGCGATCCAAAAGAATATATATAAATAATTATGCCCTGGGGCAAACTGGCGCAAAAGAAATTACGCCCTCTCTACTTGAAAAAAAGGTCAAACTACTATACCACTTTGTTTTACATACTGAAATGCGTAAATTCCTGCGAAGAAGCTTGACCTTCTTCCATTGATTACTTGGTTCGCTGGATTAAGTAAACCTCCTTGAACTGGACGCCTTCAATGGGTGTCACCCAGAGGGGACTGACCACTGGCGACATATTTGACTCACAACGACCTTGTTAAAATGTTTCCTAAACCGGCTCACATAAGCAGTACTGGCAACGGCTTGAAATCAACTCGGAACCAGAGGCTACCACGAAGTGAACAGAGAAATTCATAAGGGTTGTCGAGTAAGCGCTTGTCAAACGTCCTTTTTGAGCCATCCAACCTATAGACTAGCTCTCCTAGTGACCGTTTGGGTTGGCATTCCGTTGCTGTGCAGAACACACTGGGGTCGGCCAACGATGTCTTCGGGATTCTCTATTCCATCTGATTACTGCGGGGGAGAGAGAATCAGCTTTTACTGAGCCCGTAAAGAAGGTGTGTGCGCGCAGGCACCAGATGGGGTGGTTCCCTAGTCACGGGACCCATATGTATCCAGCAGCTCCTGGCCCCTGGCCACCAGGCCGTACTGAGTGGCGAGGTAGGGGCTGGACAGCAAGGTCTCCCATCGCTCGAGGGGGTTGGGGATAGGGGTGGGGGGAAGAAAAGGTGGGGGGGTCTTGAGTTCCGTGCACTCCCCTATGATGTGCGCGAGAGTGCCTCTCGTCTTCTTGCAGAACGGGCACGAGCTGTCGTGCTCGGCCGGGTACATCTTGTTCAGGAGCACGGGATGCGCCAGCGACCCCGCTTGCATGCGACGAACGATCGTCTGCTGTCGTCTGTCCAGCTGCGGATGCGGACCGGGAACCTCTTCTATTACGGACATGCCCAGAACCAAGCACATTCGAAGAAAACATGTGATGGTGGCAGGCTTAAATTTGCGGTGAGACACTCATTACTCTGAATGGTTCCATGGTCTTGCCTGCCGTTCCTTGCTAGACTATATGCTGAATTTTCAACTAGCTTCCCGAATATATCTCGAACTCGCTTCGTATCCACTAGAACGCGATGCTATGGAATAAACAAATACACAACAATTTCTTCATGAATTTTACGGAATGTACGTCTTATTTGATTGAAGTTTACTTTAAAGTCGTCATGGGTGTTACTCATATGAAGCAATCTTTCGACTGAAGGAAAGTTATACGTTGTCGTCATGGCCCATTCAGAGTAAAGTAGGGCTACATCTGAAGCATTCGCAATAATGAGTGCACATCAAAAGAGCACAACTTCGAGCGTTCATAAATATCAACACACCGGAAGTGTCCTTGAATAGCCCGTGTTTCAACCAATAAAACTTTAAAAATGCATTTTCTGCCACCGACTCATGAAAGTGTCTAAATTATCGAACATTGTGCGGAGTAACGACACCATTAGGTTTTCCCACCCGCCATAACGATTGCACGAAAAAGGAAGTGTCGTTTGGACAGAATAGAAGCGCCGCGGTGACTGGTAAAAAAGACCGACAGTACAGCAGCATTAAGCGCAGTGGAAGAAATAAGAAAGCAGCTACGAAGCACCGCCTCCGGCCGTCATAGTAATGACACAGGATGCCCGCAGGTGTAACGTGGAAAGCATCCACAGAGAAACATAGAAACAAAGGATATAGAAAAGAAGGTTGGAGCCTCAATCGCCTTTCTTTTACCGCCGCCCATCAAAGAAAATTGAAAAGCCCGGGCGCGGAGGTACATTTGCTGCCGCCGTGTGAGATCCTTCCCTCCCTCTCCGCCTTCTTACCTTGCGGACTTTTACGAGTTTGCGGTTGACGGCTTATCAGGAAAAGAAATTTACGCATTTATGCTGGAAAGAAAATTTAAGAATGCACAATAAAATAATCCAACTCGGCCATGAATGCGATTTTGAATGAGGGACAGGAAACATGGCGGGGGATGAATAATACAGTGATGCATTTTTCAGCAAAATGGCTTCAGTAGCTGGAAGTTCTATTCTCCGTATGTCATATCCAATTTACATAGGCCCGTTTTTCTAATTTTGTAAGCGAGGTTTTAGCTGTTAGATTGGTTAGAAAAAACAGCAGGTACTGAAAGACGCTTTCGTAAAAACACAGTATAATATTTTGTTATAAAACTGAAATTTTTATTTGTTCCTGCGTTTACTTTGTTGATCATAGTTTTCTGGAAGATTATATCCACTAAAAACAGTGTTTATGACACCCAAAAGCAATAGGCACTTTCAAAGTTTTGACAAAAACGAATGGCCCAAGGTTTATTGCACAAATGCAAGAACGAACAAGGTGTAAACAACGCAGCCTCATTTTTATCGGTAGGCCGGAAATTTATACGCGGTACCAGCTTTCGTAAAACTGCTAAGTGCTTGCGTTAAAGAAAAGTAGAGCAGCACGCGCCACAAAGGCTTAGTGGCTAAGGCGTTGTTCTACAACGGCCGGGACGGCCGTTTTTTTCTGATGAGCGCTAAAAATGCAGACACCCCTGCATCGAAATATCAGCGCACGTTAAAGGTACTCTAGGGGTGTAAATGCAATCCACAGCTCTCCACTACGCTGCCCCTAATAGCCCGAGTGTAGCTTCGGTGCGTAAACGGTCGTAAATCAGTTCATTCAAGCTACAATGTCGACACACAACCTAGAACTAACACTAGTAGTTTTCTACATTCCCGGAAGGAGAAGCAAAGAGACTAAATGTGAAACAATAAATTTGAAAAAGGAGCTTGGGAAAATTTGGGTATGGATGGATATCAAGCCGATGGCCTCCGGAATCGAGGACGAGCACGTATCCCGAAAGCCACCACAGGTGCGAAAGCTTAGCATCGGGCTAGTCGGGTACACATGAAACCTTCGGCACAGGGAGGGAGACTTGGACAAAGAGAAAGCCAACAGACAAGATCACAGACACGGGGGCTGTGTCTCGTGTCTGTTTGCCTTCTTTTTGCCCGAGTTTCCCGAGCTGTCTCATTTTCCCCCGGCGCCTTATCATCATCATGCGGTTTCGATTATTGTTTTGTGTTTTTCTTTCTTTGCACGAATATTAAAGGAGTACTGACACGAAATTTTTATGTTACGTTTTTTTCGCTGCTATGCGTGCCTACCAGCCCACTAATCATAGAATGACAGATTAGACGGTCGAGCGCAGCGTAAACATTCATTTACGGCGTCGTTTATTCGTGCCAGTTTCGGTTTCGACAAAAAAACGCCGAGCGGCCGCCATGACAGCATGTATCACATGGCGTCACCATTCTTGCCGTATCGCTGCCTCTCTGGAAGCGCGCGCGAGCGAGCGCACGCGCGCGCCCAGACCGGCCGAGGTCTTCGCCGTCCCCACAGGCCCGGGCAGCATGACGTCAGTCCCAAAACCATGACGTGTACACACGCCCGAGCAGCGCGCGCCAACCACAGCCAGCGCGTCGGCTTCGTCACGGGAGCCCCGACGTCGGCAGTTTGGGGCACGTAGCAGATGATGTCACGTCGGCCCGCTCTGGGCTTTCTCGTGCGGGCGAAGATTAAACTGGATTTTAAATATGTTTCGCTGAACGGTTGCTGTTGAAACTTGCTGGGAGATATCTCCTGATAAAAAGGAAGCGTTTTACATAGTTATCTCAGCTTTGAAATTTCGTGTCAGTACTCCTTTAAGCTCTGATTAGCGTGACGCATGCACTCGGCGTCTTGGGCGAGAACTGCTGGATCCTGCCTGGGGTTTTGTGTAGGACGAGAACTTTCCGACCAACGGGATGCTAACAGCTTTGCGGTAGAAACACCAATGCGTACGGCGCGCACTTTCACGACCGTACCTGCACAGGAGTCGGGAGCGTCGACCAAGTTCTAACCAAGTGCAGCCGACCAAGTCCCTTCCTAAGTGAGCTGCTTGCATCAATACAGCCGAACCCCGTTAGTTCGAACTCTGGGGGGATAGTAAATCTGTTCGAGTTAGGC
Source organism: Haemaphysalis longicornis (assembly GCF_048455015.1). NCBI lineage: Eukaryota > Metazoa > Arthropoda > Arachnida > Ixodida > Ixodidae > Haemaphysalis > Haemaphysalis longicornis. The sequence continues at coordinate 32,651,242 of NW_027526335.1, forward strand.
AAGGTACGAACTAGCGGTCTGAAACCGAGCAAGTGTGGACAGCGGTCTTTGAACGGTATTGTGGCGCATGTGTGTGAAAGGTCGCGGCAAACAAAAAATACTTTTCGCCGCCCGCCGCACCTCTTTAACATTTTCCGCGGATACGTCATCGCTGACATCTGTAAATACGCGATTTAGCGGAAGGAATGAAATTTTGGTTTAAAATGTTTAGTTTTTTAGTGAATGAAGCATCGTTTTCTGCCGGACAAGCGCCCGCGGAGCAATGAAACACCAAATATATCGAATAAAACAAACTTTTATTTTGTCGGCATGACCCCTTTAAGAGGGCGTGTAAACAGTGCGAGTGTTTGTATGTGCCCGCCCGACGTTAGGCCTAACGCCACACTTTGAGCTTTACATTGCAGCCGGTACCCATAGTTTTAACGTACAATGAGTTAGACGTTACTTTGGTGTCGTAAGGCTCGCCATTATGGTCAGGCGTCGCTAAACTGAGATATAAGCCCAAGAAGTAAATCGACCAAGGCTCTCGCTTATAGTAACGAAGAGAAGAAGACAAAAACGAAAAGGGGAAAATATGATGCTGATAATGCGACGGAAACTGCAGCAATTTGACATTAGGGCTTTCGCACTTGGTGTTCTCGCAAATTCCTAGATTTATATAAGAAGTAACGGGTCAAATCTTGTTTGATGAAAAGCCTTTTGTAGCATGAGCTACACTGGCTGAGGTTGAGCAGTTTCGTGTGGCTCCTGGAGAGCCGTGCTGCGCATGCGTGAGGAGCAGTGACGTCTCACGGCGCACAGCTTGCGCGCGGGAGTCACCGCCGCCGTGACTGGACTGGATTGGATTGGAAATCATTTTAGCAGCAGTAAGCATGATAATCAAGCTAATCCTAGACAACTAGAAAACCTAAGTATAACCAGCTGAACCTTAGCTCCCGCTACGTATATCCTGGCATAGCCGAGCTAAACCACTGCTATTTTTTTTGATCGGGAGCACTGTGGAGCGAATGAAACAAAAATAATCGCACCGGCTGTTGAAGTTGAATCCCAACCTCCAAAAATTACGGGAGCTTTAGGTCAGGGCATGTGATTTGTCTGTGTTCCCTCTGAGCATGACAGGAAGAAAAGAGCAGAAAGAAGAAGAGAGTGAAGGTGAAGCCGAAGAAACAACGCTATTAAATTATCCTTCCTGCCGAAATTTCACTTTAAAGCAAGGTTAACAAAATACAGAGCGCTGAGCTTGAACAGAACTACAAACTTCAGTTCTGGCGAGAAACCAGTCGTTCAAAGACACCTCTGACTTTCTTAGTTAGGGTCGATTGAAAAAGGTCAAGGAAAAATCGCTCTGCCCTGAAGGGCTTCGTGATTAATGAAACGTCCGAGCGACGGGGTTTTCTCCTCGATTGGTTCCCCTGCCACTTCGAGGCGGAAAAAGAGCGAGAACGGTTTCTTCAGCTTCAAGAGCACTCGCCCGGAGCAGCGCGCCAAATCATTTGGGAAGGAAGCGGCGCACAGAGTTCAATCCATCGAGCCGGCTCGCAGGTCGTGCATCCCGTTAATCTGCAAACTTCGTTGACGAAAACAGGGCTTCCGGGAAGACTGGCCTAGCGAGGCCCGGCGGCTAAGCGTCGATTTTGCGTACGAAGTCATAGGCGCGAAGAACGAAAGCAAGGATGAAGTAGAGGGCGGAAGAGTAATAGAGAAAAGTTTTGCGTTTAGTCTATAAAGCGAAAGCATTCGTTAACACAAGAGAATGTAAGTAAAGTAATGGTGTTGAACGGGTTCGAACCCAGGGCCTCCGGAATATGTACTCTGGAGCCGAACATACATACCCAAGGACGCCACAGCTCTATGGATCTACTCACGTGTATCTACGACATATCTGTTCTTAAAGTTGATGCAATCACACAAAGAAAAAAACAAACAAAAATGGCACCAAACGGATTGTGTACCAAGAACAAGCGTTATCCGGACAGAAGAATGCGAAATGGTTTCGGAAAATGCTCTCTTCCCCTTTTGTTTTTCTTCTCAAAGCTGGCGTCTGCGTTGAGGTCGCGCATGCGTAGAGTGATTTTGTGAGCAGCGCAAAATAAAAACCTTTGAAACGAACCACGTACGCAAAAGGGATTCTTCTTTACTCTACGAGCCGCACATGTTGCGTATATTCTCGAGGATTTGTAGTCCGTGGCATAGCTGGTTCTTGAGAAAATTGAATTTTCAGCCCTCTCGCTACTGGGAGCTTCTAAGCACGAGAATCACCAGATTTCACGCGCACCGCGTTCTTCGGGAAATAGGCAGAAATGCGAAGCTCGAACAGAAACACCAAAAACAAGACAAAACAAAATCATATTTTTTAAATTAAAAAAGCAAAGAAACAAACTCATCTTTCTCATGTCTACACCTTTTCTGGGCTGTGCTTTTGGCATTGTAAAACAATAAACAAGACTAGACAGAAAACAGAAGTTGTGGGCTCAATCATGCCTGGTAATTTAAATAAAGAAGACAGGCTACCAGGACAATCAAGTCAGGGCAACGCCTACATATTGAATAAAAAAACGAGGAGCGTGGTTCGTCTTCGCCTTGTTAGCCGAATAAGCGCTAACCTTTACGCGAACCTACCAAGTAAGAGTGTTTCATTTTTAGAGCTGAGCTTTGAACCGCTCGTTCTCGCGTTGAACGGCGTCGACGTCGGTGGTAACGTAACCGAGCGAATGAGCAAAGGAGGATGACAGACAGCCAGGGTAACGGAGAAATAATGATGGTGATAGCCAAGATAGTGCGAGGTGGATGGTGGAGAAAGGCACAGCGGCAGCTGTGAAGGAAACAAGGAGGAGGAGAGCAGGGCGAAAAAGAGAAGGTGATAGTTGAGTGACTCATGAGAAATTTTCCACAGTGGGTACCCGGTAAGGGATGGCACTGGAGTAGCGCACCGTAGTCCATTCGCCTGGCGGAAACAGTCATTTATAGGGAGAAATGGATACATGCACAATGAATTGCATATCGGTGCACTATATTATCGAATAGCCCCGCAGAGACAATACTGAGTGTCCCTTTCATTTTTTCTATTCCTCCCCAAATAATCCCCGAAGTCCCTTTGCCGCTGTATAATAAACAGCCGCGTAACCCTCGGCTCTCGAAATACAGGCTCCAGTACATTAAGTAATCCCATCAGGGCGTTCTTCTTCCGCGAGAAAAAAGAATGCACAAAATATCATCACAGCCACGAAAGACGGAATCAATTTGTACGGAAAGCAAACAAATATTCCGCCGAGCTGGCTGCACACAGAGCTGGCTGGCGCAAAATGAAGACAACATTGCAAGGCGCGCACACCGAGGAAAAAAAGAAAAAGAAAACAGGAGCACTCAAGAGAAGGCCAGCGCGCCCAGACATACTGGCGAGCACAAGAGGCGCGGAAGATTGTGTCGGCAGAAGAGGACAGCCGTGCGGAGGCCGGGAGGGGTTGATTTCCGTCCGGGACTGCTGCCGAAATTTCGCGGTAATTAGCGGGGACAGCCGACCAACCGACGATCTCCCCTCGCGCCCTTCCCCAGGCAGGCGCGTATTCGGAGAGCCTCTCGCCAACTTCTGACGACTCTATAAATAATCGGGTCCCGCTCCCCCGGCCGCAGCCTCCGCATGTGCGACGCGCTGCCCAGCGTCGTTCCCCGGCCGCCGCACAGCGCGTGACAGCCATCCCTCCGCCCACGCTTCCGAGGGAGAGGCCCAGGCAGCCGCCGCATCCAGACGCGGTGGGGGTGATTTCTGCTGGCGTCGGGTGCTCCGCTCCGTCCGCAGCGGCGACGGCGGGGCCGTTTACGCTACACTCGCCGCCAACTCCCCCTGCTTTCCCGATTCTCTTATAAACACCATTCGACGAAGGGCTGCACTTGCGGCAAGCCCCGCAATCTGTCCGCGCGGGCGGGGTAATGTTCGTACCGCACGGCGCGGTCGTTGCTTCGCACTCTCCGGGGAAGCTGTCCCGTACCACAGCGCCGTCGCGCGACCATGGACGTGAGGCTGTCAGATAAAGCTGTTTAGTTTGCGGAAATTCGGCTCGAAAGCGGCGCTTGGCGGCCGCCAGTCGCCCATACGGAGGGAGGAGGCAAAGGGAAGCTACGGCGTGGGGACTGCTCACGACTAACTCGACTGTCACTCGAATCCTCCTCGCGCAACTGGTGAAAGACGCTCGGAGGAGTTGAACGTCAAACTTTTGACGCAGCGCAAACTTACGAACAGCTGTGCTGGAAGCGATGAGCTAGAGATTAGAAGCAGTAAAAATATAGACTTGCTTTGATTTCGCTGCGTATAAAGATCTTGGCGTGGCGACAGTGTCCGCGTTAGAGAAGATAAAAAGAGATAGAGAGAGAGAAGGGAGAAGGGAGAGGAATATATATATATATATATATATATATATATATATATATATATATATATATATATATATATATATATATACAGAAAGAAATGCCGGCAGTCTACAACGCCAAAGAAGGCATAGGGAAATAGTTAGACTATTTTTTTTACCGTTAGTGACGTTACATTAGTTTTTTTATTAATTAGGTGAGAAAGAAAGAAAGAAATACACGCGCCCAGAGTCGGGACCGAACCCAAGCCTTTCAATTAGATATCGAATGCCTTACCGATTCGGCCAATTGGTAAGGCATTCGAGATCTAATCGAAAGGCGTGGATTCGGTTCCCACTCTGGGCGCGTGTTTTTCTTGCTTTCTTTCTCACCTAATTAATAAAAAAAATAATGTAACGTCACTAACGGTAAAAAAAAAGTCTAACGATATCCCGGCATTTCTTTCTGTATTTCCCAACGAGCCCCTCATTTCCAAACCATATATATATATATATATATATATATATATATATATATATATATATATATATAGCGAATCAGAATAGGAAAATGAGGGGCTCGTAGAAATAACACAGAAATAAGGGTTGGCAGTCGAGAAAACCTCGGAAAGCAAAGGGGAGGATGTGGTAGATCATTGAAAATAGATTAAGAATTTGGAAAGAAAGCAAGAAAGTGAAGAAAAAATGCCCGCCAGGTGGGATCCGAACCCACGACCTCCAGAATACCGGTCTGGTGCGATAACCACTACGCTACCGGCGGGGCGATTTTCCCATTCACTTTCTGGGGTATTTATGTTAGGTATGTTTGTTTCTTGTGCTTGGGGGTGGTAGCCAGCGCCATTCGGACTAATCGGGGTGAAGGGGACCTTCTTTTTAACCCCCGGGTCGTGACTCGAGTGTCTACGACATGTCCAGAGTGGTCGACCAGCTTTGAACCCTCTTAAGCTCACTTTGGCACCAAGACTGCCAGAACAGAGGCCCTCGCTATGCATGTAGCGAATCAGAATAGGAAAATGAGGGGCTCGTAGAAATAACACAGAAATAAGGGTTGGCAGTCGAGAAAACCTCGGAAAGCAAAGGGGAGGATGTGGTAGATCATTGAAAATAGATTAAGAATTTGGAAAGAAAGCAAGAAAGTGAAGAAAAAATGCCCGCCAGGTGGGATCCGAACCCACGACCTCCAGAATACCGGTCTGGTGCGATAACCACTACGCTACCGGCGGGGCGATTTTCCCATTCACTTTCTGGGGTATTTATGTTAGGTATGTTTGTTTCTTGTGCTTGGGGGTGGTAGCCAGCGCCATTCGGACTAATCGGGGTGAAGGGGACCTTCTTTTTAACCCCCGGGTCGTGACTCGAGTGTCTACGACATGTCCAGAGTGGTCGACCAGCTTTGAACCCTCTTAAGCTCACTTTGGCACCAAGACTGCCAGAACAGAGGCCCTCGCTATGCATGTAGCGAATCAGAATAGGAAAATGAGGGGCTCGTAGAAATAACACAGAAATAAGGGTTGGCAGTCGAGAAAACCTCGGAAAGCAAAGGGGAGGATGTGGTAGATCATTGAAAATAGATTAAGAATTTGGAAAGAAAGCAAGAAAGTGAAGAAAAAATGCCCGCCAGGTGGGATCCGAACCCACGACCTCCAGAATACCGGTCTGGTGCGATAACCACTACGCTACCGGCGGGGCGATTTTTTTTTTCTTCACTTTCTTGCTTTCTTTCCAAATTCTTAATCTATTTTCAATGATCTACCACATCCTCCCCTTTGCTTTCCGAGGTTTTCTCGACTGCCAACCCTTATTTCTGTATATATATATATATATATATATATATATATATATATATATATATATATATATATATATATATATATATATATATATATATATATATATATATATATATATATATATATATATATATATATAGATATATATATATATATATATAAATATATATATATCCATTTTAATGAGTGCTTAAAATCCGGGTGCTTGCAGCAAAAGTTTAAATTTATCAATGTTAAGATTTCTAAATTGCCGTTTTTTGCACTCATGTGCATCGAAAACACGATTTTTTTTTTACCCGTGCCTTGCGAAACCGCTCAACAAGCACAAGCAAACAACGCAGAAGCTAGGTTTGTGAACTAAATAGCCAACAAAGCGCATAATGAGCGCACTTAATGACTCGAAACGTGGGCGGGAACGACTAGTGTTAGCAAAAAGCGATCGTCAAAACTGCTTCTGGGCCCTTATGTCACACTTATGGTCGGACAAATGCTACAGCAATAAAAGCAAAGCTAAAGCCGGTAAATAGGATAAGATACGACATTGCCAATTAGACGATTGTTTCTTTATTTTTTCTTAGTTGATTATATGACCTTTATTCAATCTCAACAGCTTAGCGTGGTCAATTTTCATGCAAGGCATTATAGAGCGCGTTGTGATCAGAAAAGGATCATGGCGGAAAATATACAGATTTCTGTACGCGCATTTCTTTCTATATTTGCCATAATCTGTTTCTCAAAGGCAACTTTGTACAAATCACCAGCGTCGTCAAAAATTCAAACCCACGCAGGTAGTCCACGAGTCTTTCTTCTGGATACTTTATAAAGAACAAAGGGAGCTGTTACTTGAACTGTTTTCTAAAATGGAGGCGAAAAGCGAAAACGCCGGTTTGTTCGAGATATCGGCGCACGTTAAAGATCCCCAGACGGTCAAAATTAATCCGTAGCCCTCCACTACGGCACGCATCAGCTTCTGTATACTGTCAACGCGTGAAACCTCAAAATCAATGAAATTAAGGTTACTTGAAAGACTCAAGCCACAATTGGTTGCTTTCCCCGGTTGTAGCGGGATTCTGGGATTCTGAAGATGAATGAACTGTGAAACATCTTGTATGAATTCCGCATTAATTATTTTCGGGGCGATAACATGTGGTACTCGTTTTGTAGTGGCTTTGGAGCTCACCGTAGTTGGGCCATCTTCTGTAACAACAATTACTCCTTCGCCTCATTAGATGTGGCAGAAAACCCAGCGCGTGTATTGCGGTTATACAAATAACGAACTAGTACGAATCAAAGCGCATTTAAACAGCGCCATGTAGCCGCGTCATTTTTCAAGTGAACTTTGTGTGAGTTTCAGTTCGATACAAATCACGACATTTAGAAGTTGGGTAGCCTAGACTTATATATTCCCATGTTCTTGCGCTGTGAGGGGTGACCATTTCGTTGCAAGACATTGACTTCAGGTATTCAGGACATGGTATAAGAAAGAAGAAGCAGTGCGCTGAGTAATGGTCAGGAGACTAAGACGCGGGGTGGTGAAACTCGCTCAACTGCAAACGTATTAGCATCGCGTGAAAATGTTGTTACGTGGCGGCAGGACAGATGACATGAAGGATGAGACAGTCCAACGATGTATTTACAGCTTATTTACATGGCCAAACTGCGCGCACCCAAATAGCTTCTTCGTCGTCGGGGGCTGGGATGACAAAGCCACGCTGCATTGTCCTCTTCACAGTCTTCTTGTTACAATACATTCGGAAGATTAAAATTTCTCGCTCGACAGAAACTTTGTCAAATTTGTTAAAGTGGGACGTTACATAGACACTTCTGTAAGAACCTAATGGGTGACGTATTTGGTTATGATTTTTTAGGTACTCCAACTTTTGCCCTGACGGGGTTTCTCAAAACCACCGTGGTTACTCCTCTTGTGGAGGTCATGTTAAAGTTTTTTTCTCTTAGGCGCCTTGATTCTGTCTGCTCCGGTTTTAATTAATCACGCCGACAATTAGGCCTGAGCAGTCTGAGCCCGCCTGTCGACAGAAGTTCATGCTAAACGGGTGAACATTGGTGCTTCAGTTTCAAAGAATCGTGTGTTTTACTTGCAATCTAATTCCGTCACCACAAAAATAACGACCCTTTAGTTGGCTCCGGAAGTTTTTTGTTACGAATTTCCGAGGGTTCTTGTTTTCAGCCAACTCACTATCCGTCGCACCCGTCTGTATGCGCGACAATGCAGCAACACTATTGCATGTTGGACCCGTTTGGTTATAGCTGAATAAACTTCGTGGTTCACACCATACGGGTGCGAAGCATGAAATAAGCGTTGCTTACATTTCTTTTTTTTTATTTTCGTTAAAAGAACGGTGTGTTGGTCTTCCTGTAAAGCGTGCTTTGTCTGAGGGGCAGCTGTGTTGAAAAGTGAAGCCAAGAGCAGGCACGATTACGTGCGAAGCGGGCCATGGCAAAACCTGGGGGGTTTTTCGTGTGGTTAGCGAAAGGGAAGTTCATTGGAAGTCTCCGGAGGAGAGATTGACCTGTTGAGGTTGTTGCAAGGCGGGCGTACTGGCTCACAAGATGAGCTTCGAGGAGCTCACATGCGGTGTTGTAGACACCAAGCGATTCCACACGAGCGGTGGCAGCGCTCTGCGGAATCCTGAGCGCCGTCTTGTACACTTTTCGAATTAGGCAATCCACCTTTTTGAGTTTCTTAGAGGACGGTGCTAGATAAGGAAGAGAGTAAGTGATGCGACTTATTACAAAAGCCTGTATCAGCCGCAATCACTCTGCCTCTTTGAGCTCTTCGTGGCGGGTGGTGATCCGGCGGAGGAGGTTGATAGTCTGATTGACTTGGGATGTTAGGTTGGCAAGGAATGTGGTATTGGCGTGGTTCTGTTGGATATTGAGGCCTTCCCTTTCGCTACAGAATTCTCTCTTGCCATTCCTAGCACTATCCATGACCTATTCATCGTTCGGCCCATTCCCCGTAACATGCACCCAACGATCGATCCCGCAAGGAGCAGCGTGCGCGGTCCCTTACGAAGCAATACCCAGTGCATCCGGCAACTGTTATGTTGACGCGGCTAGCTACAGGCACCACGACACCTACGGGGTCGCAATCATCAACGCTCCCAACAGTCCCCCTCTTACCACCCTCACCCTTCGCACTTCTTCCCCCGCGACTGCGAAAGAGGCGGCTATTGCTCTTGCATTAACACTACGGTCTTCCACGGCGATCATAATCTCCGTTTCGAAGACGGCCATTCGAAATTTCGCCCGGGGCTGCATTTCTGCCCTGGCACTCAAAATCCTTCTTCAAAATCCCATTGACTCCCCCACCGAGCTGGTATGGACCCCAGCCCACACGGGTGTGGGAGGGATCGAGGCAGCACACATAGCCGCTGGAGAGCTCACCTTCCGAGAGCTCACCTTCCTTGAACCCTTCCATGGAGCCCTGTCAGCTTGAGATCGGCTCCTTTCCTTTTATGAGATTACGTATCATTACCGCCTCTCCCGCCGTCTACTGCCCCCTGCACACCCGGCGCTCTCTCACACCGAAAAACGCCTATGGCGCTTAGTGCAACAAACCCCCTTCCTCTTCCTTGCCTCTCCCGCCTGCACCGCATGTACCCCACTCTGTACTCCTCACACCACTGCCCCGCTTGTGGGGTGGTCCAAACCATGGATCACCTCCTCTGGATATGCCCCCCACAACCCATTCCCCCCCATATCGCGACGATGAGCACTGGGCGAGGGCATTGGGCAGCTCGGATTCGGCGGTGCAAGATGCCATCGTCGCCCGGGCCTGCCAAAGTCACCGGGACCTTCCTCCCTCGGTCACCACCCCCTCCCCCGAATTAGCCCTTGCGGCAATAAAAGTTTTGTCTCTCTCTCTCTCTCTCTCTCTCTCTCTCTCTCTCTCTCTCTCTCTCTCTCTCTCTCTCTCTCTCTCTCTCTCTCTCTCTCTCTCTCTCTCTCTCTCTCTCTCTCTCTCCCGTGTGGATAGTTTGAGTATGGCATGTAATTTAGCGTATGCGACCTCATCTACATCTGCGGCTATTTATTTATTTATTTATTTATTTATTTATTTATTTATTTATTTATTTATTTATTTATTTATTTATTTATTTATTTATTTTTATTTAGCTTGTCCAAGTCATTGAAATGATATGGCCTGTCACGCTTTCCTTATCGGAGCTATGTTTGTGTGTTTTCACTGAGTCTTGCAAATTATAACGCGTCGCGTTAAGGGACGTGCGAAGCAGAAAAGTCGTCACTGTCGGCGGCGTTGAGCGTGAGTGAAAAAAAAAAAATGGCGTAGGCAAAAGATATCGTAGCGTCACCTTGCGGTGCCCGATGAAACCCCCAGGGTCATTAGGCGCTACACTAACGGATGGCGTGCGACAACAGCGGAAAGTTTTGCACCCCTTGCGGCCGCTTGCGCTGGGGTGCAATGCGCTGTACCGTGAGCTTGCTCTTGTTGCACGTGCGGCCGATCCGCTGCCATATATATGTGCAGGACGCTCTGCAGAGTCTTCCTCACCGCCGAGTTCGATAACCAGGGGGTTCGCAAAATTATGATGATGATGATGATGATCATGATGATGATGATGATGATGATGATGATAATAATAATAAGCGAAGGCGCATCGAGAGCTTCAAGAGAAAAAAATTACTGTCCTTCCACTCTGTGAAGAAGGATGACCTGCGAAGCAGGACACAGTCCACGGAGTACACGAAACGAAAGAAGTTTGTTTATAATTTGCAATTGAGCATAATACCTATCGAATTAGCTGAATGAACGCAGGGAGTACAACAGCTTTATTCTAGCGAACAAACATCGGGCTGTCTGTTTTCCTTGCGCGTCGTAGGCATCTTGCGGTTTATATAACACACCAACCCAGTCCGCTCGACCACTGAGGGCCCCGGACAGGTCACATAGGGCGGTTTGACGTCAACGTTAAAACCTCCCGCCAGGACAACGGCCATGTCATCAGTGAGGGCATGAAACTTATAGCTGCGCGCGCACTTCCCTCCTTCCACTCCCAACGTGTGCGCGCATAAACTGGCCTCCGGTTATGTGAGCGCGCTTAGAAGGGAAAGACACCATCGAAAATGTATCTCTGGAAGTGATTTAAGCTGAACAAGTAATACTGGCTCGCGTCAGCCTTCTAAGCGGGCAAGTCGGTGTTCATCCGAGAGGGATTCGCTGCTACTCGACCAGCTGGAGGAAGAGGCAGCAACGGCGGCTACAACCACTTTCCGTTGCTTTCTCACCCATTCGCGCTTCTGTTCCTGCTCTTCTTCCTCCAAGCGAACGACGTGCTGGTTAAAGCGAGTCCCATAGCGAGTAAAAACATGCAATGTTTCGGGCTTTATTCTAGCGAACAAAAATGTGGCTGCTCGCTTTCCTCCCCCGTCGTGGGCATCTTGCTGTCTGTATATCCCCAACCCAAACCAAAACCATTCGATTACGGGGGGCAGCTGAGAGGGCCTATTGAGCCATGGGCCTTCCCTATTTAATTCACCCAACAACACAACGGGCACGTCGTCGGTAGCGTCGTGAAGCCCACCTGTACGTGCATGTCTCCCTCCTTCCACCCCCAACTAGTGCACGCGTAAACCAGTAGCCGATTATGGGCGCGCACTGAGGCGCCAAGTGAACTGGCGAAAGTGTCGCTCGTAAAGCCTTTCAAGTGAAAAGGAGTTATGTACTCCCGCCCGCGTTCCAACCTGGCAAGTTGCTCTTCAACCAACTGGGATTCGCAGTTACTAGGCGAGGTGGAATTTGAGGCGGCAACTGCGGCGGCTACATGGCGGCGGTGACGGCGGCTTTCGGTCGTTTTTACTCCGTGCGCCCTTCTGTCTATTCTCCGGAATCATCTGCTAACGGCTCTACCACCGTTGTATGCCGATTGCTCAACTTGGGATGGAGGCATCGGTTGTTGCGAGGGGAATAACAGTTGTGAAAGAGGAGTCGGCGCTGACGAGGAGTAGCCACGGAGCGGCACCGAGTAAAGCGGCTTCACCGGAATGAAAGCAAGGGGGACGGGGGGGGGGGGGGGGGGGGGGGGGGGGGGGAAGGGAGTTAGACATGCACTGCTTTGCAGTAAAACGCTGCCAGTGGTCGGAATCAAACCTGGGTTGCTCACGTTATGAAGACGGCATCTGTCTGATTGCGCCATTCCGAGGAGGTCGAACCACTTGAAGTTTTGCACTTGGCTCAGGTTGCATGGACGAAAACTTCGCATTTCAACTATCTTTATCTCAAAAACGGGTTCATTTATAGTCACTTCAAATGAAATGCCTGCTGTGCAATCTTTTCTGCTCTTCACACGTGATAAAAGGACGGGAACACGTGTTTGCAGGACGGGCTATTTATAGCCGGGCAGCGTTTACACCCTTCAATGTGATTACGCACTGATTCGTGTGTATCCCTGTTTTATTCTTCCTGCTGTTGTTGTCCAGCTTTGAACTTACTCCATCGGCAAGGAAAATAGATCTTAACTTGTTAGTCCTTGTCCTGTTTGAGCGCTTTCTTGTTGTGGTATCTTTTAGTACTGCTGTTAGGTCTTATGCCGTACCTAATGGCCCAGTCGTCTTTTCTGGTTTATTTAGATTAGCAACTGTTATAATATATCCCAGGCTCTTGCATTCTTCTAAAAGAATTCAGCTTCGTAATGCTGGAAGCCTTACCTGGAGCTACGTTTTGAGAGGTCGATGCAGTTGGCGCCAAGCTCAGCTTAATTGTACTCTTTACCGCCAGGTGAAGCGAGAGAAAAACGCGCGATCACTATGCGGCCGTTACAGGGTGAGGCAGAAGCGCTGCTCAGGTTACGCCTCACTAACATCAGGAGCGCATGCGCAGTGGCACCTTGATACCGCTGCTCACAAAGGGTGTGCGTTCTGCTTTGACTTATGCGCCTAAGAAGGTTTTTTAGAAGGACCACGGTCTGTGCCCAGAATCGCTTTTCAAGCTTTCTCTCTGACGTTGATTGCTTTAAAGCCGCAAGATGGTAACGTTCCTGTAAATATTCGAGATGCGATCATGCTCACAGGGTGCTCGGTGCAAAGGCTTTCTGGAATTTTCTTACTGAATCAAGATTGCCGAGGCTCTCAAAACACAAGATCCCTAAATTTCTTCTCTTGGTCGCGGGTTCGATTCCCGGCCGCGGCGGCCGCTTTTCTGATGGAGGCGAAAAGCAAAAACGCCCGTGTGTACGAGATTTCGGCGCACGATAAAGATCCCCAGGTGGTCAAAATTAATCCGGAGCCCTCCACTACGGCGCGCCTCATCGCCTGCGTTGCGTCGGCGCGTTAAACCCCACAATCAATCAAATTTCTTCTCTTGATATTATTAATTTTTACACTCCTTATGTTTTCGTTTTATTCTCATTCCTACTCAGTGTTCAACCTCTTTCTCCTGCCCCTTCTCGTTCACGTCACTCTATTCACCCCCAAATGAAATAGCAAGCCTTCGTGGGGTAAGCTGTTCAGCGTTCATTAAAGCTTTATTTCTGTCTGTCGACACAGATACCAAATATACTGCAATTGCTACAGAATTGACTCAATTACTCTCTAAAGGTAATAGTACTGAGTTCTGTTGAGACTTTTACTTTCGGATGTTGTTTACTACCCTCAAAGTAAAGCAGTTTTTAGGAAGCGTCCCAGAAAGGCCGCCTCTTCATCCTATAAGAGAAAATACGCCAGCAGAACGCGCCGCTTGACTTGGTAAGCAGTATTCTTCTTTAGCCTGTGGTGCCGAGAGTAACGCTGTCCGCGACTTCGCATTAAAGTGGTGAGCGCCAAGTGTATACACACTTCGTCCTGGCCGCTTGCTGCTCACGGATGACGCGGTTACTTGAGATGTCGGCACGGCAGTTTGCGCTTGCCCCAGGCGGAGTAAAGAAAACGCGGCTGCAGACTGCAGCCGGCTCGAGCCAAACACCGCTGCGTGCACGTCCGCTGAAGCCGGGCAGCATCGAGAGGGCAGTGCAGAGGGCGAAGCGAGAAAAACAGATTCCGCTCGCATCGGATGAAACAGGCCCGGAGCCTGAGTACCCCCCTGCGGTCGGCCTGGAGCGGTGACACCAGCAAGCAAGCACGCGGGGAAAACGTTTGCGGACGTGATTCGAACACTACTACGTACTGTACAAGTTTGAGCGACGCTGGAGTAACTTTCTTTTTATCTAGTTTTTCTCCAGCCCGCCTGCATAGCAAGCAAAAGCAATTCCCCACTGCTCGACTATCCGCTCTAGTGCTGCCTTTTTGAGCGCGTTAAAGTTCGGATGGTTCTGCGGCACAGTTATCTTTTATTCGCAAAGGGAGGAGCGAGATAAAGACATGTTTTATTCTTGGGCAGTTGTCTAGTAAAAGGTTATGGTTTCGAGGCCCTTGTTCGCGTTAGCATTGTTGTTTAATTTAGTTTCACAGAGTTAGTTTGTGTAAAGCCAAAAGCAAGCCAAAATAAAAAAAAAGCAAAACGGATGTTCCTTTGTCCACTTTCTACGAACTACACCATTTTGTGTTTTGTCGTCAGCACGTTCTTTTCTTGGTGATAAGGCAAATATGAACTCTTGTATGGGTTGCGAAAGCGGAACAAGGAGCAATAATTTTTCACGAGATTCGTTAATCATTTGTTTAGTGTAACTCGTTTATTGCCTCGAATGCTACTAATTATGTATTTGAAAGGATTTGTTTGGGCATGAATTAACATAATAGCCACAAAAAGAAAATATCACCAGTGTTTTTACAGTTTTTATTCACCGCAGTGTTACTGCTTTAACTTCAAGGCTGGGCGCTTGAATTCTTCTATTGTTTTTATGGCATTGAGTATTACGGAGCTTAAAGACTGAAAACATTTATTTTAGAATTTAGGGTTATTGCGGTGCAGTTTTAGACGAGGAACGTGCACCAGCATTGAATGCAATTTTCCAGGCCGCACAAAATTGAAATAAAGCGCGCCCGTGCAATCCTACATCAAATAAGAAGAATCTCAGCAACAAGCCATGCAATATCTGCCAAATTAAAACAGTGAAAGTGTCCTTTCAACATTTTCAAATCAGATATCTGTCCTTCTTTATTTGGCCTCCAGTGAGGAGCCAACAAGAATGTTCAAGTATTTTGACGGCTATGAAGTTCACTTGGCGCAAAGATTATGGAAGTTGACGCTGGAAACTAAGGCGACGCAGCTTGATTAAAATAAATAAAAACAGTAAAATGTTTTAAGAGCCTTCTTCAAAGCCTAAAAAGCTGTAAACAAGAAAAAAATAAGGGCGTGAGCATGGCCGCTTCCGCCAAGTGCGCGATCAACACGAAACCACGAACAAAAGGAGGGACATAACCAAGTATATGGGAATAGCCACTGAACAAAACACGGCCCCGGGTTTCCTTCACGACGCGTAGAAGGGCCGTCGAGTCTTATCAAGCAATATGTGGCTCCTGGAGCACGATCGACGGAATTCGGAAGGACTTTTCAACTCCGAAATTGAATTTAAAAGATCGTCTCGGACTCCTATAGCTCGCGCGCCGAGAGGAAGACGAAGAGGAAAAAAAAAGCAAATGCCGCCCGACCGAGCTAACCCGCCCGAAGCTCCCTCAAAAGCGCGCGGTAACTCGCCAACGAGATAAAAGGGAACGAGCAAACTCGCGAGTAGGAAGAAAACAAGAAATCTACGATGACAAGTTTGCCTCCCACAAGGAAAGAACAGAAATGCAAATCGCAAGGGAAGGAGGTACAGAACCAAAGAGAAAGACACTGCCGTCAGAACTTTCTATGTTTCGGGAACAAAACAAGATGATCAGGGCAATCAAGAAAGCAGCTTTGCGCGAAAGGCAGCAGCGCTTGACGACTGATCGACTTTTCTCGTCGCCTGTAAACTGGCGTTACATCGACAAAACGAAAAGGAAGATCTTGCATAATAAACGAAGAGGAGCAAGAAAAATAAGACAGGCGCACGTGGGAAACAAGTGCAAGCCGGGAGCTGTAAAAAAGTTGGCCCTACAGCGCTTTTTATTTGGAAGGCAGACCTTGGTTTCAGGTTGCGCCTGTTGAACAAGACGCGCCGCCGTGTTTTCGTCAAAACACCCAGCCAGTGTTGTATCGCAGCAGGTGCAGGAGCAGAAAGCGCTTTGTGACGTCCTGCTTCCCGACGACGAAAAACCCTTCATTTGCCTAACGCGCTAAGAACAAGGAAACTGTTTCAAGCGCACTGCCGCCCCCCCCCCCCCGTTTTTTTTTATCTTAAACTCTATCTGGCAAAAAAAAATATACAGAAACTTCTCGGTTCTAACTTGTCTTGCTGGTGTGGGTTTTTGGAAGGCTTTGTCGTCGTGACGCGTTGAGAGGAACAAAAATTCAATACGCGGATGCGACGCCTGACACAAGCTGCGACGCACTTTGCATGCGGCTTCTAAACAAAGTTAGGAAGAAAATATTATGTCTGAGACGCCCACTTATCGTCGCGCAACAGAAGACAGCTCTGAAACAATAAAATATGTTCCCGAATTCTTTATTAATCTACTTTAGCTGTCATTCATAACGGGGATTCTCGATTCCGCTCAAGTGGAATGAATGGTGCTTGTCATTTCAGAATAGAGCGAAGAAAACATTAACTCAAAGATTCCCTAATCAGACTTCAGCGTTTCCGACGTTTTCTCTCTTCTTTTTATGTCCGTTTTCTGCCTGCATTAGGAACTTAGAAAATCCTAGGTAAAATCTGAAAATAGAAGCGCCTAACATATAAATTCAAACTTGGCGGAAAAATATAGATGCAGTTGCGCGAGTCCTATGAAGCCAAACACTGCAAACATGCCTCTCCAGAGCAAGGTGCTGTTTCGTTGAAAAATAACTTCAACGTTATCTCCTCCTTTCTCCTTCCACCAAATGAATTGTAGATTGAGAATAGCACCAATTCTGCGAACAAGCATGCGTTAAGGCGTAAAGGGCTGACAAGGGCTGTCTTGGCCTGCAGGGCCATGCTCCAGATCATCTGAACTAAGTCACGTAGCTCGAAATAACCGATTTACTGATTAACTTTCTATTGAGCTACCTTCACGATCTGATGGTCGGGGCACCCGTCATCTGAAGGGTCATCCTTAGATCGGGAAACCCAGGTCCACGCTGGCTGGTCATGCCCTCATCGCCAAACAGCGCAACATGTAGGTGTCGGAGCCGGTCAGCCGGTTCACCCAAGGCTCATCAGCACGGGTTGGCAGCGGCGTTAGGAATTTTAAAACAGTCCCTTACAGTGACGCTCGGGTGGTAGGTGGCCGGAAGAATTTACAAGAAGAGTAGAGGGAAAGGTAGATAGCGTGGAGTGGTGTGCCACGAGGGTAGGGGTAGTCCTTAGCTGGCGTAGGAAAGTGGCTTCCGATCTGGTTAGGGTGGAATGGTGCAGCAAGTGTTTTAGGCCATGGGGTATGGGGCTGACATCTCTGCGTACTTTCGGAGCAGGGTCTGGTCCTGAGTCGTCGTCCTCGGTAGAAATGGTCCGGGGTTAACGCGCGCAGCCCAAAGCATCTGCCACTTTACTTCCCTCGAGTGACCTGTTTTCGGGTGTCCACGCTATTCGGATGTGGGTAGCTTCTTCGCGGCACGTAGGATGGTGTTACCGAATGAGAACATGCCAGCGATGGAAGAATGCGGGCATACTGCTCGTTAGTCGGTAAACATCGCGAGGTATCCTCTCTCGTCTTCAGCGGTAGTTGCGGTCGATGCCAATGCACTGCGAGTGCCTCCACGGTATCTGTGCACGTGGTATCGGGCATGAAATTTTAGACAGCACGTGTGATCGCTTTCAAGGTGAATCAGCAAAGTCTACGCGGAAAGAACCCAGAAAAGCAATGCAATAACTGCGGTGGCCAGACGAGCAAGGCATGGAGATCATCAAAAGCGGGCGTACAGTAGGAACCAATTCATCGCAGGCCGGTGAAGTGGCGTCCGAGGGAGAAAAATTACACCATCTCCCCGAAGGGAACTATGTGGTTATGCAAAGCACGGGTGTTCCGTGTAGGTTCCACACCGGAGCAGAACCGGCGCAGGCGGTGTCTCGGAGCAGACTGAACGCCGCGCAGCGCGCGCACCTGCTTTTATACAGCTGGAGGAGAGGAGAATGGAGGAGAAACGCGCATGCGCAGTGGGGGTGTGGACGGCGCAACAACAAGGGAAGGACATAGCCCCGCCCATGAGATGGCTCCTGGAGCGACAGTGCTGCCGCTGTCTTCCTGAGCCGGCACGAGACGAGCCGAGCGGCGAGGAGGAGAGCGGCGTTATCACAGCTGGTTAGGGCTCCTGGAGCAACAGTGTTGCCGGTGTCTTCCTGAGCCGGCACGAGACAAGCCGAGCGGCGAGGAGGAGAGTGGCGTTATTACAGCTGGCGTGGAGAGGTGGACGTGGAGGAGAGGTGAACGCCGGACTACGGAGGGACAAGGCGACCTCAAAACATGCTTTGCATATAAAAAATTACGCCCATCTTCCCGCGAAGGAACCCTGATGTGATGCGACGCATCGGGGGGTTCAATTGGCGTTTCCGTTGGGTTGATTATCTAAATCGCGTGAAACGTTCAGCGTCACGTGCCCGTCGCTTCGCAGCCTTGTCTTCAGTTGAAGTAACGTTGCCATCGGTGTTTGGATTGACGCTGGTACTTGATTATGTCAAACCACTCGCTGACGGGACTGTTGCTTCCATCGCACTACATCGGAAGAAGCAACGGAGTCGTCGTCGTCAAGCGAAGCACAAGCAAAGTCAAGCGCAGTTAAGCGAACGCACTTGACTGAACAGGCGCAGCGCGCTCACCGCTTTATATTCAGCACTTGAAGGAGGGGAGACGAACGGAGGAGAGTTGCGCATGCGCAGCGAGAGCAAATGCGAGAGAGAAGCGTCAGCGAAGCGCGCGCAGCTGTTATGATAATGAAACAGAGAGAGCGCGTTGCACACAGCTGTTGGCGAGAAGAACGGAGGAGAGTTCGCGCATGCGCAGGTGGTGTGCGGACGCCGCGACGACGATGGAGGGACATACCCCCGAGCAAGAGATGCGTCGCATCTAAAAAAAGCACATTTCCACCCACTGTTAAATCTGCTGAAACAGCGGAGCTGTGGTTCTCTTGTGTCAGCTCGAACGTCAACGGGCGCTCACCCGAGAACGTCAGCGCCGTCGCTGCGCAAATTCTGTGGTTCGCGGAAAGGGATCGGCCGCCATACGTCAGTGGAAGGCTCCCTCCCCTAGCGGAAAGGAGGGGAACCTGCATCTGCGAGACCACTGCGTCCCCTATTGGTAGGTCCTGGAAAGGCCGGCGAGGTAGTTCTCAGAACCACGGATAGAGGCCGCAGGCGGGTTTGAGAACCTGCTTTTACCCCTGCGTGACGAAGGATCTACAGAAGACAGACGAAAAAACTAGACTTGCAACAGCTGTGCGATTAAAAAACCAACTACGCATAAACAAATGCGGCGTATTGGGAAGGCCGAGCTGGGGCATGTCACTACCTATATGTCTGGCCTTGCTTTTTTATAGCGTTTTCTCGGGATGTTGGATCGAGGAATACAGTACCAATCAATTTGATTCAAGTCCTAACTCACTAGGGTTGTTTCAGAAACTATAAGAGAGCAACCGCCGTTTTCTTAACACTAAAGTGTTTTATTCCGGGATAGACAGATTTCTATGACGTCATATCCGCCACAGAAGTGACGCCAGTGCAACAAAGCAAGCGGCCTGTAAAGGTTGCACCCCTGAACACAGGATTATCTAGTGAAGAAGCAACCTTTAGTACTAAAGAGTACGTTATACCAGAGTCGGACTCTGGTTATACTTAGGGTTGTTCGTTTTCAGGTTTTATATTTTAACACAAAAATGCCTTATTTCGGGGTACACCAAAATTTCACTGACGTCATATCCGTCCCGGGAATGACGCCAGCACACCTTTCCCGAAGCTACCCGCCAGCAGGACGTCGCTCACCAAGCACACCCACAAGACAGCCACCTACCCGCAAATCATGCTCATTTCATTGCATATTTCGCTGCACATTTCACTTTCGTGTTTTACCGATTCCTATGACAGAGGAATCAACCATAGTTTTTAATGGTTCCTCAACCCTGTTGGGGAAGATAGCAAGATGACAGCGAGCACTCAAGCCTTGCGAAAGCGCCATTATGCTCGGACAAAATGTTCTTACTGCGTAAACGGCAGAAGAGGCCAAGAGGACTAAGAGTTGGGGGGGGGGGGGGTGAAAATTCATGATGGACGATTAGGGGAATGCGAGGAAGTAAGACAAGACAACTCGCCGTCCTCCATTTTTGTGCAATCGTCTTTTATTGCCCTGGTGGCAAAGGAGCATTCTTTGACGTCAAAATTGTTCCTTAGAGTTATCCAAGCCGTTTTTACCGCTTTAGCTTCCGTTTTGTCAGTTCCACAGGAAAAAAGTTGTCAGTTATCGGAGGTAAGGGGCCTCAAAATGCCTTCGGTGTGGGTGCGACCGTTTTTCATGGTTTCTGTCACAAATAGCAAGGCGCATAGGCACTGTACATTTGATTGGACGAATGGTAAGGCCTCAAGGTATGAAAGCGAAAGCTGTTTCTTCCTTTTGCTTGTCGTGCGCGTACGTGTGTGGCTGGGATGAGGGCACGGTGGGCTGTTTCTCGTAGTGCATAATTGGTTTTAATTGAATACTTCTTAATGTTATGTGGTGATGCA
This sequence comes from Haemaphysalis longicornis, assembly GCF_048455015.1. Taxonomy (NCBI): domain Eukaryota; kingdom Metazoa; phylum Arthropoda; class Arachnida; order Ixodida; family Ixodidae; genus Haemaphysalis; species Haemaphysalis longicornis. The sequence continues at coordinate 32,672,080 of NW_027526335.1, forward strand.
TCTGGAA
>NW_027526335.1:32672186-32693741 GCF_048455015.1 Haemaphysalis longicornis
CTGGAAGATGCATCACCACATCTGTCTCTGTCCTTGAACGAGTCAAATCGTCGCATAAATTCTGTCTTCTTTTCACCCTTAACAATAAGACATGATTACGGCTTTTTCACTGTACCAGTTATCGAATGCGCACATAGGGTGCAAAGGGCGGAACATATTGCGAAGTTCACGAGTAAGACAAAACAGATGGGGTAGCACCGACCGATGGTTCAGCGCCTGTCTGCCGCCGCCCAGCGTCAGTTAGAACCACGTCTAACTTTCCTCTCCGATTTTTTAGGCACGGAATACCATAGGACCGCACAATGTCCGTCCGCGTCCGTGCGCATAACATTTACAATAGCAAAAAATCACACAGGCACCGGCAGGATTCGAGCCTGTTGGCATACGAGACAGAGTTAGCGTCAGTCGCCTTACCCATTGGGCTACGACCGTGAGAGTCAAACGGCTTACTCCCTCGCCTGTAACGGTGCGGAGTACCTTATGACCTCCCAATGTCCGCCCGCGTCCATAGGTGCGCACACCACCATCAAGCGAAAATCAAGCGAAATTCGATTTGAGCCGTGAGTTGCAGTTTCATTTATGGAATAATCAAGGTGCAACTCACGGCTCAAATCGAATAACGGTCGTGGCGCAAATCGGATGTCACTCGGGGCGCAACTTGGATGTCCTTTAGAGTCCCCGTACCCCGCACCCTCACCATCATCCACGGAGTTGAGATGCTGCCATTTTTTAGAAGTCGTCATCAAACGCGGAAATTGACCGTTGCCGCCGTCATCAATGCTAGAGACCGGAACTTTAGGCAAAATGCCTATTTTTTCCTTCAGTCCGTATGAAGCCTATTTAACATATAATCACGAACTAAGGTAAGTGGACCATTTTAAGCAATAGTTTATTGTGCCTATAGTGCCTATTTTCACTATATGGGCTCTTCCGTGCCTATTTTGACAATATGGAATTTTTGGAGCCTAAAATGCCTTTTTTGTGTTACATATATGCCTTTTCTTGGATTTTGGAGTCTATGTTCTGCAGAGACTGTTCTCGCTTCACCAGCCCGCAACGGGGTGTTTGCTTCACGCCGTTTGGGAGCAAAATTCACGAGCCGTGCCAAACAAGCAAAAAAGCTCAAACCGTGCCCAAGCCACCACCACCTGGAACTTGCCACCTCGGCCGAGCCGCCAGAAACCCGTGCGCAGCGACACCGGAGCCAAGCTCACCGACGACACCCCGGTCCACACGAAATCTTTTGTTCCATGTCCTTCTGACGTGCTGTGTCCACGTACCAACAGGGAAAACTTCTGCCCACTGGCCCTATCTATAGCTAACAGAATAAAAAGACAGCAAACAAAAATAAAAAGGGCCCATCTCCCCGCGAAGGGTATTCGAATAATTGCGTCGCATAGGGGGTGGGTGTATTGCGTTAACGTTTAGTGTTTGGGGAGTTGGTGGTAGTGAATGCGTTGTATCAGCAGCTTCTTGACGTAGTTTGAATGAGTCAAGGATATAAGGCGCGTTCGTAGCCTTTCATTCTGTGTCGGTTTTGTGGCGCAGTGGGAAGAGCACCATGTACCTCGCGTTCCGCCCACAGGTAGTGAATGCGTTGTATCAGCAGCTTCTTGGCGTAGTTTGAATGAGTCAAGGATATAAGGCGCGTTCGTAGCCTTCCATTCTGTGTCGGCTTTGTGGCGCAGTGGGTAGAGCACCATGTACCTTGCGTTCCACCCGCAGGGTCGTGGGATCGAAACCAGGCGCTGGTAAGTATTCTTTTTTTATATAGTGTAGGGGGAGGGGTGCGGACCTGTTGTTGAGAGCGAGGAGGGTAGCGTGATGCGGGAGAGGAGGAGTGGTTGAGAGGGCGCATCTGGAACAGCTGTTGCGGACGCCGAGGCACGCCGACAAAAATGAACGCGACAGAGCCACGTACATGCTGCTCAAGCTCAAAGACTCCTGCTGGGGGAAAGCACGTGCAAATCTTAGACACCAAAGTTTTAAGGTGATGCCGCGAACACGTGCACTATGAGCCGCCGATAATGGGTGCACCGCCGGCTGGCAAGATGCAGTACGCGTACCACGAAGAAGGAACGAGAAACGGAGCTTAGGAAGGGGGATCTCAGCACTTTACAAGTAGTCTAGTCTTGACACCCGTCATCTGCCGCAGCCGGATAATCTTTAAGGGCATTTGGAAACAGTAATACGGGAATTAGTTCCGAAGAATTTTGCGCGCTGTCTAATATTGATAATCGGTGTATAGTGAATAGTTAGTGTTGTTATTCCGGCGGCTTCACTAGTCATCCGCTTCTGCAGAACAGAATAGCTCAGTAATTTGTACAGAATTATTGCACTTCCCTGTACTATCCATGGGATTAATTGGTGTTGTGAAGAGCTCAGGAGGTCGTTCTGCACCGTCAATAAATAATAAGTTGCAGTAAAGATCTTTCTTCGACGCACAGTTATGTCTTCAAGGGGCAGTTACCGATTGTGCCTCTTCCACCAGAGTTCGTTGTTACACCTTCAGGAACTAGGCTGAGGGCAGAAAACTACACCAAAAACACTCCGGTTTCTATCAATAGCTTTGCAACGGACAAAAGCGTCGCAGCCCAAAGTATTTGCCCCACGCTACAGTTCACCGTGACACGGCACATTCGTGTGCTTATTTCGCACTCTTAGCAGAAAGCATTTCAGCAGCAGAGAGAGTTGGCGCCACTTTAAGAATGCTAAGTTCATTTGAGAGGTTCAGGACAGATCTGCCACCATCCCGGAAGGATCGGCCTCCGCTGTGAAGAGAAAATAAATTAATTATAACACATCTGGCTTCGTGCGGGATTTTAACATAATTCGCCGGAGCAGCGGCTAAGTGCGCTAACCACGGCGATACTCCGGCCCAGCGCGAGAATAGAGCAATAATTGGCCTGATGCGTGCCTCATGACGGTTGAACGTGAAGGCGCGTGAATAGAACAGGTGCACCGGAGATCTCTCGCTGTGGGGAAGATCCATCGAGAATAGCAGCCAGTATTCCTGTAGGGGTAATTTGCGTCAAGATATGAAGAAACGAGGGCGAAGAAAGAGACGCAAAGACAATTATGCAGAGAAGAAATCTTTCTTAATCGCTGGCTTTTGTCTTCAAATTACGTAAACAGACCTAAAATCCCGAGGATTTTTTTACGCAGTTTCTTTTCGTTCACTAAAGAAATTTGGATGGAAGCGAATGAACGCAAGAACGTTCTTGTACTCGACAACGCTCTTATAAACGGAATACTGTGATCTTTTTAGTTGTTCAATTCAAGTAATTTAATGCTTTGAAGTGTCCCCAGTGCTTTGTTCCAAGAGGACTTGCTTTAGCGAGCAAATGTAGAACCGTAGGAGGGCGGCTGGACCAGACACGAGGAAAGAAAACGTTTTTTGATGAAGCGTTCGAATCACATTTCCCGCGCACTCAAATTCCCATCAAGCCTTTTAAACGCCGTCTGCTGCCGGAACATTAAGCAGAACGCAGCCTATTGCGGTTCAATATCTCGCATTCGGGGTTTCCTGTGCCGTATTCGTTTTTATACCTATAAATTAAATTAAAACAGGTCCCAATTTATTGGATGAGCGTATACGGTGCCTCGGTACGTGACCCAGCTTTTTTTTACAAAAGAGTGAAGCTGAAAGGAATGAATTGGAATGCTGCGAAAGAGTGAGGCTGGCCTTCTAACCGTGCTTTTGCGGAAAGAAAAAAAATGCGAATTTTTTGCCGGTCTCTTTTGATATATTTCGTTAAAATATAAATATTTTTAGCTTAGTTCCTATTTCTGAACTATTGAATTGCTTTTAAAATGTATTTTTTTGTTTGGTGGTAGTCGTTACGGTTTGAGGGAAAGCCAAAGGAAAGGAAGTGCACTGGGGATATTTTTTAGTTCGGCAGGGAGCTCAACTGCATTCCACCCACGGCGGGGGAAAGGAAGTATCTTTTTTTATGGTACGACACATAGCCATTAGGGCAGAAGAGGCGCATCCCTGCTTTGGAAGAGGGGTCAATCATTCCAGAAACAGTTGCTACTAAGAATACAAACTCATGGGTCCCATGTTTTGTTATTTTTCAACCGGGTACTCACGGGCATAGAGTTTCTCACTAGCCTACCTAGAGTGGAATCTGGCATTAGTGTCTACGTGATTCTGCGAATGCGCGCCGTGCTGACATGAGTGCCGCCATACACGGCAGTTTGGCCGGAAGTTCGGCAGGGCATGGGCGGCACCGACTTTGTGGCTATGCAAAATGAAGTTTCTTTTAACAAATGCTGCCCAAAGTGCCGTGATTAATATATTTTACTTTGCATAAAACTTCTGTTTTCGAGTGCTTCGTTCGAGAAATAATTCTGGGGGGTTAGAAGCAGGAGTACTTCTTTTTTGCTCACGCTACCAGATACACCGTATATATTTATAAATTATTATATTCTCCAGAATAGATGCTCTATTCTTCGCTTTTTGTGATATTTAGCTTAAAATAATTATTTAGATTGTCAAACTGTGTTCATGATTTTTCTCAATATGTCTGCAACGCTGTTGGCAGGCGAAGCAGTTTCAGCAGATAGAGACGCAAAAGTGATTTTGTCGCGTTGTGTTTATTTCTTTTGTCCAAGCAGATATAAATACAGCTATAGGCAAGGCCTATTACCGCAAACAAGTCTTCAAGCACATGCGCAGAGCATTATGAAATCGCAATAATGCTTCAAATGGCAAATAAATACCGGCTTGCCGAGTCGCCTCATTGTGCCTGTCAGTGCATGCTTCAAGGGGTGATCACGCGCAGCGACGGTGACAAGCGACGCAAAAATTGTAACTCAATGGGTACAGCGAATGGACAGTGTGGGCGACAGCGGCCAGCCGCACACAGGCCGCCGGGACCCTCGCTCGATTTTTGCCGGCCAGAAGCAGCTCACAGCAGGCGGCAGCGACGATGGAATGAACTGTAGCGACGAGCGACGACGACGAATGACAATGGCGGCACTGTGTTAATTTTTTTTTCGCTTTTCACTGTCGCCCATACAATCTGTTTGTTTTACCTGTTGAGTAACGTTTTCCGCGTAGCTTGTTTCTGGTCACCCTTTCATCTTGAGAAACTCCCCTCTAACGCGAGCACATGTGTAAGTGCTAATTACGTTGTTATTTAGACATATCTGCGATAGCCATTGAAAGGCAGAAGTGACATGCCGAAAAAAAAAAAGATGCTGAAAACAGAACTAAAACAAACACTTTAAAGCCGACAAGTCTAATCCGTAGCCCTTTGCACTAGCCACTGGCCACCAACCCGATTCACCGGGTACCCACAATTCCCATGGAGGCGGGTGATTGCAGCGGCAGTTTCCACGCTAGGTGATATTGAGAAACTCTATTCTCTTTGGTAGCAAAGAATGTGATAAACAGCGCGCGTGTTCAATGACCTCATTCTTGTTTGTAAAAAAAAAGAAAAAAAAAACCGTATTCAGACCCTTGCTGCTGCAGATGCTCCGTTTTGTTACCCTAATTATTCTCCATCCTATAAATTGTTCTCGTTGCTTAAATTAAAACGTGTCATTATAGATGCCGCGGCATTGAATTATGTTTTCATGCATAAATCATCTAAGTTGGAGCACGCGGGAGACGTCACGCTCATCCTAACTTTAATTTGGTATGGCAGCATAGTACTTTCAGGGTGTAACATTAAATTAAAATAGAGGGGAGAATCTCCAACAAGAAGAGAATGTTGTGTTCTGTTTAATGTAAGCGACAAAAGCAAAAATAATGATGAGCTATTCCACTCAGTGAAGGTGGATGACTAGCGAAGCTGGAGTCCGGACATGCGGCCGTCCCCATCACGTTTAGGGTTCCCTTTACGTTAGGGCATTACTGTGGGGCGTGTGGATTACCCTTTCGCTATCCGCACACGAATAGTTGTTGTGTTTGCGTTTATGTAATAGCCTCAGGGCTTAGTAGACATTAAGCGAGTCCGCTCTAGATCCAGGAAACTAGGTTAGCCTCCCGGATAAAGTCCAACAAAGAACGGTAGGCAGGGCCATGGAGCCACCGATGGTAATGGGCTTCTTGCCGCAAATTTAGGCCTGCTGCAATCACGCTTTTCCTTCGAATGTGCTTAGTTCCAGGGCATGTCATAATAGGTGGTAAAGGTCTGCCGGAACCGTTTCCTCAGAGCAGGTTGGACATTTCACATGTCCTCGGTAGTCCCCTTTCCATCCACAGGTGCGCGCAGGAGTAAGAGCCACGCCCAGTCGGATCCGTCGTAGTACAACCTCCTCCATCCTGGTAAGGTTGAGGGGGAGGAGAACCCAACACGGAGGTATGAGAGCACGCGTTCGGCGTCGAAGATCCCCTTTTGCAGCCATTCGTGTGGCCCATGGGTCACTTGGTAGCTGGGGATGGGACGATGGGGCCGGGCAGTATTGTGTCTGCCCGTTCATTTCCTACAATACTGGTATGACCTGGAACCCATGACACAATCACCTTTGATGACATTTTGCTGTGGAGCTGGTGGATTCGTTGTTTCGCGGTCGTGTGATGTTTTTTTCTGTTTTAATGGGCAATTTATTCGTTTGTACGTCCTATGGTTCGTGCCAGAATTTCTAAAGTCCAGTTTGTATCAGCTGGTTTTTGACCAAGGGCAGGAAACCTTCGCTGAACATCTACGTCACAGCCGAGTGCGTGCAGAAACCGGCGTGTTATGGTCCCCGATTTTATTGACGAAATGAGGGTTTCTGCAGGCAACAAGCGCAGTATTGTCGTCTTGTCAATTCCTGAACCTATAACCAGACCATATCGTTTTATTGAGACAGTCAAAAGCAACGTGCCTAGTCGGCCTGTGTGTGTTGCCGCGACGCCGATCAAACAATCTGTAAGAGTAATTAATTGTTCTGTTTTCTTTTGTAATAGGTAATACTCAATACTCATGGGTCTACTGCAATAAAAGTGCTGGCTGCGTCTGTTGTAAAGTTACTGGTAGGTAGGTAGGTAGGTAGGTATAACTTTATTTGACAAGAGTAGCTGCCTCGAGGCGGCCGCCGATGGGGGTGGTCCCTTCTTCTCAGGGCCCAAACCAGGCCAACACCTCCCGTCCACGGGCCACTATGGCCTTGTGGATGTTGATGGAGGGGCTGGACCTGAGGATCTCCCATCGCTCTTTTGAGGTTGGGGCGGAGGGGGTTGGTATAACGGGTAGTGGTGATTTTATCGAGGTGCATTCAGCAATTAAATGACACAGCGTTCCTTTTGCTTGCTGGCAGAAAGGGCATGTGTCCTTGTACTGCTCTGGGTACATACGGTGCATTAGGGTTGGGTGTGCTAGTGAGCCTCCTTGGATTCGTCTTAGAATTGATTGATCTTCCCTAGTTAGCGACCGGTGCGGCTCCGGAAGTGTCTGTCTATTCTCCCGGTACATGGAAATTATCTCTTTGTAACCGGTTGCGGGTGTCGGCACGTCTGGGTCTTCCCTCTCGTGTGCCCGGCGTGCCATCACTCGGGCGTGGTAGTCAGCGACTGCGTTGCCGACTAACGAGGAGTGTGAGGGGGCCCATATGAGCTCGACCGCGTTCCCTGGTGGCTTCCTGCTTCTTAAGATTCTAGCTGCTAAGGAGGAGATCACTCCCCTTCTATAGTTACTGTACGCTTTCTTGCTATCGGTGACCACTGTCCTCACTCCTGTGTGGAGTAACGCCATGGCAATAGCCGCTTCTTCCGCTGTATCGATTTCTTTGGCCCTGATTGATGCTGCGTTGACTAGATTGTGTTTGGTTGTTACTGCTGTTGCCGCCTTCTCACTTCCGTGTACTGTTGATGCGTCTGTGTAAAGGACGTGGGGGCTGTCTTCCAGACTATTTTCTAGGGCTCTTGCTCTTTCTTTCCGTCTCTCTTCATCTTCTCCCGGTGTCATGTTGCGTGGAAGGGGTCTCGTCATGATTTTGTCCCGCCATTCGTCGGTTATGGGCATGTTTGTCCGTCTGGGCTCTATTTTCCATCCGATCTTTTGAAGGATTCTCCTGCCGTGCTCGGTGTCGCTGAGACGCATTCTTTGGCCTGAGAGGTGCGCCTCCACGAGCTCGTCCAAAGTGTTGTGCATTCCCATACTGTACAGTCTCTTGGTCGATGTGTAGATGGGAAGCCCCAGAGCTTGTTTAGTGGCTTTCCTAATAGTGGTGTCGATTTTCTCTTTCTGAGTTTTGGTCATTTGGAGGTACGGTGCAGAGTATGTGATCCTAGATATTATGAAAGCTTGGACCAAGCGTACCGCTTCATCCTCCTTGATTCCCCTGTTTCTCTTGGCGACTCGTCGCAGCATTCCCAGGACTTGTTCAGATGAAGTTAAGATCTTGGATATGGCCGCGTCTGCTCTACCGTCGCTCCTGAGCAGGAAGCCCAGTATTCGGCATTGTTGTACTGGCTTGATCACGATTCCATCCACTTGCACCGTGATCTGGCTTCTGGTCTTTTTGTTGGCGCCAGGCTGGACTACTAAGAGCTCGGACTTTTGGGGGGCACAGCTCAGGCCACACGACTTGGCGTATTCGTGCACCGTCGTCGCTGCTGTCTGCAGAGTTTCCTCCATCCACCCCTCAGATCCTGCTCTGTTCGTCCAGACCGTAATATCATCGGCGTAGAAAGCGTGATCTAGGCCGTCGATCTGTCCCAGGAGCTTCGGAAGGGGCAGAAGAGCTAGATTGAATAGCAGGGGCGAGATGACGGATCCTTGAGGTGTGCCCCGCTCTCCTAATGTTATTGGGTCCGATTTTGCTCTCCCGATGGTGATGACCGCGGTTCTGTCCTCCAGGAAGCTCTTGATGTAGTTAAAGGTTCTTTCTCCGCACTTTGTCGTGTTTAGGTTACGTAGGATACTGGCATGTGTTACATTATCGAAGGCCCCCTTCAAGTCGAGTGCGAGGATGGCCCTCGGTCTTGCTCTTGTCGCCTGTTTAACCACCAGCTCATTCAACTGGATCAAGACGTCTTGCGTTCCTAGATGTTTCCTAAAGCCAAACATGGTGGCCGGCATCTGTTCCGTGGCTTCCAGGTGTTTCTGTAGACGCTGCAGGACCATCCTCTCCATTAATTTTCCTACACATGATGTTAGGGATATAGGCCTTAGGTTCTGGATGGATTGTGATTTGCCAGGCTTAGGAATGAATTTGATGTTTGCCGATTTCCATTCTTTCGGTAATGTTCCTGTTTTCCACGCCCTGTTAACATGTTGCAGTAGCTCCGTTGCTGTCCGGCCACACATATTTGATAGCAGTTTATATGTAATGGCGTCTTCTCCTGGGGCACTTTTCTTGTTGCTTGCATCTATGGCTGCCCACAATTCAGAGATGGTAAAGAGTCGATCCAGATCTTCATTAGGAATTTCCGTGTATTCCTTCATGGGTGGGTGTGTTCCCTTTTCTGTTTGTAGATATTTGTCCTGTAGATCTTTGAGTAGCTTGCTTCTGTCCCCGTCATAATTATTGATGACCTTTATTAAATTCCGGTTGGTGGCCGATTTACTCTGCATCGGGTCGATAAGATGTCTTAGTAATTTCCAAGTCTTGCCCACAGAGAGCTGCCCTTGTATTCCTTCACACATTTTGTGCCAGCTTTCCCTGCAGAGCTTGGCGGCGTATGCTGCTATTTCTTTGTTTAACAGAGCGATACGCTTAGCCAGCCTCTTGTTGCGCCTTTGTCTTCTCCATCTTCGAGTGAGTGAGTGTCTGGCTGCCCACAGTTTGGAGAGCCTGGCGTCAATGTAGGGTGTGGCTGCTGTCGTGGTGATCTCTTGGGTGAATTTGCGTAGTGTGGCCTGTTGACGTTGTGCCCACTCTTCGTACTGTTCTTCGTAAGTCTCCGCGTCTCCTTCCTGCTGTTCTTGTTCCTTGTTTCGCTCTTGCGTGTACTTTCTCATTTTGTCCCAGTCTGTTATTCTGGCTTTGCCGAACACTGCCTTGTACTGGGGTCCGTGAACTTCCAAGCTAATTATCTTGTGGTCTGACCCGAGATCCACGTCTTCGCATCTCCACGCGATTTCCAGCGGCCCTGAAGCCCACGTGAGGTCCGGTGTTGTGTCGTTACTAACGCTGTTACCGGTTCGCGTGGGCGTGTCGGGCTCGTTAATGAGATGAAGATCGTACTTCTCCATTGCCCGGATTAGGTCCTTGCCCCTTTTGGACGCTTGTTTGTATCCCCATGTAGGGTGCGGGGCGTTAAAATCTCCGAGCACTATGAGCGTACGATCTTTGGCAACACCCTTCGCTTCCTTCAAAATGGCTTCAAAATCGTACTGATGTCTGGCTCCTGGTCGGCAATATATGTTTAGAATGAAGACGTTCCTGGCGTGCCCAATGTCTCTTGCATGTATTTCAATGAGGACGTGGTCGCAGCCGTGTTGTGCTGTGACGTGTTGCGTTGCTGCTACTGTGTTTCGGACTAGGACCGCGGTGCTCTTCTCTGTTGGGTCGGTGTATGTGATGTACCCTGGCATGCGAGGTTTGACTTTGGTCTCCTGTAACGCTAATATCAGTGGTTGTCGGTGACTGTCTTGTCCCCCTATGTGGAGGATAAGTTCCATTTCTTTGTCCTTTATGCTGCGACAGTTCCATTGATATATCGTGGTGACCGAGTCCTCGTCCCTGCACCGCCCGGGCTTACTGCGTCTGTTCTGGTTCATCTTTATGGTCGATGTCTGCCTGGCCTCTTCTCTTCGCGATCGCCTCTCTGAGCCGCTCTGTGCGTGCCCTCTTGAGTGATCCGTGCTTTAGCTTGGCTTCCAGGGTGTTCATCCTGGTAGCTAGCCGGTCGTGTTTGGTCTCCATGGCGGTCATCCTTTCCTCTAGCCTGCCTAGTGCTGCTAGTATGGCTGACTCTCCGGGGGTTAGCTGAGGCTGTTTCTCAGCGTTCGCGCTGCCTTGTTGTGGGGTTTGCTGCGGTTGTTCATCAGCTTCCATTGCTTGTGTCTCGGTGTGTTGCACGGGCTGGGCAGAAGTCACAGACGGTGACCTCCTCCTTGGCAGCTTACGTGGTCCTTCATCTGTGTTGCCTACCGGTGGATATTCGTGTTCTAGTTCGCGTCTGTTTTGATTGCTACTGGTTACGCTCTCTAGCTTTAGCATCAGTTCTCTGATCTGTTCGTTTTGCATTTCTATAATCTTTTTCAGTTCTTGGATAATTGCGCTTTCACTTTGTGTAAGTGTGTTGGGAGGGTTAGAGGGGGGCGAAGTGGGGGTTCGAGCTTTGGGAGACCCATCGGCCCAGCCCACCTTTGTACCGGCGGCAGTCCTACGCTGGTCTCCGGGTTCACCCCTGGATCTCGAACGCCTTCGCTCCCCGGCCAGGTAGCCTCCTCCTTGTTGGATCGTCTCGTTCTGCGTCGACGACGCCGCTCGTCCCGCCGTCTCCCAGCGCCGATTACCCGGGGCCGGTTGTCTCGAGCTGGAGCGACCTTGGCGGCCGCGAGTGGCGCTTCTTTCTCGGTTGCCGTTGCCGCCGCGCGACCGCGATCGGCTCCTATTGTCCGCCGCCGTCTGATTCAGCGGCGGAAAGTCTGCTTCGGTGGCTGGTTGATTCATTTGTTTGCGCCGAGATTCCATTCTTCTCTCCCACTGTCGTTTCTTCACTATGTAGGGGACCTTGAAGCGATTGCTGCATTCCTTTTCGCCAGTTGCGTGCTGCCCGTCACAGAGCTTGCACCTGGGCTTGCATAGTTCGTTATGTCCTTCTCCGGGATTCGGTTCCCCGCAGGCAACACAAATTCTTGTGTCTGGGTGGGGGCAGACGTCACTCCGGTGTCCCACCTTCCCGCACTGCTTGCACACGTCATAGTGTTTGCGGTACAGGACGCATCGCATCAGCATGGACCCATATTTGATGAAGTTCGGGACTTTGGCCCCGTCGAACAGCACGATGACCGCTGTCGACGTGCCAATGCGATGCGCCTGTAGTGCAGTAGGGTTGGCCGGGCTTACGATGTTATTGTTGATATCTTCGGGGGTGTCGGAGATGTCTACCCCCTTGATGACTCCCTTCGAGGTGTCTTCCATGGCAGCCCGATACGTCCACACTTCATGTGCTGTTCCTCCGATGATCAGGCTCTTCATTCTGTTGTACATGCACGCCCGTCTCTCGTCCGGGGTGCTCACGACAATGATGTTTTGTGTCGCATTAGAGCAGATCGTGTCGTCTCTCGCTTCTTTCTTAGTCACCTTTGCTGCCGTTATTATGGCTGTCATTATGGTCGTAGCTTCCGTGCGGGCGATGTTAAGGCCGCCACGTGGTCTAACAATGATCTTCGCATCCTCTTTTGGCAATGCCGGCATGCGCGCGGCTCTCGTTATAGCTGCCGTCACTCTCTTTACGTAGTTTAGACGTTCCCTTGGCCGAGATTGGCGTTCTGTTGTAATCGACTCACCGGCTTTCGATTCCGTGCTGGACCGCTTGATGCGCCTGCCGAGGGCCGTCCAACCCGCTGTGTCGCCAGGCACGAAGTCCTCACCGGCCACTTCAACACTAGTCCTTCCCTCGTGGTTGCCTAGTTGTATTCCATTCGATGTTGAAGCCGGGCTCACGTCCATTTCCGTGGTTGTTGTGTCCATGGCGCACCGATGAATGGCTGCCCGCTGGGCCGGGCCGCCCGAAGCGGGTTCGATCAGGCGTTGCTAAGCCTAGGCGTGGCTTCCGAACACACAAAGTCCGATAAAATAAAAAATTGGGGGTCCTCTGCGGTAAATGTGGTATCAATATGCAGCGGATGATATACTGCAACTCGTAGACCACTTGGATTTAACACAAATCAAAAATTTCCCTGCGAAACTGAACATTCCTCGGGAGCCGAAGTGAAGCGCGTCTGTTCGCTCCGGCGATCGCAGCGCCTCCTCCAGTTACTGGTATATTTGCTTGATGTCCTGATGCCGGTAAGGAGGGGGGGGGGGGGGGGGGCAGGGGTGCTATGTGAAACGCATGATGCAGCAGCAGATGCATACCTAGAGGCATCTATGTAAAATTGGTGCATGGGTATTTGTGTTGTTTGCGAAGGCAGAAAATGCTGTTAATTACGTTGTCCTGGCGCATCTCTCTGGTTAACCGAGCCACCGCTGTCGCCGTCAGGTTCATGCCACTGGCCGCTCCGCCCTCTGAACTGCATTTTACAATAAAGTTTCTCTCTCTCTCTCTCTCTCTCTCTCTCTCTCTCTCTCTCTCTCTCTCTCTCTCTCTCTCTCTCTCTCCTATGTGAATAAAAAATAAAGGTCACATAAATTTCAAGATCCACAGGTGGTACAAAATTAGTTTTAGTACTCCACTCAAGCGCGCCTTCCAATTCAGGTGCACCTTCGGTTCCTTAAACACAACTAAATTTAACTGCTCTCAACAGGAGCACACCAACAGGCACATGTTACTGGGCGAAAAAGAAGCAGAAGACCGTGTCACATTTGCCAAGCGTTACGCCCTGAGTGGTACGATTTTCTTGGGACCGAAAGGGGTCCTAAGGCACCCATGAAGTGTCGTATTAGTTGTCTTTTGAATGTCCCGCCGTAGCGCCCTCTAAAATACTGAAACCCGACTTCGCGAGTCACGTTCCCACTCAGTGACGGCACCGACAGGGAGTGTTTGAGTCAACTTTCGTCGAAAACGCCGATGCTAAACGGCGTGAAGTCGACTATGGCACGCGAAGGGGATTTACGGCTACACGGGAAAGTGCTTGTCCACCGGCTGCGCAAACCGTTGCGATGCACGGCTGGGAACCCGGACGCGATGGGAAAGCCCTTCTAGGCAACGGGACCAAAGCCTTCGGGGCCGGACTTGTTTGCCGGGCCTAGGCAAACAGCGATAGAGAAGGGCTGGAAACAAGCTTGCTCGAGTCAGATTTCAGCTACACGAAGCTGCAGCAACTTCGTTCGGCCTCCTCGATGTTCCAACCCGAGTCCCGACACGTGAGAGTTGACACTTTGACGATGTTAGGGTCGGCATACTGCAGGGCTGCCGCCTCTGGTGGCACGGCCTACAGCTTCATGGGCAGCAAAGCGGGTGGGGTTAATGCCACGCGGACCCCGTATGCTGAGTCCGGCGGCTGTGAAGGTCGGAAAGTAGGATGCCGTCGATGCGAAAGCCGATTCGGTCCAATCGAGATGAACTTCGCTGACGAGTTAAATTTCGCGCTGAGGGCTTAACTCACGAAACGTACATTCCCTGCGCTGGACCTCAACTTCAGTTAGAGATTTTTAAATCCATCCCATGGTAAAATGACGAATCATATTAAAAGTTGATTTTTTAAACACTTATATAATGAACAACAAAACCTGAAGAGTAATTTCTGTACCAGATGCGTCTCAGCCGATCCGAAACCATTGTGGATCATAACCGTCCCCCTCTTTTTTCTAGCCCTGTTCTGTCCTTCCCTTTGTCTGTTCTCCACCCCGCCTTGCAAGTTATGCTAGTTCTATAGCAGTTACGAAACGTTTTCTACCTGTGGCAGTCCACTATCATAAACAAGACCTTAAACGTTTATTTTCTGGTCTCCTCGCGGAATGGCTTAGCTTTTTTTAACGACCCCTTGCGTTCTCTTTACTCAGAAAATAACAAATGCACACCCAGAAAAGTGAAGCCTATGCTTGTTGAGAGCGCGGGATAAAAGCTCAGCGTAATTCCTGAAAACGGGAAAAATATAACAAAACCTGTGGGATGATTACAAGCGGGAATATGGTGGAAGTGCCCGCGTTGGGCGGGGAGGGGGGGGGGGGGGACGAATAAAAAGTCACGCGCATTTAGGAAGATTCGGTGTCTTCAAAGGCACTGACTTCGTCGTGGCTGCAGCGCCAGCTTCCCTTTTTAAGCGCCCTGGGCAGTGAAGACGTTAACGCTACAGAGAAAGCACGCCCGAAAGCACGCCTTCAAGGGAAGAAAAAAAGGGTTACCCAAGGCTTTGTGGTTACTCCGAGTTCTTTACCTTCAAATGGTAGGAAAGTCCTGCGTTACTCTATCGACGTTTTGTGTGTCACTCTGAACGAACTGTGTGCTACCTGTCAACCATCCTGGCACGGCAACACCGCCTTCGTATTACCTGTACAGCATCGGCCTGGCTTATCCGACCGGCGGGCGCCTAGCGAGAGGACCACTTTTAACAACACTATTCACCTGCATGCCCGCGCCGCGCAGCGGTCGGCTTCGAACGATGCGAACAGCAGCAGCAGCAGCATCGGCAGCAACAGCAGCAGCATCGCTTCGAGCTGTGCCGTGTAAGCGCGATCAATAGAAACGCATGGCGCGCGCGGCTAGCAAAAGGCGAGGTGCTGCCCTGGAGCAAGAAAGGGACGGCGTTCGCGGAAACGCGTTCTAACGAGCCAAGCACACGAGCCAAGCTGTAGCGCTCCCTGCGCTCTCCTCTTCCTCACTTCTTCTCCTCCGCCCTGATGGCGGCGTATTTTAAGTGCGTGCGTGCGCTTACAAATCGTTCTTGTGTACTCCTATGTCTCTGAGATGTGCTTCCCAACAATCTTTACTCCCACATGTATCCTGACGCGTTCTCGTTCTCTCTCTCTCTCTCGCTCTCTCTTCAACTCTCCTCCACTGTGTTCAAGTCTGCCACAGGAACTAAAAAAATTAGTAACGAAACAAAACGAGAGTGGAAGAATTCTTTTCGGAGAGAGCGGTCGTTTCAGGAATGCGGCGGCTGTATTATACACGAAAAACGACGAGCATCGGAAAGGCGCCGCCACCAGCAGCGTTTTCGGTGCAGAGAAAAAAAAAAGAGATGATTCATTTTCCCGTCTTTTCCATTCTTTCTTGTCGGTTTTCGCCGCTCCTCTATTTCTTTTTCAGGTTGTCCGCGTTCGCCTTGGTTCGAAAGCCCGAAAACTAGAAACGAGGATCCGAACCAAGACGCCTTGGGAACAATATCGCAATCTGTGCCGCCTGTTCGTGCGAGTTGTTCTCGCTTCTTATTTCCCGCGCAAACCGTTTCTGCGGGAGGAAAAAAAAATAAAACCGGAGGGAAGAGCGTAGCCGGAGCAGTGTGAAGATAGCAGGTACGGCGAGAAACTAAGCATCCGAAATCAAAACCGAACACGTGAACGAAAAGTAAAGCGGGGAGCACAAAAGGGCGAAAAAAAGGGAAAGCGAAGAGCGCTGGCACCGAAGCCACCGGCAATCCACTCAGAATACGCAATGAGCGAGAGACGTGCGATGTTTCATAAGAACTAAGATGTCCTGCAAGGCTGAAGAATGATGTTTAAAAAGGACAAAATGAATAAAAAGGCGAGTAGAAAAAGAACGTTACGATAATGGCGGGAAAAATGCGAATAACCACCGGTAAATGAGTGCGTGCCGGGAAAGGACCTTTACATGATGACACAAAAAAGAAAAAAAAAAAAGAGAAGAAACCCTCGCCAGTTCGTGCAACAGTCTCGTTTGCAAGATGAGATGAACTCCAAAACCACGAAATGATGAGACGCTTCTAAAGATGGAGGAGACGCAGCAAAGAACAAGATATTAGTAAATTGAAGAGCAAGAGTAAAGATGACACCTTTGAAGGCTCGATGATTCGGCTGTGGGAGACAGTGCAGCGTTGTTTGCCGCAGGGAACGCAGACAAGCCCCGGAAACAAGCCATTCCCTCGAAAGACTGGCGAAGCGGTGCGCGAGAAAGAAGAAGGCCTTCAACACTGGGTGAAAAAGAACTGTATATAACTGAAGGATGCAAGCTAGCTTTGTGAAGACGCACATAATCTTCCCAGAGAAAGCGTTGCATGAGAGCACAGCGGGGTAAAAATGCGAAGAATGGGGAGAGACATGAAGGGAGAATCGGCCCAAAAATAGGGCAGCAAGGGAAGAGGTGAGATCATGTGGGCGGTACAGAAAACGTGGAACAAATTGCGGGGGAACAAGTATGGGTATTGCCAAAACGTTCGGGGAACGAATTCGCCCAAAGAGGTCTGTCACTGCTGGGCATACCAGCGAGTGCGGATACCTTGGCTCGTGAGGTACTGTGTGCAGCCGGAATGGCGCAACACTTGCTAAACTTAGTTTGAGTAAACAAGGCTGGAGGGAAGTTGACGAAGCTTCCACTAAGTCACGCGAGGCTTGAACCATAGCGGAGCCTGAGGATTTCTTTCCATGTAAGCACCACAATTGTTTGAAATTATTTGTTTACATGTTGCGTCTTTGCTTTTCACTGTGGTAGTTGTATAGCCATCGTCATATGCGTCTATACCGTCGTTTTCCTCATGCATGACTGGCGTGGTCGGATCGTTTTGTCCGCAAGCTTTCACATTTCTCTCGAAGTGGAACGCGTCAGCACGCACTCGAACCGGCGGCCACCGGCTTTGCGAACTGGGCGTATGTAGCGCGAGCTTTCTTGTGTTGCCCCTGTTTTCTTGGTATTTTTTGCGAGTGCCACACGCATGCCTGGGCGACGACTAGCGCGTGCGCGGTAAAAGGCGGGAGCAACTATGACATGGTGTTTTCTGATGACGCCGCACACATTAGGGCCAGCAACAGCTGTTTAAACGGCGGAGCCGGTGGTCGACATCATAGTTTCTTCCGGTTTCGCTAAGTTTTGCTAGGTTTTGCTAGGCATCGGCGCGATACTCGGCGTTGGAACGTAGCCTTGCCATGTGTTCTCGAGCGGCGACGCGACGTCGTACGCGCTGCGCTTCTTCTTCCTCGGGCTTCTTCTTCCTTCTCCGGCTGACCCATTTTTTCCAGGAGTGTAAACGATGTTTTCGGCGCGGAGTCACGAGGCACTGCGTGTCTCGTCGCTCGTTTTTTTTTTTTAAGCGGAGGTGTGCGGACAGGCGTATAGGGGAAAGAGTACGGGCGCGTGCCATCCGCAAGTGATGCAAGGAGCCGCTGGCTGCATACAAGTTCAGCGCACGTTCGAGCCTGCACCGGCGACTGCGTCGAATACTGACGTCATAGCTAGGCGAGGCTTGGCTCCGTCTACTCCGCTGCGCAAAGGTTGGGCCGGGTGCCTCGCGCAGGAGGAGCTCTTTTTTGTTTCGGTATTTATTTTGCTAACGCCACCGAACCAAGCTGAATCTTAAACGGCTGCACTGTAAAATGTCGCCCTGTAATGTGGCTTCCTGCATCAAACTAGCTCAGCATCAGAATGAAAACATTTTCAAGATGTTGCGGATTAAACAGGTTGCATTCGCGATGTTCCTTACTTTACATCCGCAACTCTTTTCACCAGTCAGACTCGACAGACTACCAGTTATTTGACCAGCAGGCTCACACGCGTGCCAGATGAGTGCTCAATGAAGTGTCAAAATTAAGTTTACATTCACCACTAAACCTACCGCGTCCGGAACAAAAAGTTACAACCGCCAACTTTTTGAAGCGTTACCCGTTGACAGGAAACCGTCGTATTTGTACTCTCATGCGGATATCGAAAATTGTAGTCCGAACACATCTCCTGAAAGCAGAATGCTGCAAGCAAGCGTTGGTTAGCATGAGCACTGCGTCTACTGCGCCGCCTGTTGCCACCTTTGGGGGGCGGGTGCGGGAATGTCGATGCATAGTCGACTTCATTTTGTCTGTCCGCGCTTTGCAATACTTGACACAGGTGCACGTTTCTATGAAAAGAATACCTTCAGGACATGTTTATTTTTACATGACGCGAAATACGGTTGGAGCAGTTTCGGGTCCAAGCAGATATGATTCCAGCAGTTTTTTTAACTACCATGTTGGAATTGAAAATAAAGTGAAATGAAATGAAATGAAATGAAAAGATCCCGACGCTTTAGCTCACAATAGCATATGGGTTCAGACACGCAAAAAGAAAATACGTAGTGCGCGCGATAGTACGAAGGCAATTTTTTATAAAATTAGAAGTTAAACATATTTTTTTTTGTATAAGAACATGCGTGATTTCACTTCTGACACCAGCCTCACTCCTTCCTAAGACACTACAGTGTTGTTTGTCTTATTAAGCAGGGAAAGATGTTTGGGAGATTTTGGATAAAAGAAGTTGCTACATTTTCTTTTGTGATCTTGCGTTATATTCTTATATTGACTGATTTATTGTAGGGTTTAACGCCCCAATGCAACGCAGGCGATGAGTAACGCCGTAGCGGAGGGCTCTGAATTAGTTTTGACCACCTGGGCATCTTTAACGTGCGCAGAAATCTCGTACACACGGGCGGTGTTTCTTTTCGCGTCCGTCACAAATATTCTTATATTGTTTCTGTGGCCTTGCGTTTTTAAAGACGATAGTCTTTCTTGGGCTACTTAAAGCCAGAAATTTTGATCTGCCTGTATGTCTGTCTGTGACTCGAGTCAGCCATCCGCGCAAAGTGAAAGGAACCCTGCGGAATAGTCTTATATACTCCCAGCCAAATCTAAACGTCTAAGTCCGGTTTATTTGTTCATACCTGTCACCATTGTTGAACAAGAACAAGATATTTCCCAAAAAATGAATACACAAGGGATATTTACAGTGTTCCTTTATTAAAAAATTTACGGATGTTTGCTTTTTGCGATAGCAAATAAAATACTACATCAACTGCAGAAAACTGTCGCCTGCTGTTGCCCGTGCAACCTGGCGGAATCCTAAGAAATCAAACGGCAACCGTAACGAAAGGTTCCACTAGATAGGTTCCGCGTTCCGCTTGGAACGCTCGTGGAGTGCGGCAGCGTGATTCTATAATTGTTTAGTAGGGTGCTTCGGTTCACGCGCGTCGCCGCCGTACGGCAGCGCTGGGATCGAGGCACCCGACCGGGAGCAGTGGAACGCGGTAAATGTAAATTGACTTGAGGAAACCACTAGCGTGTTATCTTGGAAGGAACGAGACTGGAGAGGAACAGCATGAGAGGTGAGCGGGAAAGAGAAGGGATGCTTGCCAGGGGCGCCAGTCGACTATCGTCTTGCGTCGACATTTGCAACGAAAGGAGCAGATATGCGGTCAATTTTTTTCCTCTGTTTAGTTTTACGTCTAAACACGTGTTTATACGGTGCAATTTTTTTTTTCACGAGTGTGAAATTGAACAAAGCTAAGAGTATTTTGTGCATGTGTTGAGTCCAGTCGCCCTTGACTGTCACTAGTCACTTTACTGCCAAAATAATTGCAATATATAGTAGCAGCATGCTGGTACTTCTGCAATTATTCTGACCGTAAAGTGACAATTGCTTTTGCGACATGTGAGCGCATTCAAAAATGTGGGCGACTGCATGCGAGGCTCCGAAAAGGTTTCTCATCAGACTTACCTGGCGCCCAACTTCACCTTGTGCAGCCTTATTTTTTACAGAGTAGTAAACGATCTACCTAGGAATGTATTTTTCTGTAATTAATAAATGCAACTTTCGCCTTCTAATTTTCAACCAACACCCGAATATATTATTTAAGGAAGTCTATAGCCCCCTGGAACGTAATACTGGTCCTTGGAAATCAGTCAATATTATTACGCTGCGTTAATTAGGGCCCCTTCATCCCCAATTAAAAGTTCCTAAATTGTGCTTTATTTTTGTTTCAACGTCACAGGCGGTGAAACGGGTCGTCCAATCAAGGAATTCCTAGCTACTGAGACGAAGTGAAGCCTTCCTTTTAAGCCCCAATTTTTATTATTAGGGAAGATTTTACTTACAAGTTATATACGTTTTGATTGTTTCCTCTACTTAAAGCCTTGCGAAACTGAAAACCAGCGACGACTCTAAGGGACATCCGAGCCTTGGTAACGTTGTGCGCAATACAACCTTACAGTAGGGGCTTAACGCATAGGTCAAACGGGCTTCAGAGGGATTACACCTAGCACGAACTGACAAAGGCACCCTGGCGATTGAGCGAGGAGCCCTTCGGCATAAGCGGCTTAATTAGTTCCCCAAGGAATGACCCTAGTCCTTTCTTCATTTCTTCTAAGGGATTTGAGTGGTGGATAATCCGGATGATCGGATCATGGGCCAACCACAGAAAACTGTGGCCTGTACCCGCCACCCGTGTTTACGTAGTTGCCCGGGAATGCTTCGTTGGGAAAATTGTGGCCTAAGCGGCAACTAATTTGCCTAGCGTGGCATTACCTGCTTCCTGGGGAAAGTTTGGAGAAAGTAAGGTTTAATGAGGGTCCGAGTTCTGCGTCATACGTCGCTTGCGTGTTTGAACGCACTGACCCGAGTGCCTGGGTGGGCCCGTCTCAACGAAAATATATAGAAACCTCCCTGTGAGAGTAATTGCAATACAAGGACCAGAAGAATCCAGTCAAAAATTTGGTAGCTTTGCGCTGGTTAAGTTTGCCATTTTCAGTAAATCCACGGCTTTTTGCACTAATTACACGTGTTTATACAGAAAATGAAATATAAGAATAACTTCTGCGGTATATAAGATAGCTCCTAATGAATGACGTGCATGCTTGCAGTCGCCCCTAAAGCGAGTACGGCTTTAAGTAGCTTTTAACATCTAAACGATAACGAATTGCGACATAGTTAGCCATCAAATTAAGGAAAAGAGCTAAAAAACGCCCATGTACGTACATACACACATTATATGTAAAGGAGCACAGGCTATTATTGTCGTTGTTCGTGTCATAATCTGCCGCTTATAGAGCCCTCGTAAGATTTGCCGCAGTATTTGCTAATGATGGAATTAT